>NC_139590.1:2690904-2740904 GCF_946808225.1 Silurus aristotelis
AGAGCATCCAGCATCTTCCCTATCCTCAGCGTGATCCTGCTCTTCATGGGAGGCCTGTGTATAGCTGCCAGCGAGTTCTACAAGGCTCGCCACAACATCATCCTCAGCGCCGGGATCCTCTTCGTCTCGGCAGGTAACGAGAAAGAAAAAGTCCAACAATCGCATTTCACTGAGCTCAGAATACCACTGGACACGGGACAAATGAGTCCGGGAACTAATGATGTTTTTTTAACAAACAGGTTTATTCCTATGTAAGTGGTGACATATGTTGAGGTTTAAATTGATTTATTTATGGCACAATCATTTTTGGAACGTGGCCAATCTTTCTGGATCTTACTGACATTATACAACGATCAGACACAACATTATAACATTATAACATTATGAGCGGTCTGCAGTGGTCAGTATCTATCCAAAGTGCTCCAAGGAAGGAACAGTGGTGAACCAGCGACAGGGTCGTGGGCAGCCGAGGCTCATTGATGTACGTGAGGAGCGAAGGTTGGTCCGTGTGGTCCGATCCAACAGACGAGCTCCTGTAGCTCAGACTGCTGAAAAAGCTCATGCTGTTGATGCTCGATAAGTCAAAAGTGTTTACCAGAAAAAGTGGAATGACACAATATTACTGTAGGCAGGAGCTCATAATGTTCTGCCTGATCAGTGTAGATATTCTAAGAAAAAAAAAATCATGGACGTTTTTAATTTAGAAATTCGAAAGGAACCATTGGGGTTCGTGTGATGAATCAGAGCCACTGTTCCCACTCTGGAGTTGATTATCCTCCAAGAAGTTCATAAAGTTTCTCAAATCATTAAATCTTTTAAAAAAAATTTGCAGAACAGCAACAATAAAAATCGAGATGGTGCTTGTTACAGGTATTTTACAGCACTGTGAAATTCTTTCTTTGCTGGGCTCAGCCATGTTACAGCGCCCCCTGGAGGACAGAGGGTTAGAGGCCTGGCTTAAGCACCCCAAGAGTGTCAGCTTAGCGATACTGGGTCTTAAACCTCCGACCTTCCGATCAGTAATCCAGAGCCTTAACCCCTGAGCTCAGACTTCCATTTATAGTTCCTGTTCTGAGTACACTGGAGACACGCTAGATATTTGTTGATAGTGAAACAATTCACCTTATCAACAATTACATACGATTTTATTTACACGGTTGCTAAAGAAACAAGACCATATTTAAACAAGCGCATTACGGCGTTACGGAAAAAAAAACTACTCGACCATCCGACCAATCAGATTACAGAATTCAACAAGTCTATCATAGAATAAGTTTATATCAGGACCAAGCTCCGAGTCCAACCTGACCCCAAAACAAGCGATACGAGAAAGAAATATCCGGCGATAATAATTACAATGTAAGAAGAGATCTGATACTGTACACGCAGAGAAGCGAGAATATTCAGCACACTCTGTTTTTTTTCTGCCTCTGATCCTGTTGCTAGGCTAAAAAGAGGCCGTATGGGATTCACACTCTAAAAATACGATGTCCCTGACACACTTTCCCAAAGATCTATCATTTCGCTTTGACTATAACACAGACAGGTGTGTGACAGAACGCGGCATTGTGTGGGTCACGATTACCTCAGATCACCTCGGACAAAAGGCTAGTTGTCGACCTATGCTAACACACAAACAAACACACACACACACACACACACACACACACAGAGGTCATTACTAATGACGTAACAAAATGATTTTTCTTTATACAAATGCATCTCTTAAAACATTTCTCTCAGAAAAGCTAGCATGTCAAACAGTAAATAAAAGCTAGAACTTCTGATTGGATTCAATAAAAACTCTGAGGTTTTCTTTAGGATCGTTTTAAAATATAATTCAGTAATAGTAATTCTTTTTATAGTTTTATTTAGTTTTTCATAGTCATTTTTTTAAAGTACTGAACTCAATATAAGGGTTAGCGGTTGTCACTTATACCTATCGTAGCATTATTAGCAAAGTCAAGGAGCTCTTGCTAGTTTATAAGGCTAGGCTTACAAACTACAACGTATGGAATGTATTAGGTCTCAAAAAGAATTACAAGTGTATGAAAAGTCTTTCTCAGGGTCTTTCTGAGAAGATGTTTAACATGAGTTAAGGCTCCTAGCCTATATGCTATGCTAGCCTATAGTTGTTATTAGAGGGTGTCATGAGTTAGTGCTGATTGTGTCACTGTGTGTCTCGGGCAGGTCTCAGTAACATCATCGGCATGATTGTGTACATATCAGCGAATGCAGGAGACCCGACCAAGAGCGACTCAAAGAAGAACAGCTACTCGTACGGCTGGAGCTTCTACTTCGGTGCGCTGTCCTTTATCATGGCCGAGATGGTGGGAGTCCTGGCCGTTCACATGTTCATCGACCGGCACCGGGAGCTGAGATCGGGCGTGAGGGCAGCCGATTACCTGCACGGTTCAGCCATTACACGAATCCCCAGCTATCGTTACCGCTACCGGCGCCGCTCGCGTTCGAATTCCCAGTCACGCTCGTCGTCACGCTCGACAGAGCGCTCGCAGTCACGTGAAGCCTCCCCGGTCGGCCTGAAAGGCTTCGGCACGTTGCCCTCGACCGAGATCTCCATGTATGCGCTAAAGGGAGGCCACGGAACCCCCACGGCCACCTACAACTCGGACAGGGAATTCCTCCAGGTCCACAACTGCATCCAGAAGGACCTGAAGGACTCGGCTCACGGGAACTCAGCCAACCGACGCACCACACCAGTATGAGGAACCCCGTCCCATCCCTGCTCAAATATAAACGCCACAACTGGGAAGAGAATCGTATCAGCTCTAAAGTTCATGTACCGTGAGTTCTCATTAATAGGTTTGTTTCTGTTCTTTTTCCTCACGGTCACTTTGCATGGTTTTTTTCATTGTTTTTTTATGTTAGCTGTGAAGTTATGTGCGTTACTTGGCACTCTGGCCCTGAATTGGATTACGGTTCCCCTAACATGCCCATGTCGAAATTTCATGGAGGAAATCGCTCCAATTACGTGAATTCGTTTAAATTTTGATAGCGGTTTGCAAAATCGCTAGCTGCAGCGTAACACCATTTAGTGTTCCGGCTATCGGATTTTAGAAGCCGCTTTTGTTCAAAATTAGGTCCTTTTTCTTTACACTTTTAAGTAAAGCAGCTTCATCCGCCATTTTTCTGGAAAATATTCCGGATCTGGAGATCATTCCAATGGCTTTTGTAAAAAAACAAAAAGAGTGTGTCGAAGTTCGGCACTGAAACAAGGCCCAGGGCAAAAAAACAAAAACAACAAAGCGCTTGTACTTTCTTTTACTTATTAATTCGAATCATTTCCGATCGTTTGATTTGTTTCTTATTTAATTTTTACATAAAAAAACTGTGAAACGCCGCAGTAGGGATTTCAGAAAGGAAATAGCCCAGACTGCAAACAAAGCTATACATTATATACGTATATAATGTATTAATTTTCTAACTTATATAAAAGACTTTTCTGAAGTGCAAAAAAAAAAAAACCATGGACAAAAACACACACACACACACACACACACACACACACACACACACACAAGAATGATGAGAAACCGAGTGACGAACAGGGAAAAAAAAAAAAAAGCCAAGATTTTCCACCACAAAGCTTCTGGAACAAAGAGACACCTTTGACTCTCGATAAAAAAAAAGAAATCTATTCTTTTAAAAACGAACCTTCTTGTCTTTTTGTTTCATCCCTGTCCACCTTTCTTTTCTTTTTCTTTTTTTTTTTTTCCTCCTCCCCCCTTTCCCACCGAGGGAACGCGGGAAGGGGAAAAGGTCAGAGGTCAACCGACCGGTCAACCGACAGACTCTAGGATCCACTGCCAAGACGGAGGATGAAAAAAAAACAAAAAAGAATCAAAGAAAGGAGGAAAAAAGACGATGATGCCGAAGAAAAAAAAAAGCGAGTGAAACGAACGACGAGTGACTGATGAATAAATAAATGACAGAATTTAAATGCATGCTATAAATTTACAGAAAATCTGCTCTTGAGACGTTTTAACGGATAACAATAATTATAACAGGGGGAAAAAATACAATGCTGAAAACATCCATGTGGACTTTCTTTTCTTTTCTTTTTTTAAACACATGATACGATCTACATTACGTGACTGCTTTTTCTTTTGGGTTCATTCTTTCTATGGAGATGTACATATAATATATATAACATATACCATTTTGTAAAATCACCCAGCCTTAGACTTTATTTTCTCTCGTAATTATTCGAATTTCATTGTGTTGTTTCAAAGGAACTCTTAAAAAGGTGCCAAAAACAGAATGATCCTCAACTTGGATGCAAGTTATTCTGATGAATAAAAAGTCGAACCCCAGGGGGAACAAATTCGTTGTTTTTGAGTTTTTTGTTTTGCAAACACAGACGTTCTCTAAACTTTGTTTAAATTTCTGTAGGAATCACTACGGTCATTATTCTTGGGCTACGCCTGCATCGAGAAAATGCGAATTTCATCTAAAAACGCTTTAAAAAAAGCGACGTTTTTGTTGACTGAAAACAGCGCCTCCGTGTGGACGGAGGACCAAAACGGAGAGAAAAATATTGAAAAAGTTCTCCAGCCATTTGTGGTTCTTCCACGTCTTTGTGGTAAGCATGAAATTTTCTCTTCATTTAAACCACAAGGCCAAAACCTGTTCCCGCATGACCATACCCCTGTGCACAAATCAAGCTTCATGGCTTAGAGTGGAAGATGTCCAGCTATAGAGCTCTGACCCTAAACCTTTGGGAAGAAATTTTTCACACTGGCTGCACCCTAGGCCTCCTCACTTCATCTACATCACCACAAATCTCCACAAAATCTAGTGGAACATCTTCCCAGAAGAGTGGAGCTTGTCCATGTCTAACAGGAAATGGACACTAAATGTGGAATGGGATGTTAAAAAAGAATCACATGGTCAAGTGTCCACACACTTTTGCTCGTGTCTGTATTGAGTAGACACACAATCCTCGAATCTTTATGGAATCATCCAGTCGTATCTGTCCATCAGTCCCTCATCTGTCCTCCGGTTGCATTTAGCATTTCGAAGACACACATCAGCTCTCTTTCTCGTTCTCGTCTTCTGTTCCCACTCTGTCTCATTACAATAAAACCTTTTTTCTTTCTTTTTTTTTCTGACAGAGTTTAAACAGAGGAAATCAATCATCAGGTAATAGCCACTCGTTTCCCCTCGAACGAGATTAGCGACTGATTAATGTCTTGAGTTTATTTTTTTCCCCTCCCTTCCTCCCTCCCTCTAAATGACTCACTGTCATTCCGTCCCGCAGCCCGCGGATTGAAATCGGAGCCACTTACCGATTCAATTCCCTCTTCCCAGCAGGCAGGTGATATTTTCCGACGTCTCTCGTTTTCATTATGACAGCTGCTGTACTTTTAATCTATTACCGGAGATCTATCAAACCTCCATTACTCATTTCAGCTTCGGAACGGACGGAGTACCAGACGTTTCCCGTACGTCGAATATATAACTAACAGATCAAATAAAAGGCCCAGATGTTCCAGCAATTTTCAAAACTGGAATCTGGCCACGCCCCCTACATGCAGTGTGCATTCCTCAGAAAACTATAGGACATTCTAAAACACATATTTGCTGTGGTTAAACACAGGAAAATAGACTACTACAAATTAAATGGAAACTACTGTATGTATATTATATTGTATGGTGAAAAGGTTTGTGGACACCCGGTCATGGTGCTTTTTGAACATCCCACATTAAGTCCCCGTTTGCTGTTCCAATAACCTCCTGAAGTGAGGTGAGGAGGCTTGGGGTGCAGTCAGCGTGACGAATTCTTCTGGAAAACGATAGCAGGAGATCTTTTACTCCGAACCCATGTAAAGCAGATCTTCATGGAGCTGTCTTTGTGCACAGGGGTGTTGGAACAGGTTTGGATCTCCTAGTTCAAGGGAAAGAGAGAATTTGCAAAAGAACTACGTATGGCTGGAAAAATCTGGAGTCCCAATACTTTTGGCCGCAGAGTGTGTATCTGTAGCACAAAAACCACACCGTGATGTCCGGTTTGAGATCAAATGTCCAAAGTGCAACTTGGTTCAGTGGTGAATCACATGTGGTTGGAAAAGACAGGTGTCCAAATACTTTTGCCGTGGAGTGCAGAAAGAACCTCGTCCTTTAGAGGGAAATTTGGAAAACTTGTGGCTTAATAAATGACTGAATGTTGTGACCTCGGATTAACTTTAAATCATTTAATTATTGAGTTTATATAATTCCATTTATATACAGATACTGAACTATAATTCAATTCCATTCAGTTCAAAGCAGCTTTACAGATGAAGATTGGACAAATGAAATAGATTGAACATAAAAAATTGATTGGATATATGAAATAGATTGGACATATGAAATGGATTGGATATATGAAATAGGCTGGATATATGAAATAAATTGAACACATAAAATAGATTGGACATATAAAATAGATTGGATATATGTAATAGATTGGATATATAAAATAGATTAGACATATGAAAAAGATGGGACATCAGAAATGGATTGGCCACATAAAATAGATTGGATATATGAAATAGACTGGACATATGTAACCGACTGGATATATGAAATAGGTTGGATATATGAAATAAATTGAACATATAAAATAGATTGGATATATGAAATAGACTGGACATATGTAACCGACTGGATATATGAAATAGGTTGGATATATGAAATAAATTGAACATATAAAATAGATTGGATATATGAAATAGATTGGACACATGAAATAGATTGGATATATAAAATAGATTGGACATATAAAATAGATTGGATATATGAAATGCAGGAAAACACTTATTGATTAGATTTTATTATTGAGTGGAGCCTGTAATGAAACACCTCAGCAGGTCTCTGCTTACCTGGTGGCTCACAGCTCCAGGATGAGTCTGAATACATAATGAGCTCATAATGACTCGGTACAATAAGAGGTTTTCAGCACGATACTAAACTTACACCAGATAAACAGCTCGGTTACACACGCCTGCTATCACATTGATATCTTACTGGAGCACTACAGAAGATTAGCAGCTCTGAAATCTGAAGTGTGAAACAGTATGTTGTTGTGAGTTTGTCTACACCGAGGTGCTGAAGTTGCAGTGAACATGATCTCTATTCAAAATACACATTAAATCAGCAGCTGTTTATACAGTCATGCTAAGAATTAAACATTCCCTACAGAATGTATCTCAGTGCTAACATGCTACAGGAGTGTGTGTGTGTGTGTGTGTGTGTGTGTGTGTGTGTGTGTGTGTGTGTGTGTGTGTGTGTGTGTGTGTGTGCCACTTTCGTCTCTCACTTTGAGTTCTGTAGTAGTGATCAAACATACCCTGTGTTCCTCACTGCAGCACTGTGTGTGTGTGTGTGTGTGTGTGTGTGTGTGTGTGTGTGTGTTCATGTGTTGAACAGAATGTCCCCTTCTGCCTGGAATACTAAAGCTTCTCTCACACAGCAGCAGCAGCAGCAGCAGTTGCAGAGTGTGTGTGTGTGTGTGTGTGTGTGTGTGTGTGTGTGTGTGTGTGTGTGTGTGTGTGTGTGTGTGTGTGTGTGTGTGTGTGTATGCGTGCGTGCGTGCGTGTGTGCGCATATGTGTTTATAGATTACATAAGAGCACATCACGCACGGCCTGGCCTTTTTTCCCCCTGCAGACACACACACACACACACACACACACACACACACACACACACACATTAATGACATGTCTACTCCTAAGCCACCCACTTGTCCCCTGGTAAAAGTGTGGAAACGCCGAGTGTTTAATGGTGTTGGAGACACGTGCAGGTTCCTTTGGTCTCTATGCAACACGGTAAAAGGTAAAGAAAAAAACACAGTAATTGGACAGTGAATGAGTGAAAGAAAGTTCTTTGGAGCCCAAATGGACATTTGCATCTCTAACAGAAGAACTTGTGTAAGATGGAGAACAGGAGAGAAGATGTAATCAGACTGCCTCTTAACCGTTAGGAAAAATATATAACACATGATCTTTCTGAACATCCTGTTCCATAGTGAGTTCCCATTTCCTGTTATAATAGGTTCCACTCTTCTGAGAAGATGTTTCACTCGATTCTGTGGTGATTCTTTCAGCCACAAGGGTGTTAGTAAAGTCAGGTGAGGTGAGGAGGCATGAGGTGGGTGCAGTCAGCATTCACCTTCATCCCAAAGGTGTTCACTAGCGTTTAGGATCAGAGCTCCATAGCAGGACACTCAAGATCTTCTACTCCAAACTATGTAGAGCAGATCTTACATTTACATGGCATTTTTACAGACCCCCTTGTTCAGACCTACTTATTATCATGTCATTTATGTAACTGAGCAGTTGAAGGCTCAGGAGTGAGAACTTGGTTGGATTAGATTAGATTAGATTAGATTAGATTAGATTAGATTTTGTCATTGTGCAGAGAAAAAGTTTGCAGTAAAACTCATGATCTTCCAATCAAAAAACATCTTAACCCCTGACATATTCCTTCTAATATCTTCATGGAGGTGGCTTTGTGCACGTGGGTATTGTCATGCTGGAACGGTTTATGGGTCTCCTAGTTCAAGTGAATGGAAAGTCCCATGACACCGCATCCAAAAACACGATTGTGTGCCTCCATCTTCGTTGGCTGTCCCAATACTTTTGGCCAAAAAAAAAGTCGACACCCCCGACGTACAGTTTGATCCTCGTCCCTATTTTCTTTGATAAATCCTCATTAATATTCTCGTCACGTTAGCGACACGCGCACGTTCGCCCGCCGCCAAGAATACACGTTCCGAGCCGAGAGGGAGGTCGATCCAGATTCTTCATTACAATAGAAACGCTAAAGGAAGCATTCCAGCACAGAGGACAAAGAGAGGCTTAATTAGTCGAGTTCTTCCCTCAGGGTTAGGTCATAAACATAAAAAGAAAGCCAACAAGAAAGCTCTCACAAAAAAATCTCACATGGGTTTTTTCCATGTGAGGAACAAACCATTGCATTATCCATTTATCCGTTACACTTTTATCCATTTAGAGTTGCATTACTCACGTATACGATATGGCCGGAGGGGTGAAAAGTGTGTTTTTAGAACATCATCATTCCTCATTTATCTCCATTTTGCTGTTATAAGAAGCATCCACTCTTCAGATGAAGAGAAGATTTCAGTTCGGGGACGGAACACGCATGGCTGGAAAAGTCCGCCGTCCCAATACTTTTTTCCTTAATGTGTATGTTGTCAGTCCAGAAGATATTTCCAAAGTTTTCAGCTGCTGTGATAGAGAACGAGACCTTCTAACCAATCAGATTTAATAATTCCTCCATATTTCATGTAAGGAAATGTTTTGATGCTGGTGAACGGCCATCGTTTTTAGATTGACCTTCCAATGGATGCTGCTTGGAACTGAGCTTCCAGTTCTTTGTACAATCATCTCACCAAGCTAGCATTGACTGTTCTGTTTTTCAAGCTCTATGTGGGGACAAAAGGACGCATGGACACGGTGTGTAGCCTGATCACTTACCTCTGAGGTGAAGATATACCTCGGGTCAACATATAGCCTCAATTCCGCCTGAACTCTTCCCACCTGAACGTCACGCTAATATAGACATGATCTTCAGTGTCTCAGGAATTGTGGATTGGATACACACAGAGTTACCATGTGTAAGTACAATGCTAATTAGCACGTGGTTGGTGTTCCGGATCGACCAAGGGCTTGGGCTCGAGCTGAGTCAGGGAGTCCTGAAGGCCGACATCGATTTGGAGCCTGACATGCATCACAAACACGTTCAGGTTGTATATTCCAGTTAGCTAGAGAACGGTGTATGTATTCAGGAGGTGGTAGTATAGGGGGTTAGTTTAAATCCCTCCTTCTCACCCATCCTAGGTTCCCGAGCAAAGCCCTGAACCTCGCAGCTGCTCAGATAAATGTAAGTTGTTCCGGATATGTGCGTCTGCCAGAGTGCTGTAAAAACCTATTCGTGAACACCACGTAATACCTTTTCATCTGGTATCTGCTGTGAAACGTCTACAGAACGTGAGTTCCTTTCCTTGGTTACGTTATACAGCAGCTATAAATATACTGTAAGCAGGTGTTGCGTCTAGCTTCGCATGTTATCCAGATGTGACGGTTTCTGTAGTGATGTCATGGAGGGAATCTCTGGTGTCAGTGTGCGACAGGTAGTTTTTCCACCTCAGTAAAGTCTTCAGTAGCGAGCAATCTGGTTCTTAGGGGTAACTCCGCCTTCGCAGCGCGACACCGAGCGTTTCATTGGTTGTCGTGACATTAACTGTTATTACAGGTGGAATATGCTTCTAGTTTCTGACTTACAATGGAGATATGATGGCACCATCGTAACTTGAAAATATGTTTGGCAAGTGGAAAGTGGGAAAGTGGGAGCGTAAAGGAAAGGGATAAGAGCTAAAATTGGGCTTTGAAACATCAAAACACAGGAAATAAAATACGCGCTTGAACACCGAGACAACTGATTTCTGTCGACCACTGCCAGGAAATCATGTGGGAGATCACAAGGCATAAATCCCGGGAGCATCCCAACGTATACCATCGTAATTTGGGGACTACCTGTAATGTTCTAGGCACTTGAGGGGATCTGAATGTTTGAGTAGATGTTCTTACATTCTGGTATCACCAGTCAGCGTTTCAGCACTACAGCATTACACTGAATACAACAAACTCCATGAAGCACAGGCCCAGGCTCGGGTTTAGACTCAGAATTGGGGTGATGTTACACAGAGGAAGTGTCTTGGAGTTCCTGAAGACTCTCTATATGAATCAGCAGTTTGGATTTGCTTGAGGCGAACCAGAGGCTGCCAAGCAAAATAAAAAAAAAAGCCTGTAATGGCCTGGGCATTGCCAGAAGCTCGAAGTTCTACTAATTAAAATCTGTGAAGGTGACAGTCAGGGATGGTGTAGACTGACCTCACCTGAGGGGAACAGAGTCAGAGTGTGGATCAGCTCAGATCAGCCAGCTAACGTTTGAACTTCACAGTTATGCTACATTACAAACTTCAGATAAATCAGACTACAGCTGTTAGTTTTTTTTTTTTTCAAACAAAGCAACACTGGAAAGTTTCAGTTTGTGTTTCAGGAAGAGGAAGGTCTTCACACGTCGTTTGGGTGAAACCAGGGACTCTGCTGTTTGGACATCTAGGGGAAGTTCATTCCATCTCAGTGCCAGGACAGAGATCATCCTTAAATGAACCTTACCTCTTACCCTGAGAGAAGGTGGAACCAGACAAGCACTGCTGGAGGATCTCAGGCAGCAAGATGTGACAAGCTAGTTCTGTAAAACGGAAGTCTCTTGCCTTAATCTTTCTAAAGACTTTAGATCAACATCTGGCACCATGTTCAGAAAGCAGGTAAAGATAGAAGTCTCATTTTAACTTCAGGTCTGGAACTGACGTTCCAATCCGGGGCACCTCACACCAAGTGTTCCCACAAACAGCTCCCAAAATCTACTCAAGTGATCCTGCACAGCATAAACCACTTGTCTAAAAAGATAGTCAGATCTTTGATCTACCATATTTTCCAATTCAATACCGATTCAGTCACACTGTAGTAATGGTTCGTAATAAAAATAAAGACTCAATACAAACGACACCACCTGGTGGAAGATTGGGGAACTGCATATATTCACATAGTGGGGAACGCGTTCTATAAAACCTACGGTTTACAATAAAATGAACGCCGTGCCAATATGATGCACCATAAACACATTTACAGAATTACATTTTTCAGGAAACTTGATGCAACATTCGTGTGTAACATTATTTTAACTGTACCACATTGACATGAAGCTCTGCACTGAGAAACTTATCAATGAAGCAAAAATCCTGACAAATGTGCATATGGAGGTAAAACTAATGAACATGTGTTAAAGAATGTGGATATAAGTAGTGAAGTTTAAATAAACAGAATTTAAAATACATTTGTGCCAAATTGATCAAAAATGTATTGCATTCATCGTCTTACTTTTATACATTCAACCAGACATTATAAACGTATATTAAACTTAATGCTACAAACTGCATTAATTTTTGCACTTATTCCCCAAAAACTGTAGCAAAATGAACCTGAATTGTGTAGTCACACCCCTGAAGGTTATTGATCCAATCCCATTTCTAATCAATTGGTAATGTATTTTGCTGCACACAAAAATATAAAACAAGTTGGGTTTTTTTTTTTATAAATTTTCTTTATTAAACATCTCCGCAGTGCAACATGAACCCACACGCGAAGCAGAGTGACGTGGTACTCAGGCAGACTCCTCCTTGGCGATACGGTCTTTCTTGAGTGGACCCTGTAGAAAAGAGCAGAAAATGCTATCAATAATTGAGCACAAAGTTCAATACGTTGCCTTTCTGATCTCTTAGGAATGTCGTCAGTGAGTGAACAGGGAGTTATGGACAGAACGCCGCACTCCCCTGCCTTACCGAACTTTATTCTAGCACTGGAATGGAACCCGGATTTCAGACTGCGCTGCTGAAACAGGTTACGAACAGTGCACAGAGTGTGTGACCCAGCTCTCTGTACTCACCATGAAAGCCTTCTTCTCGTCCACAGTCTGGAAACGTCCGTGCCCGAATTTGGAGGTGGTGTCGATGAACTTGAGGTCGATCTTCTCCAGGGCACGACGGCTCGTCTGGACCAGCAGGGACTTGCGGAGGGTCAGGACCCTCTTCTTGGTTCCGATGACGCAACCCTTCAACATCAGGAAGTCGTTGGTCACCTCACCGTAGTGCACAAATCCACCCTGGACAAGAGATTTAAAGAATCAGATCTGAACTTAAGACAAATTTCAGCCTTGTGTGCAGGGTTCATTTAATCATCAGCACCACCTAGTGGTCGTTATAAAAGATTCCTGATTCTCACCAGTGGGTTGATGCTCTTGTTGGACAGATCGTAATCAGTGGAGGCGTTGCTCTTGATCACTTTGCCATCCTTGGTGTGGAAGCCCTGTCCGATCTTGTAGATCTAGAAGCAAGAACACAAGTGTGATGTTTCAGCAAGTCATCATGACCCAACAGAACAGATACAAAGCGGGAAAGATGTTTACCTTCTTGTTGACCTCCGTGCGATGATGGTAGCCCTTCTGACCAGCACGTGCAACACTGAAGGCCACGCGAGCAGGATGCCAGGCTCCGATACACGCCACCTTGCGCAGACCACGATGGGTCTTGCGGGGCAGCTTCTTTGTGTGCCAACGGCTCGTCACACCTAAAACAAAACATTTATATTATACATATAGAACAGAACACTAAGCTTTAGCATTAGATGCACAGGTGTTTTCAGAAGGAAGGCAGCATGGAAACATTCCTCATGCTTTTCGGGCGCCATGCCTGACGCTTGATCCATGTTCTCATCATCAAACTAGAGAAGGCCAAGATGGGATATTAAAAAAATAAAGCCAAAAGCTGCTCACCCTTGTATCCGTGACCCTTGGTGACCCCGATGACGTCAATCATCTCATCCTGGGAGAACACGTTGTTGATTGGAACAGCCTGCTCCAGTTTCTCCCGAGCCCAGTCCACCTTACTGGCGATGGTTCCACCATTCAGCTGGATCTCCATCAGGTGGGACTTCTTCTGCCTCAGAGGCAGGAGGCGCATCTGCAGTAATCAGAAGATACATTTTATACTTAATCCAACAGGAGACCACACACTTCTTGAGACGAGTCATCACAACACGAGAACTGACCTGTGTGTGGGCGATGATACGGATGACCTTGCAGTACCTCTTCATAGAGGCAAAGTCCTTCTCCAGCTGTTTCTTGCCCTCTTCATCCTGCCACTTCTTGCTGTACTTGGTGAAAGCCTTCTTCTTGGACTTGTACCTATTAAAGGGACAAGCCGAGAAGCACAAGGTTGGCACGCAGTCCCTTCATAACCCTCGAGGGGCAGAGGAAGGAGGCTGGGCAGAACCGTTAGTGCTTGCAGCTCATGGCTCAGCTTCTAAGGAGCTCTTTCCACCGGCCAGAGGAGCCTGGAGCTCATCAGGGCACGAGGCACCTGAGCGGAGCTGTCACGGCCGTCACACACCACGTTAGCCTCGACTCAAACGTAACGCTCCAACACAAAATGCACAATCGTATTCACGTTCCTCGCATGGGACTCACCAGTTCTTGTAAAAGCGGCGCCTGCACTCGTCACTAATGTGCTCTGCGAAAACGGTTTTGAAAGAACGCAGCCCGCGGGGAGTCTCCACGTATCCCACAATGCCAACAACAATCATGGGAGGGGTCTCGACGATCGTAACCGCCTCGACGACCTCCTTCTTGTTTACCTCTGTAAAACAGGGGGGAAAGAAACCACATTAGCACCAAAAACAGTTCCTGAGCAATTTATAAAATCAGCAAATTAGACCAGACTCAGTAATCGACATTCAGCAAGGGCGTAAGGCCCAAATATGTCCGCCCGTCGAGATTCTCATCACTGCTGCCACTTAAAAATGAGCCAGACGATAGAGTTCACTCACTAGAGCCGGGTCGGTCGACCTCACGAACGATGTGGGTCATGCCGGCTTTGTAGCCCAGGAAGGCGGTAAGGTGGACGGGTTTGTTGGGGTCATCCCTTGGGAAGCTCTTCACCTTTCCACGGTGTCTGCGACTCCTCTTGCGGGGGAGGAAACCCAGAGAACCGTGGCGGGGAGCCGAAAACTTACGGTGAGACTGAAAGAAAAAAGGAACCAAAATAAATATAACAGTCCAAGTTCTCATACAGCAGCATGGTGCAGGTCTACATGCAATCAGTGCACGTGGTGGGATTCAGATCTACCACTTTATAACAATTAAAACGAACTTTAGGAAAAAGTAATTTAAATACCAATCCATTACACAAGTTTCGCTTTTTTCTTGTATACATTTTATTTTCTTGAATAAAAAACCTAACTGGCCTGCATATACAAGTAGGCCTCGCCATATGGGCGGCGTCTCAATCCGCTTTTTATTATAGAGCTAGTGCACTACCTAGGGTACAAGTCAACACGCTTTACGGCAGAGGGAAAGTGCACAAATACCCCGAGTCAGAAAGCATTTAGGATGCGGCCCAACATAGATTAATTAAGATACGTTTTAATATTTTGTTGCTCATTTGTTTAACACAATGGTTTAGTGAAAGAAAAGGAAGCAAAAAAATGAAGCGAATTTGTCATTTTTAAAAAAGTCTGTAAAACCACCACCACGCTCTGTGGCCCGCCGCCATTTTACCTCAGCGCCGCATAACGTCATTTTAGAACGCGTATTTAGCGCGATAAAAGTGTACCAGATAAATACATATGTATTAAAACGCAAGGATTTGGGGGGGATTTAAACACAACTTCAACAATTACTTGACAAATATGTTTTACAAATATATGTTTTACAAATCTACACAACACTCACCATCTCGTCTCTGGTCCGATTGAAAGAGAACACCCCGACCCGCGGCTTGC
This sequence comes from Silurus aristotelis, assembly GCF_946808225.1. Lineage (NCBI taxonomy): Eukaryota > Metazoa > Chordata > Actinopteri > Siluriformes > Siluridae > Silurus > Silurus aristotelis. The sequence continues at coordinate 2,706,332 of NC_139590.1, forward strand.
GCTTTTATAGCGGGTTGAGCTCGGTGCACGCGCGTTTCTGCGCAGTCTCAGTAAAGACCCTTTACGTCATTTCCGTTCAAGTCGGCGGTATGATCCAGAATAATTCGCAAATTTTTTTTTTTATTAATTTATACTCGTATTTAAGATGTTGAACTGTTTGCTAATAATATAAAGATATACCTATTTATATATATTTAATAACCATAATGAATGTCGCCTGGACGAATCACATGCTTCCGTCTCATCCGGGCTTTTTCTGGCTGAGCCGCATGCATGTAGCATGTGTTTATTTATTACTGTAATTTAGCACATTTTGAAGTAAACAAACTTCCCATTTAATTATAAAATTTTCATACACAGGTCTTTTTTATGTTGGATTTTAATACTCAAACATAACACAAGCAACTAATATGGAATAATAAAAATGTTGAAAAAAAAACCAAATACCATGTCACTAATAAAGAGAATTTACAGAATTACTTGTATACATACAATTTATATAACTAAATGTGTGTGTGTGTGAAAAAAAATGAAACTGGTATATTATATGGATTCATCACACACACACACACACACACACACTGATATATTTCTAGTGTTTATTTCTTTTAATTTTGATGATTTTGGCTCACAGATAATGAAAACCCAAAATTCAGTATCTCAGAATATGAGAATATTGTGAAAAAGTTCAATATTGGAGACTTGTGACGTCACACTCTAATCAGCTCATTAAATCCACCTGCAAAGGTTTTCTGAGTCTTTAAATTATGTCTCAGTCTGGGTCACGCTTCACAATCATGGGGGAAAACTGCTGACTTGACACTTGTCCAGAAGACAATCACTGATCAGCTCTGAAGAAGTTGCTGTTCACAGACTGCTGGATTCAAGCACATTAATGGAAAGTTGAATTGAAGGTAATAATGTGGTAGAAAAAGGTGAAATGAAGCCCATTCAAGAATTTGGGGCGATTCAAAAAGAGTGGACTGCAGCTGGAGTCAGTGCTTTAAGAGTCTCCACACACACACACACACACACACACACACACACACATATCCATCCACATCCATGGGCTACAGCTGACGCATTCCTCGTGTTGAGCCACTCCTGAACCAGAGACAACATCAGAGGTGTCTTACCTGGGCAAAGGGCAAAAAGGACTGGACTGTTGCTCAATGGATCAAAGTTGTCTTTTCGGATGCCAGATAAGTTTGCATTTCATCTGAAAATCAAGATCCCAGAGTCTGGAAGAAGAGAGGAGAGGCACAGAATCCAAGCTGCTTGAAGTCCAGTGTAAAGTTTGCACAGTCAGTGGTGGTTTGGGGAGTCATTTCATCTGCTGGTGTTGGTCCACTGTGTTTGATCAAGTCCAAGTTCAGCACAGCCGTCTACCCGGAAGTTTTAGAGCACTTTATGCTTTCCTTTCCTGACCAGCTTTATGGAGATGCTGATTTAATTTTCCAGCAGGACTTAGCACCTGCCCACACTGTCAAAAGTACTAATACCTGGTTTAAGGACCATGTATGTGCTTGATTGGCCAGCAAACTCACCCTGACCTAAACCCCATGGAGAATCTGCGGTATTGTAAAAAGAAGGATATGAGACACCAGACCCAAAAACATGGAGGAACTGAAGGCCGCTATCGGAGCAACCTGGGCTTCCTGAACACGTCAGCAGAGTCACAGACCGATCGCCTTCCTGCAAAGGGAGTACTAAGAGTATTGAGTTCTGTACATGTTCATACTTTTCAGTAGTAAATTTTTTTTTTTTTTTATTGGTCTAAAGTAATATTCCAATCTTGAGATACTGAATTTTGGGATTTATATTAGCTATAAGTGAAAATGTAAATAATACTTGAAATCAGTCTGTGTGTGATGAATCTGAGTTTCAGTTTTTATATTGAATTACTAAAATAAATCAACTTTTTGATATTCTAATTGAGATGCACCTGTTGTGGATTTTTTTATTTTTGGATTAGGTTTGAATGTTTATGTTGACTGGATTTAAAACTGATATAGGAAAAAATATGTAACTGTATTTTGATAAAGAAATGGCTAAGTCACATTTTCATGCAAAATCTTTTAATATTAGGTAAATTCTATCTACACAAACGTAAATGGTCAGAAGATTGACAAGGACTTTCAAGTAGAAAAGCAACCAGAAATTTGGATCCACTAGTATCCAAATTCTTCTTCTTTTTTTGTGTTTTTGTATTAACGGTATATGTATACCATTCCTGTTATAATATTAAATATTTTCTATCCGTTCATTCAAAAATGTCATTTGTAAAAATAAAGGAAGATTTATTACTAAAAAGGAAGTTAGCAATAAATGTTGGGGAAAGAAAAAAAAAACTGACTCGTATTTAGTGAAGTCTGGAGCCGACTCGCGCGTCAGAAATGTCAAACGTTTTTTTTTTTGTTTGTTTTTTTTTCTTTCGCTGAAAACCGGTAAGCATTTAAAAGTGTGACTTAAAAACGTGTCAATTGGTGAATAGGGTTTGACTATCCGGAAGAATTCGAGCTGCAGTATGATTTAAGGCCGACTTTGCTAAAGAGTCGAATAAACCGATTCTTTTGAGTTGGAAGTTGCTCGGGTTGGCCAGAGAGCGCGCGGTATTTATTTGATCGTTTTGGACCGGAAGTCGTGTAGCTTCGAACCGGAAGTTGGGCTTGCAGCGCGTATACATAGCAACGCAGAGACCGTTTTTAGGGTAAATAAAATAGAGACGTTATTGCGGTGAAACGGGTTAAAATTAGGGCTGCACCAGACGAGTTTTGGGGGGAAATATTTGGCAGAAACCAGGAGCTTTTTGCACAGTTATGCCTCGAAGAAAGGTGAGTTGTGCAGGCCAGGAAGTAGGTTTTATAGCGCAGCTGAATGAGAACACAGCTGGAGGGCTGATGGATCCATCATCTGTCTTTTTATATAAAACAAATATAATACAAAACGAATAAAACAGTAACCTTTTAGTGTGCAAATGACCATGCTATGATGTGTAATAAATATATGCAGTGTGTGTGTGTGTGTGTGTGTGAGAGAAAGGAGGGGGGTACAAACTTATTCACGCCAGGATAAGTTTAGTACACCTAATATATATTTACAAATTAATGTATTATTCTCTTCTTTCATAACCTTCTCAATGTATTTTTAATTTTATTTCCGGCATTCTACAATAATACTGAAGACTTTTAAACTATGAAAGAACGTGTATGGAATTATGTCGTAAACAAAAATAAACCCTGTTATTTATTTTTAATTTTTTCAAATTATCCTCCTTTCACATTGCTGACAGTTTTGCACACTTTTGGCATTCTCTCAGTCAGCCTCATGAGGATGAGTTCCCATAGGTGTCGAGTGCTTGTTGGCTGCTTTTCCTTCGCCATCTGAACCGGATTAAGATCGGCTGATTGTGGAGGCCAGGTCGTCTGAGACATCATTCTCCTTCTTGGACAAATAGCTCTTACAGAATCCCAGAGGTGTGTTTGAGGTCATTGTCCTGTTGGAAAACAAATGATGGTCCCACTAAGTGTAAACCAGATGAAAGATTTTTTTTGCAATGACATCACATCACATAGCCATGCTGGTTAAATGTGTACTGAAATTGGACTAAATGACCAACATGTTGCCTACAAAGCACCTCCACACAATCACACCTCCTCCTCCATCGTCCGTTCATCCTTTGTTTGTCTAACAAAGTCACAGTGTTTAGAACCTAAAATCTCAAATTTGCACCCATCAGACCGGAAGACGGTTTTCCACTCCTTTAATGTCTATTGCTTGTGTTTCTTAGCCCAAGTAACTTCCTTCTGCTTGTCGTTCCGAAGTAACGGGTTTCTTTGCCACATTTGGACCGCGAACTGGACTCTGAACAGTGGATGTTTAAACAACGAGAAAACTTGATATAAATCAGCAGTTTGTGACACTTGTAATTCTGTCCTCTGCAGCAGAGGTAGCTCTTGGTCTTCCTTTCCTGAGAAATTCCTCTTGAGAGCCTGTTTCTTCATTCATCATTTATCATTAACGGTTCTGGAGACCGTACCCGGGGATGTATTTAAAATTTTTGAGTTTTTTTCAGATTGACTGACCTTCATTTTTTTCCTTTAAGTGATGATTCATCTTTTCTCTTTCTTTAACTGAGTGTTTCTTGCCATAATATGGATTTGTACAGTAGGTGTAGTAACAGGATTCACCTTTTATTCTGCACAAGACATCTGATGGTCTAAAGCACATTCAGAAGGCAAGAAATGTCTCAAATAAACTCTTCAAAAGGCACAACTTTGATCTTTTTTCTTTTTTAATCCAGATGTTTGAAGCGAACGGAATTTGATTCCTGAAATAAAAATTAAAGATTCTTTTGAAGTCTGATCAGCAAATTGTTTGGATAATCTGCATATCAGAGAAATAGTATTTAATACACACACTGTAGCAAATATTTTTCTGTTCATTAGTGTGTGTGTGTGTGTGTGTGTGTGTGTGTGTGTGTGTGTGTGTGTGTGTGTGTGTTTCCCAGAGGACGGCCTGCAGCAGCTCTGACGGTACGGAGGACTCGGATTTCTCAGCCGAACACACGGACAGCTCTGAGAGCGACACCCTCGCCGTGAAGACCACACGCCTCACACGCTCCTCTCTCAGACTCAGCCAGAGCGCGCAAGGTACCTGCTTTAAACAGGAAGTCGGTGTCGGAGGCTCCGCCCACGCCATCGCTCCAACCAATGATTATTAGATACGATAATCTAACACGTGTGGACGTTTCTGTAAGATAATAAGAGCAGGTACAGTTTTCAGTGACGGCTCCACTGTGATGCTGGGAAAGAAAAGGAGTAGTGAAGACGGCGGGGAAAGAGGGAAGGAGGGAGGAAAAGGGAAGGAAGGTATAGAGAGGGAAACGCCTGAATAACTAGGACGGAAGAATTAAATAGAAAGTGGTGGAAGGGAAACTAGGAAAGAAGAAAATATTGATATTAAGGGAAGGAAGGATAGAGTGGATTATGGAATGAAAAAGGGAAAACTAGGAAGTGAGTAGGGAAAAATACAGTGGAAGAAAGGGAGAAATAAAATGGAAGAAACAAGGAAACTCAAAAGCAAGCAAGGAAGGGAAGAAAGTATGAAGGACAAGAAGGAAATTTAAAGGTATAAATAAGGAAGGAAATATACTGGAAAGGAAGAAAGTGTGTCCTCTCTCTCTCTCTCTCTCTCTCTCTCTCTCTCTCTCTCTCTCTCTCTCTCTCTTCTTTCTTTCTTTCTTTCTTTCTTTCTTTCTTTCTTTCTTTCTTTCTTTCTTTCTTTCTTTCTTTCTTTCTTTCTTTCTTTCCTGAACCAATATTAAAAATTTTTTTTCCTGCTTTCTTTCTCTCCTCCATATTCTCCCCCTCTCCATTCATTCCCAAAACCAATATTAACTCTTCTAATTCTTTCTCTCTCTCTCTCTCTCTCTCTCTCTCTCTCTCTCTCTCTCTCTCTCCCCCCCTCCATCCAATTAATGTATTTAAAAACAAGCGTTTAAATGCAGATTTTTATTTTTTACCCCGCAGCCCCGGTCGTGGTGGTGGATTTCTCAGCTCGCCGTGTGACCCGTAGCCAGCGGCACGAGGAGCCGGCCCCACCCAAAAAATACCCTCTGCGCCAGAACCAGACGGAGAGCGAACGTCACAACGAGGTTTCAGACCGGGGTAGGAGGAGAACCACTGAGTCCAGAGCTGTTACTCTGATCCAGCCATCCATCCATCCATCCATCCATTAGTCACTCAATCAATTCCACTGAGCTCCCTCAGAATGCTCGTGGATGGTTGCGGCTTTTTATTAATTAGTCCCTGTTTCTGTTATGCTACTGTGTTAATTGAGTTTTAATGCTCGTTATTCTGACCCCTAATGGTCATTTATGGTACTACATCATTGCTTGCTCTTCTCCGTTTTAGACGTTTTCCAACTGTACAATTTCATTTTAGTGCCACATTAAAAAACATCGAAGATCACGAGAATAATGTCGGAATATTTTTATAATTAATTCAAACTTACCATCTTGTTATATGAATCCGTACGGCACAACTCGTCGGGATCCCTGACTGAAGGGCGGAGACTGTTCTGAATAAAGTTTCCTACAGAACCACTGCAGTGTCTGTTTACTAATTATGTAAACAGATGTTTTGCTGATGCTCTAAAAGAAAGAATTGCCTTTTCCGGAGTCGTCTGTGCGTCGTTTAAAGCAATTCTGAAAAAAAATGCATTTAAAACAAAATTTCTTTTTTTTGGGGGGGGGGGGGGGGGGTATGTTTTGTTTTGGTTTTAAAATGAGAAATATTCTTCTTTTTCTGTCTGTTCAGCGTCTGCTGTGAAGCAGGACGACTCTCCTCCCCGCACCCCCACAGGTTTGGCACGTTCCTCGGAGTCCGACGCCGACGTCTCCAGCCCTAACGCATCCCAAGACGAGAGGCTGGCTAAAGAGCTGTCAATCAAAGAGTCAAGCCACGCCCACCGACCCAAACGCCGCCGCTTCCACGAGAGCTACAATTTCAACATGAAGTGTCCCACACCCGGCTGTAACTCACTCGGTACACACGAACACCTTCACCTTCATTCTCACACCTTCTCACCGTCAACTTCATCTTCTGAACATCACCTTTACCTTAACACACTTATTTTCTCATCTTCTCACTTTTACCTTCACATTTTCTCACCTTTACATCTCTGCTTCTTAAATTTTCACCTTCACACTTTACAATCTTCTGACCTTCTCATAGTTCCACATTTTCACCCTCTGACTATCTGATCTTCTCACTTTTACATCTCCTGACCTTCTCACAGTTCCATCTGACCATCTTATCTTCTCACTTTTACATCTCCTGACCTTCTCACAGTTCCATATGACCTTCTCACATTTACATCTTCTGACCTTCTCATAGTTCCACATTTTCACCCTCTGACTATCTGATCTTCTCACCTTTTACATCTCCTGACCTTCTCACAGTTCCATATGACCTTCTCACTTTTACATCTCCTGACCTTCTCACAGTTCCATCTGACCATCTTCTCTTCTCACTTTCACATCTCCTGACCTTCTCACAGTTCCATCTGACCATCTGATCTCCTCACCTTTACATCTCCTGACCTTCTTACAGTTCCATCTGACCATCTGTTTGTTCTTCTCACTTTCACATCTCCTGACCTTCTCACAGTTCCATCTGACCATCTGATCTCCTCACCTTTACATCTCCTGACCTTCTTACAGTTCCATCTGACCATCTGTTTGTTCTTCTCACTTTCACATCTCCTGACCTTCTCAACTTTACATCTTCTGACCTTCTCACAGTTTCACCTTTACACTCTCACAACCCCCCCCCCCAGTCTACATAAAATCTTACACTTCTCTCAGTCTCAAACTTTTTCTCTGTCCTTCATTCTTTACTTATTTCTTTCTCCCCTGAACCATTATTGACCATGTCTTTTATTTTATTTTTATTTAAATGTAGTTTCTTTCTTTTTCTTTTTTTTTTTTAAATTCATGAACTTTTTTTCCTCCCTCAGGTCACCTGACAGGAAAACATGAGAGACACTTCTCCATCTCCGGCTGTCCCCTTTATCACAACCTATCAGCGGACGAGTGCAAGGTGCCAATACTTAGGCTCCAGCCGGCGGTGTTGAGTTGTGTGCTAGTGGAGGGGGTGAAGCGGTGTAGTAATGAGTCGTGCTGTTCTGCCGCAGGTCAAAACGAGCTCTCGGGATAAACCCGCGGAGGAGAGGACGCTGTCTCAGAGCCAGGACGAGAACCGACACTTCACGCGCCATCAGGTAACCACGGCAACCCGACAAATTCTGCCGCTCTTAAACATTAGAGGTTAAAAATGGATGCTGAGATACGGGTGAGCAGTGGCCTTCAGCGCTGAAGCTACGATGCTGATGTAGATAAGTAATGGTTCTTATAGTCACGAGTTCAGCGTCTGAGCCCAGGCCTGGTTTCACTCACTGACGTTTATTTCTCAGCTGCGCTACAAAGAGAAAGTGACTGAGATGAGGAGGAAGAGAAACTCGTCTGCAGTCAAGGAGCAGAAAGATAAAGACACAGTGAGCTGTCTCTCTGTCTGTCTGTCTGTCTGTCTGTCTGTCTGTCTTTCTCCCTTTCCATCTGTCTCTCTCTGTCTGTCTCTTTTTGTCTGCCTGTCACTCTCATTTTCTCTCTCTTCATCTGCCTGTCTGTCTTTTTTGTCTGTGTTTCTCTCCCTCCCTCTCTCTTTCTCTCTTTTTGGTCTGTCTTTTCTGTCTCTGTCTTTTTTGTGTCCGTCTGTCTTTCTGTCTCTTCCCTCCCCTCTTTTCTCTCTCTCTCTCTCTCTCTCTCTCTCTCTCTCTCTCTCTCTCTCTCTCTCTGCATGTCTGTTTGGGACTTTCTTTCTTTTGTATCTGAGACCCAAATATACATAAATTACAAAAAGATGCAACATTTTAGTAACTGTTTAATTTTGCGTACATTTTCTCTCACCCCCCCCCCCCCCCTTTCTCGGTGCAGGAGGACACTCGGAGCACCAGCTGTACCCATGAGCCTTTGCTGGAGAACATTACGAGTGATTACGACCTGGAGTTGTTTAGAAAAGCACAGGCACGTGCCTCGGAGGATCTTGTAAGAGAGAAAATTCATCACATTTTATCCCTCGTTTTTTTTTTCCTCTTCTCTTTGCCTTACTTCCCTGTGAGACTTACAGCAGCCCAGCGTTACGGCATGACCTACAGGAGTCCCTTCTTCTTCTTCTCCTCCTCCTCCTCCTCCTCCTCCTCGTCCCAGTTCCTTTTCTCACTATCTATTTCTATTTCATCTCTTTTTTTTTCCTTTTCTTTTTTTTGGTTTGTTTATCTATTGTCACTTGTTTTCTCTCTCTCTCTCTCTCTCTCTCTCTCTCTCTCTCTCTCTCTCTCTCTCTCTCTTTCACACACACTCACACACTCACACAAACACCCTGAGTGTGTTATTTCTCTCCAGGAGAAAATGCGTCTCCAGGGTCAGGTAGCCGAGGGCAGCAACATGATCAAAACGATTGTGTTCGGCTGTTATGAGCTGGACACCTGGTACCACTCGCCGTACCCGGAGGAGTACGCCCGCCTCGGCCGCCTCTACATGTGCGAGTTCTGCCTCAAATACATGAAGAGCCAGACCATTCTCAGACGACACATGGTAGCGCTCTGTCCAAATTTCTTTTACTACCAGCTGTATAGTAGGGGTCGACCGATTCATCGGCACAGAGAGTTGATTGCTGGCCACCGATCCACAAAAATCTTCTTTTAAAAACTTTTTTATTCAGTATCCAATTTAGAAATCTATCAGTTAATTAATCAATTATCTGCAAATACAATACAACCTGGCTATCAGTATCGGCCGACCTCTACTGTATGTTTATAGCTGCTATAACTCAAGCGATGCACCACATGGGCAAAAGTATGTGGACACCTGAGCGTTAGATCGCTCCGTGTTTCTTTTTGAACATCCCATAATAAAAAAAAAAACAAAAAACAAAAAACCTCCACTCTTCTGGGAAGACGTTCCACCAGATTAGGTGAGGGGTGTGTGGGGTGAAGTGAGGGTTGAGGGTCATAGCTCTACAGCAGGAGATCTTCCATTTAAACTCATGTAAAGCATATCTTCATGGAGCCTCCTAGTTCAAGTGAAGGGAAAATGTCATACCGGTGCCCCCAAAGACATTCTCTAAACTCTGTGCTTCCAAGTTTGTGCTAACAGCTCGAGGAAGAACCACTGGCTGGAAAACCCAGGTGTCCCAATACTTTTGGACCACTCAATGTGAACGTCTTTTATAGAAAGTATAGGGAAGTAATCTATTTTCACCATGGTAACAGTTACACACATTTCTTATGTCAGGCGAAGTGTGTGTGGAAGCATCCACCTGGAGATGAGATCTACAGGAAAGGCCCCATCTCGGTTTTTGAAGTGGACGGCAAGAAAAACAAGGTATAAAACGTATTATTTTTTTTTTTTATTGTTTATATTTGAAATCCGATTCGCTTCACGCCAGAGCTTTTCACACCGCACTTGTTCTCGGTTATCATCAAGATTTTGTAGTTTTAGAAGTGGTACAATTAATTTATTTATTTTCTCTATCCGTTTCATCACATATAAGTGTAGTAATCGAAATTTCACAATACCGCATGTGCTCGATGCAATATTTCCTGTCCGAACGTCTAATCTGAGCATCCGATACTAACTTCGTAGGGGAATTTAATTGGTTGCGTTCAATTACATTTATAAATAGTCGAATCCAAATATCCAATGCAGACTGTAAGTGTATCTGTTACTCCCCCACTAGTTGATGTAATGGTAAAGAAAATACATGGTTATGTTTTATTATTTATAAAACATTTATTATAGTCATTCCAAGATACGGGATCAGGTCAAAGTTTTGTGGACAATCATTAAGATTAGGAATTTGAATGCATGTAAATTAGCGGTCGACCGATTAATCGGCACCGATGGTTGATTGCCGGGATCATCGATTATCTGCGAAAATCCACACATTTTTTTTCCCGTATTCTGTCATTACAAGAGCGGCCTCTAGAGGCGAATCACTGGCACTGCGTGCTGGTCGTTTTTACACACGAGACCATGTGCTATATTATATTTATTATTTATCGTCAATTAATTATATAGTTATATTTATTAATTGAGATATTGTTAATTTTCTTTGGCACATTCTCATGATATATTTCTGTTTTTATTATTTTTTATTATTTTATTTAAGTAAGGTGTAAAGTTCAGTACTATTTAAAATCATCCACTGTAAAAACTATTGGCTGATTAATCGGATATCGGACGATCATACGATCCAACCTATTTATCAGTATCAGTAAAATCCACTATCGGCCGATCTTTCATTTAGACGTCCTATAAAAATTGTGCGCCTTTTGTGGTGTCCTTATACTTTTGGCCAAACAGCGTGTGTTTTTGTATATTTATTTATATAAAAATATAAAATGTGTATAAACAGGAATCAGAGAATCTTTTAACATGTAACAGATTTACTGCCAGAACCTGTGTCTCTTGGCGAAGCTCTTCCTTGACCATAAAACTCTGTATTACGACGTGGAGCCGTTTCTGTTCTACGTGATGACCGAGGCAGACAACACGGGGTGTCACCTGGTCGGCTATTTCTCCAAGGTATCCAAACATCTTTCTTTTCAGGTTTTTTTTATTTTTTTCTTGATTGACGTGTAACGCAACTAAATAAATAAATAAATAGACAGTAGGAAATAATGGATAATAATAAATAATCTATAATTTTTATAATAAAATAATACAGATCACCAAAATTCGTCCAATGAGAACAAGGGGGCGTGGCTAATGACCGCCAATCACGTTTCTTGGTAATACAAAAAAATGTTTTGCTTATTTGACTATTTGATTTTATTACAGTTTACACGCAGTCAAATTAACCTCATAATAAATAATCCAACAGTCCAACAGGTTACTATTTTTATTGATTGATTGATTGATTGAATAGTTGATTTGAATGATTGATTTAATGGTTGGTTGGTTGATTGATTGATTGATTGATTGATTGTTTGGTCGGTTGATTGATTGGTTGATTGATTGATTGATTGTTTGGTCGGTTGATTGATTGTTTGGTCGGTTGATTGATTGGTTGATTGATTGATTGATTGTTTGGTTGGTTGGTTGATTGATTAGTTAATTGGTTGGTTGATTGGTTAATTGGTTGGTCGATTGATTGTTTGGTCGGTTAATTGGTTGGTTGATTGATTGTTTGGTCGGTTGATTGATTGTTTGGTCGGTTGATTGATTGGTTGATTGATTGATTGATTGTTTGGTTGGTTGGTTGATTGATTAGTTAATTGGTTGGTTGATTGGTTAATTGGTTGGTCGATTGATTGTTTGGTCGGTTAATTGGTTGGTTGATTGATTGTTTGGTCGGTTGATTGATTGGTTAATTGGTTGATTGATTGATTGTTTGGTCGGTTTATTGATTGATTGGTTAATTGGTTGGTGATTGATTGCTTGATTGTTTGGTCGGTTGATTGGTTAATTGGTTGGTTGATTGATTGTTTGGTCGGTTGATTGATTGTTTGGTCGGTTGATTGATTGTTTGGTCGGTTGATTGATTGGTTAATTGGTTGATTGTTTGGTCGGTTGATTGATTGGTTAATTGGTTGATTGACTGATTGTTTGGTCGGTTGATTGATTGGTTAATTGGTTGATTGATTGATTGATTGATTGATTGTTTGGTCGGTTGATTGATTGATTGGTTAATTGGTTGGTTGATTGATTGGTTGGTTGATTGAATTGTTGATTGGTTGATAAGTTGGTTTAATATTTAGTTGGTTGGTTGATTGATTGATTGATTAATTGAATGCCCACAAACGATGAAGCCTGTTTTCTTCTGTACGCAGGAGAAGAACTCGTTCCTGAACTACAACGTATCCTGCATCCTGACCATGCCACAGTACATGAGGCAGGGCTACGGCAAAATGCTCATCGACTTCAGTGAGTACGCGCAAGTTCTGTATTCGTTTACAAGCTTAAACAGGTCGTTTTCTGATGACCATGTAACACGGCCTCTTACGCTCATTGAAAGTCAGAATTTTTTTCCTTTTGTTTCCGTGGTGTTTTAACCGTAGTCTTTCGCTGCTCCAAATCTAATTCGCTGTATTACGACTACAAATAAGACCAATACCAATCAGCCAATCAGCTTCCTGATATTAGTGCCAATCTCTCTCGGATCGTACCACAGATTTTGTTTTTTCAGTTATGGGGAAGTGCAAAGTTTTTTCGATACTTGGCTCAAAAAAAAAAAAAAAAAAATCTATTCAGGGTTTGGTTAAGACCACTTGCTAACTACATTTTAAACGCTGTTAAAACGGTTTTAAAGTCTTACATTTGACCGAGGTTTGTATTAACGTGCTCGTTCTGGTACATTCGTTCTGGTTAACGAGGACTCCGCATCACTACAATATCTTTAACATTCATTTGATATGATTTGGTTTAATATTAATGGAAGGAGTCTCCAGTGTCGGCCCTGTTTAACAGGTAAAACTGTAGCTTATGACACACCAACACGCGTCCCAGGACGTCCTGCTTCACTTCTTAAAGAGGAAAAAAAGACTGATAGAAGCCGATGATGGAACGGATGTTTATAAGCTGCTAAAATGCACGCAAAATCAGAAGCTGACTAGTTTTCAAAGAGTTAATTAGCTCTATAGGAGGAGATCTTCCGTTCGAAAGCATATCTGCATGGATCTGGCTTCGTGCACAGGGGCATCGGATACAGGTTCGGGGGCTTCTAGAAAAAGTTCACGCTACCAAATGCGTTCAAAGAATCGTGCACAATTCCACCTCCACGACGGTGGAAGAATCTGGAAAAACGGTGGTGTCCCAATACTTTTGGCCACAGTGCGTATCTGTACCACAAAATAAATAAATAAATAAATAAATAAATAACACCACCCTGATGTCCAGTTTGAGATCAAGACGTCTTCTGTGTGTGTTCAGGTTACTTGCTGTCCAAGGTGGAGGAGAAAGTGGGCTCTCCTGAGCGCCCCCTGTCTGATCTGGGTCTCATTAGCTATCGGAGCTACTGGAAAGAAGTGCTGCTGCGCTACCTGCATAACTTCCAGGGCAAAGAGGTGTCCATAAAAGGTAAAAAAAAAAAACAATGCAGAAAGCTCCTCCTACACTGCACGCGTGTTCTTTGCTTGTATATTTAAACTTTCTTCTTTCCGCAGAGATCAGCCAGGAAACGGCGGTGAATCCGGTCGACATCGTCAGCACGCTGCAGTCGCTCCAAATGCTGAAGTACTGGAAAGGAAAGCACCTGGTCTTAAAGAGACAGGTAACTTTTAATCACAGCGACCTGTATTTTTATTTCCCATACGTACTCTACATGGCTGAACGTTTGTGGACACCTGAGCAGAAGAACATCCTGTTCCACATGAAGTCTCCATTTGCTTACAGTAACCTTCATCCTTCTGATGTTCCACTAGATTTTGTGCTTCATTCAGGCACAAGGGTGTGTTCGTAAAGTCATGTAGTGATGTAGGTGAGAGGGTGAGGAGGCACCCAGTGCAGTCGATTCACATCAAAGGTGAGGGTTGGAGCTCTATAGCAGGAGATCTTCAAATCCAACCCATGGAAAGCAGATCTTCATGCAGTTCGATTGGTGCGTTGCTCCATTGCTGGAACACTTGACATGCAACCACATCCTGTACAATTATGTTTCTCCAACAAAAGAGTTTGAGGAAGAACTCCCCCTGGTCCCCCTTTTTCCTGTCGAGCATCAACAGCATGAACTTCTTCAGCAGTTTGAGTTACAGGAGCTCGTCTGTTTGATCAGACCACACGGACCAGCCTCCACGCCACACGTGCATGACCCTGTCGCCGGTTCACTACTGTTCCTTCCTTGGAGCACTTTTGATAGATACTGACCACTGCAGACCAGGAACATCCCACAAGAGCTGCAGTTTTGGAGACGCTCTGACCCAGACGTCTAGACGTCACAATTTGTCGCTCCTTAAATACATTTTCCACTTGCTGCCTAATAAATAAATCCACCCGCTAACAGGTGCCATGATGAAGAGTCAATCAGTGTTACTTACTTTAATGCTCATCTGATCTGTGTGTGTGTGTGTGTGTGTGTGTGTGTGTGTGTATATTAACCGACTGTGTGTCTTTAGGACCTGATCGACGAGTGGAGATCCAAAGAGACGAAGCGAGGCAGCGGAAAGACGATCGACCCCGCGGCACTGAAATGGAGTCCACCAAAAGGAACCTAATGGACATCAGCACCTCCCCGACACTCCTGTCTTCGCACTGTAGTCACTGTTAGAGCCTGCGTGAGGCGCTAGTGCATGACTAGTTTCAGACGTGTTGCGCTAAACAAACAGTAGGTCAGTGTTTCCCTGATCCTGTCCTCCTGCTGAAGTCACGTTAAAACTGTGAGGTCTACAGGAACTTCTCAGAGACACGCTGATGATCACATGATGCTCATGTCAGTACTGAAAGCTTTTCAGTTTGTTACATCTGTTCTGAACCCCCTTTCAGTCTATTATATCAGTACTGAAAATGCTTCACTACATTACTTCTGCACCGAAACCGCTTTCAGTACGTTAAATCAGAACCCAAACCCAGTTCAGTACATAATGTGGCTACTGAAAACCCTTTTAGCAAATTACGTCGCTACTGAAACCAATTTCAGTACAATATATCACTACTGAACCCCCTTTCAGCTCATTAAGTTGCTGATACATGACATTATGTCGCTATGGAAAAACTTTCAGTACGTTACACAGCTACTGAAACCCCTTTCGGCTACTTTGATGCTCAAAACCCCTTTCGGTTACTTTGCTCAAAACCCCTTTCGGTTACTTTGATGTTTAAACCCCTTTCGGGTACTTTGATGCTCAAAACCCCTTTCGGTTACTTTGATGCTCAAACCCCCTTTCGGTTACTTTGATGCTCAAACCCCCTTTCGGGTACTTTGATGCTCAAACCCCCTTTCGGTTACTTTGATGCTCAAACCCCTTTCGGTTACTTTGATGCTCAAACCCCCTTTCGGTTACTTTGATGCTTAAAACCCCTTTCGGGTACTTTGATGCTCAAAACCCCTTTCGGTTACTTTGATGCTCAAACCCCTTTCGGTTACTTTGATGCTCAAAACCCCTTTCGGGTAATTTGATGCTCAAACCCCTTTCGGTTACTTTGATGCTCAAAACCCCTTTCGGTTACTTTGATGCTCAAAACCCCTTTCGGGTAATTTGATGCTCAAACCCCTTTCGGGTACTTTGATGCTCAAAACCCCTTTCGGTTACTTTGATGCTCAAACCCCTTTCGGGTACTTTGATGCTCAAACCCCCTTTCGGTTACTTTGATGCTCAAACCCCTTTCGGGTACTTTGATGCTCAAAACCCCTTTCGGGTACCTTGATGCTCAAACCCCTTGCGGTTACTTTGATGCTCAAAACCCCTTTCGGGTACTTTGATGTTCAAACCCCTTGCGGTTACTTTGATTCTCAAAGTATTATTTCACTACTGAAACCCCGTTCAGTACACAATGTCGAATTATGCTGAATCTTTCAGCACGTTACCTCGGTACTAAAACTCTTTCCAATACATTACATTGTTACTGAAACCCCTTTCAGTACTTTTCCGTTCCCGAAGCCACTCGTACCGTATAAAACACACAAGCAGGATTGGGGAAACGCTGATCCAGACCTCTCCAGGTGCTGATAGAAAAGTTTCTAGCATAGGAACCACTTCCTGTTACTTCTTTTACCGTCGTCGCATTCTCGGTCCTGCTTCTGCTGTGCACGTGAGCGGGTCTCGCTCAAACACACTCCTGAACAGAGACGCACAACCCCTAACGTTTAAAGGTTAGGATTATCCGTCTTCTGTAAACGCATCCAACGTGCATCGCTAACACTTTAACAGTAGCAAAACTGCCTTCATCCCAACTTTATGAATGGAATAGCAGCTAAACAAGGTGGACGTCGTGCCACTTGAAGGAGTAGTGGAGCCAAAAATAAAATCTCCACAGTGTTCCACTTAAAGCGTCAACCTTCAAATTTTATTACCGTGAATAATTGGCCGTCACAGACTTTGTGGGTTTTTTTTTGTTTTTTTTTTTACTTTTACTACATACACTGTATAACCAAAAGTATTGGGACACCTGAGACCCGTGGTTCCTCCCCGAAAGCCTGAAGTTCAAGGCACACAATTATATAGAATGTCTTCAGATGCAGTAGCATTTAAATGTCCCCCTTCACTTAAACTGCCCAAAAAAACCTGTTCCACCATGATGATGCCCCTGTGCACAAAGCCAGCTTCATGAAGATCTGCTTTGCATGGGTTGGAGTTGAAGATCTCCTGCGATAGAGCTTTGAACCTCAACCCTATTCAGAAAGAATCACAGAAATCTCCATAAGATACATAACAAAATCTGGTGGCACATCTGTCCAGTCTTATGGTGGGGTGTCCACAAACTTTTGGCCACGTTGTGTATTTTCGAATACATCTGGGGACCGTGAAATTCTGCTCCAGGCGTATCTTTAAGTTCATTTTAATTGTGTGTGTGTGTGTGTGTGTGTGTGTGTGTGTGTGTGTGTGTGTGTGTGTGTGTGTGTGTGTGTGTGTGTGTGTGTGTGTGTGTGTGTGTGTGTGTGTGTGTGTGTGTGTGTGTGTGTGTGTAAGCATGCGCACTGAGCTCCTGTTTGGAACCTTGTTATCAGATTTGGTCACTAGAGGTCGCTAAAGGTGACTAAAAGGTACTCAATCTTGACGGTTAAATCAAATAAGCTCCACAACATCTGGACCATCTGGATCGATTTTACTTATTTATATCACACTGAGCTCATCCAGAAAACTTCTGTTTAACTTCGATTGATGTCCAGGAGTTGTACCAAATAACCCATATTTATCATTAATTTATTGTTATTGTTGACCCAAATATGGACTTTTAAACAAAAGAAATAACAATAAAATGCACTTATTTTGTAAGCTAATGAGTAACATGGCAGCTTTAAATGCTCTGACCCCCTGAGCCGTTTATGTCCTGGGTCAGGTGTGTGTGTGTGAGAGAGTGTGTGTGTGATGAGATGCAGAATAATTTCCCTCACTTCCTCTCACTCTTCATAATGCACTCGAAGCACCCCTGCATGGTCCTGATGTCAGCGTGCAGTGTTTCCTTCCACTTCCTTATCGAAATAAACTGACCAGATTAAAATCACACGCATCAGGGTGATCATTTACAGTTAAAACGATCAGACCTACTCATCTGTACAAATTCTAACATTCTTAACGTGGCTTAATGCGTTAAACTCGATCAAACTGTGTTAGAGAAGTGAAGAAAAGAGTGCAGGCAGGGTGGAGTGGGTGGAGAAAAGTGATAGCAGGAGTGATTTGTGATAGAAGGGTATCTGAGAATGAAAGGGAAAGTTTATAGGACTGTGGTGAGACCTGAGATGTTGTCTGGTTGAGAGACAGTGGCATTGAGTAAAAGACAGGAGGTGGAGCTGGAGGTAGCAGAGCTGAAGATGTTGAGATGTTCGTTGGGAGAGACGAGGATGGATAGGATTGGAAATGAGTTTATTAGAGGGACAGCACATGTAGGACATTTTGGTGACAAGGTGAGGGAGGTGAGATTAAGATGGTTTGGACATGTGCAGAGGAGGGACATGAGTTAAATTGGTAGAAGAATGCTGAGGATGAAGACACCAAGAAGGAGGAAAAGAGGAAGACCAAAGAGGAGGTTTATGGATGTGGTGAGGGAAGACATGCAGGTAGTTAGTTTGAAAGAAGCAGATGTGGAGGACAGGGGGGTATGGAGACGGATGATCCGCTGTGGTTTGCAGCTTTATTAGAGCTGCATCACTGCGGATGATTTCCATCTTTGCTTGAATGTGAAGGTATTTATGGCAGTTGTAGTCCTGAACCATTGTGGCAAACTTTATTTTAATCAACAGTGTAAAGAGAACCTGAAAATCATCCTTGAGTAAAAGTATATTTTGATACTACTTTCAGACCTCACAAGGGTCCCTCAGAGAAGTCGAGTCCTCGTGGTGTGCGTCAGGTGCAGAAGCTGCTTTACTAAACAGATGCATGAGTTCTGCAGCGTTGCTTTAGAGGTTGCAAAAGCAGAAGATCCACGTATCAGTGCTCAGACTGTACACCACACACCGCAACAAGTTGGTTTGCAGGCCATCGTCCCAGAAGGAGCCTCTTCTAAAGCTGCTCACAAGAAAACCCTTAAACAGTTTGCTGAAGAACAACCTGTCCAAGAGCATAAATTACTGGAACCATGTTCTGTGGACTAATAAGATAAACCTGTTTGGCTCAGATTTATAAAGTTTAATATAATAATTTAAGCTTTACATATTATGACTACTGGTTTAACCATTTTGTATTTAATGAACTGATGTCGAGATGTTTTGGGAGTTGATGCTTTTCTGGTAAGAACCAGTATAATATATTTTAAACAAATGACAAACAATTGATAATGTAGGAAACAGCAGCCAATTGTAAACAATCAGTTTAATTAATACCAAAGCATTCGCAGTTTTTATGATGAGCACAAATAACTAAATGATGAAGCGGTTGAACAAAGTAGGTTTGAGAATTTCATTTCTGATCTGAGAAACGCTCCAAAACCAACTGAGAAAAAAAAAAAAATTTTCAATGACAAAATTTACACTTTTATATTATCTCTATGCCCCTTTATATATATATATATATATATATATATATATATATATATATATATATATATATATATATAATATTTTTATGTGTATGTGACAAAATTTGATTAGATTTTTATATACGTTTTGTTGTTGTTTTTTTCACAATAACAAAGTTTACGCTTTTATATTTCATATTATCTCTATTCCCCTCATATATATTTTTTATGTTTTTTATATGATGTTTTGTAATTGATTATTGTTGAATTCTTGTTTGCAATTAAGGCAGAAAAAAAAGATCCACGTTTCA
This sequence comes from Silurus aristotelis, assembly GCF_946808225.1. Taxonomy (NCBI): domain Eukaryota; kingdom Metazoa; phylum Chordata; class Actinopteri; order Siluriformes; family Siluridae; genus Silurus; species Silurus aristotelis. The sequence continues at coordinate 2,725,814 of NC_139590.1, forward strand.
AACGCGAGTCGCTTTCTGATGACGCAATCAGTCCCCGCACCTTAATCGTGGGACGCGCATATTCTGATTGGCTGCGTTGGTGGTGGGCGGGACGCCTTTTCCTTGGCTGAGCGTCCTGTCAATCAGCGTTCCGCAGGTAGCGGAAGTCCAACCGCACTGAATGCGAGCGCAGGCCGAAATTTAAAGGTAAGATCCGTCGCTATGACAACAGGACTATCCTAGCATGTCAAAGGCGGCTAGTTTCTTTATTTTTTTTTCTTTTATATTATATTATATCATATTATACTTCGGTAATATGGCGCGTAGCCTGTCGTACTTCGAGCTTTTGTTAGTAATATAAATATTGATTTAAAGGAGAATTAGCGGATGTATTGATTAGCCGCTAGCTAGCGAGTTGTTTGATAGATGCATCATTTAGCATTGCGCTAAAACTGATATTTTAATATATAAATTAGAATATACTGGACCCATAGAAATTCCCCCAATAGTGATTATTTTAATTACTATTAAGACTGCAGGTGAACAACTGATGATAAACCTTCAACTTCCCTTCTCCATCCTGAAACCCATTCAAGTTAATTATATAAACTGTTTCTATCATTTCCAGTGATCCTGGTGTTTATATGCTTTTTTTTTTTTGCTTGTGTAGTTAAGAGTAGCCCTATTCGGACGGGATTAGTTTATCAGCAGGATGACTGGAGTAATGTCAAAATCACATCCTTGTCAGATCCCCAGATTCTCGTTAAATCTAGCCTAATCTATTCTGTATTTGGATTAAACACAGAGTCCCGCACTCTTTCGATCCGTAACATTCTCCCCTAAACCGCCTCCGAGAGCCGAACTCCACCCCAGAACGTTTGATTCAACCCTTTATTTCTTCCTCCCTGTGCTCAGATTGTTGGTGCAAAGTGAACCCAGAACTCAAGATGACTCAGATGGACGTCCTGGTCACCAACGTGGCCGAGCTTTTGGCTACGGCCGTGCACGAGGTCCTGCGGCTTATGGGCCAGGCCGTTTCCGAATACCGCGACGAGTCGTCCAGGATTCGTCAGGAGAACCAGAAGCTGCAGCGCACGCTCGAGGAGCTCCAGATGAGGCTGCGGATAACAGGTCTGCCTCAAATGCGCACGGATTTTACGTACAAACCCCAGTTCCAAAAACGTTGTGACCGTGTGCAAAATGGAAATAAAACCAGAATTCAGTTATTTTGCCAATCTCATAAATCCATATTCTGTTCACAACAAAATGAAAAAAAATCTCGTTTGAACTGTACCATTTCAAGAAAAAAAAAAAAACAGGTCATTTTCAATTTGATGGCTGTTACACGTCTCACGTTTACTACTGTGTAGCATCACGTCTTCTGTCTTTATACATCTGGGAAATGAGGAGATCAGTCGCTGAAGTTTTGGGAGAGGAATGTTGTCCCATATGTGTATGATACTGAAATTTTGCTGCTCAACAGTCCTGGGTGTTCTTTGTTGTGTTATTTGTTTCATGCTCCAAATGTTTTTAAATGATAAAAGGTCTAGACCGCAGGCAGATTAGTTCAACACCCAGACTCAAACCCAGACTATGAAGACATGCTATTGTAATAGATGCAGTATGCAGTTAGCATTGTCTTGCTCAAATATGCACAGCCTTTCCTGTACAAGATATTTCCTTGATAGAAGCATTTGCTACTCTTAGACATGTATATACAGTTCAGCATTGAGGGAGCCTTTCCAGATGTGCAAGCTGCCCATTCCACAGGCACTAATGCACTCCTACCCTCAGAGATGCGGCTGTTTGAACTGAGCACTGATAAAAAGCCAGATAGTCCCTCTCCTCTTTAGTCCGGAGGACTTGGTATCCATGGAACAGTTTTTCACTTTGGCCCAGAGAGGATGGTGACGTTTCTGGATCATGTTCACGCATGACTTCTTCTTTGCATGTTATATGAGATTCCTGCGGTTGTGGATCATGTGAAAACATGACTGTTTTAAATGCAGGACCTGAAGATCGCAGCCATCCAATATCAATTTTTGCCCCCTTGTTCCTTGTACACAGAGATTTCTCCAGATTCATTGAAACCTTTGATGATATAATGTTCTGTAAATGATGAGATACTGTTTTGCAATTTGATGTCAGGGAACATTATTCTGAAAATGTTCCACAATTTGTAAAGTTTTTCTCTGATTGGTGAAGCTCCGCCCATCTTTACTTTTACATTTGTTGCCCCTCCATCAAATTCAAAATGCCTTTTTTTTTTTTTTTTTTTTACCTTAAATGGTGCATTTTCTCAGATTAAATATTTGATATGTTTTTTTGCTGTGAATAAAATACAGGTTTATGAGATTATCGAATCATTGCATTCTGTTTGTATTTACATTTTACACAGTGTTCCAACTTTCTTTTTAAATTGGGGCTTGTACTAATTTTGGTGAAAACTAGTTACAGGATGAAGACAAACTTATTTATAGCTGTTTTATTTAACCTTTTTGGAAGGAGTCTCCAGTGCAAGTGGGTTTTTTGTAGAAGTTTCCGGACATCTTCAGGATAGAGGAGTTTACGCGTTGCAGGTTTTCTGTGACATGACAAACTGCAGAGAGGTAGAAAGAGAGGCCGACAGGTTTTCAGCTGCCATAAAGTAAACGAGAGGAATCTCATCGTCTCTTCATGATTTCAGACGCAGTGCAGCAGGTCTCGTCCTCCGTCGCCGCAGAAGAGCCGCTGTACGAGTCTCACCATGGGCAAGTCTCAGACCGAGAGCAAGCCGTGATGGAAGAGAACGTCGAAAGGGATTCGTACGCGCTGTCCTTTGAGGAGGAGGAGGAGGAGGAGAAACCGAGCGCGCTACACCTGAGAGCTGAGACACGACAAGCGAACGAGGAGGTTCCATCACCCTGCGACTTTTCTCATAAAAGAACGAGGAGCTTATCAAGCTCAAGGAGCCGATCGGCTTCACCCGACTTCAGGGGCGTGCCGGGAATCCCGAACCTCATTAAGACAGAATCGAAGTCCGAGTTTCCAGAATGTTCCCTATCGGAGCAGAGGGAAAACACCATCCTCCATCTGCCGTGTTATCCAGCCCACACTAACCCCGCCCACGTCTCCTGGGACCCGTCCGGGCCGCCAGACGAGTGCGTCCGAGCCGAGAATGCTACGGACGGCGTCGGTCCGTTCGGCGTCACCATGAGGAGGGAGAGCTCACACACGTGTCACGTGTGCAGCAAGTCGTTCGCGACGGCCTCCAGCCTGGGAGCGCACTTCGTCTGCCACTCGGGCGAAAGACCGTTCGCGTGCGAGCGCTGCCAGTTCCGATTCAGCCGACTAGCCGACCTGAAGAAGCACGAGCGCATCCACACGGGGGAGAAGCCGTACAACTGCATGCTCTGCGGCAGGAGGTTTAACCGTACAGAGAATCTCAGACGCCACTTGAAGAAAGTCCACCGCGGAGCTCTGCTGTACTGAAAAAAGGACTACTGAAAGACATCCAAAACGACATCCTCACATAAACCCTTTCCAGCCGACACTTTGTTTCTGTGGCCGTATTGTATTTTCCTTTTTGTTTCCTCTCCCAGTTTGTTCTCCACCAGATCCGACTCACTAAACAGGAAAAGTGTTGTGATGAGTCGTTCGTTAATGTGACTCAGAAAAACGAGTCGTCCCAAAGAGCGATTCGTTCATTTCCTACTCGAAGCATCGCAAAATCTCCGTAGTTTATGAACAAGAAACAGAATTGAGTAGTTCATCTCGAGTCCTCTGGTCCGAGTCGTTCCTTCTTTTGTCACGTGACTCCCATAGACGCTACACAATGCAATAAAAAATTTTTTGGTTTGACTCTTAACATTATTGTTACAATAATTATGGGAGTCACGTGACACATGAACTAACGTCACGGACCAGAAGATTTGAGAGGTGAAGCTCCTCATTCTGCTTATTATAATTAATTTTTCTGCATAGTCATATTTTCATTATTGGAACTATAGTGGAGGTTGGTGTATGTAGACGTGTTTGGGGAATCTGCTGATTGGAAATGTGACATTTTATTTTATTTCTGATCAAATGAATCAAATTAACTAAATGACTCAAAAGATTTAAAGAAACAAGTCACTAAAATGATCCAATCTTCCCATCACTACATCACACTCGAAATAAATCGCTATCTGCCCTCTTCCTCATACCTAAACTCATAGACATGCATGATTGGCTAACATTGCTGTAATTGACAGTAGAGACAGACGATGCCCCGCCCACACAAAAAGCACTAGTCTTGCTCTCAAACTCCTGCCACGTCCACACACATCCATTTATCATGTCGAAGCAGGTCCGGGCCGATACGACCTGATCGTATTAATATCACGATAAATGATGCCACAATTTCATCAAAAGTTCTTATTAAGAAGATACAGTTTGTGGACACCTGACCTTTTAGAACATCTCATTCCACTGCTGTAATAATAAGCTCCACTTTTCTGGGAAGATGTTCCTTCTGGAGATTTGAGATTTTGTTAGTAAAGTCAGTAGGTGATGGTAAGATGGTCTGGGGTGCAGTCAGCATGAAGAATTAATTCAAAAGGTGTTCAGTAGGATTGGAGCTCTATAGCAGGAGATCTTTCACGCTGACCAATATAAAGCAGATCTTCATGGAGCTGGCGTTGGTCTCCTAGTTCAAGCAAACGGCATCCAACGACGTGTGATGCAATTGTGTGCCTCCAACTTAATGTGAACAGAAAGTTTGAGAGAGAGAGAAAAAAAAAAAAAGTCGGGTGTCCCAATACTTTTGGCGGTATAATAATAATAATAATAATAATAAAAAAAGGTTGATTAATGAAACGAACAAATTGATGAAATGTATTTATATTTAAGATGTTTATACTTTTATGTAGATTTTGTTTGTTTGTTTTTGATACCAAATTAAAACCTCTTAGTTTTAAATTCTGATTTCGGAGCCGAACATGTTAATTTTTTGTTTTGTTTTTTTCCCTTAAATAAAAGTTAGTATGAAAGTCGACATGTTCACTCATCCCCTCTTTTTTTTAGAAGAACCATCAGAAGAAGGTCCGTTCACAAATGTAATGAAGCCTGTTATTTCAGGTTTTATCATCATCACTGATGCTTCACAAGTGAAAATGTTCCAAATCACAGAATAAAAAAGAAAAAGAAAAAGTCTCTGCTGGTTATCTGCCTTTCTTGGTCCACTCGACTCTCCACTCGTCCCAGTTCAGCAGCGTCCGTTCCGTCTCCCACCCGGCTTTTTCCAAACCTGAGGAACATTTTCATAAAAATCTAAATTTAGTTAGAAGGTAAATAAAATTCACTTAAACGAAAGAAATGCGATAAAAAAGGTGAAAACTGAACCAATTCATTGCCACCTTCTTCAATTCGCTTCATAACGATGTCAAAGTCTGGATCCTGATTGGTCCAGGTGATCACAGATTTACGTTATTACTGCGCTCGTGTTGGTCGTCGTAGTAACAAAGAGCCTCTTAATTGTATTAACGACCATTAATACCATTATAATGAATTATTTAGCGATTATGGTCTCCAGTGTCAGAGGAAGAGTTTTCAGAACAGAGGAGTTTACACACTTCTTTGTTTTAGTATTTATGCTTCAAGGGGACGGTTCTTTGTACATCGCTGACGAGATTCGAGATCGTGGAAATTATGCTTCCTCACATCCATCCTGTAGTGTTTATACACGAGTGTAAATCGCTTTGTTTTGCTGAATTATGTACAGTAATTTACATTACAGTCTAAAACCTCAAACTGATCACCAGTCTTTATAGACCCAACTTACAATATTTACAGATTACGATGATGTCGTCAGAACGTGTCCATCGTAAGTCTGGAACTTTGTGGTTTAATGTCCAATGTGCAGTTTTTTCCCAGTTATTGCTCTAAGAATTAAAACACCAGATACACATCAGAGGTTGCACCAAGATAAAGGAGAGACGACCAGCAGAAAGTTGCTGAATAATGAAATGCACAAGTTTTCCGCAAGTTCGATTTTTTTCAATGAATTCTTGTACTTTTTAAACTTTACATCCTTCTGTCGGAACGCCGGAGGCACCACACAGGAACCTGTAGAACGTGAGTCCAATACAAGTCTGATTTGTAGGACACTTCAACAGAGAACATCGTCTCCATGAAGCTTTACAGACTTCAATACAAGAACATTCCACAAAATATGTCATTTGAAGCCACGATCTCCTGTTTACCATAAGGTTTCAGCTTATGGACCTGTTGCCATGGCAACAACTCCAGAATGAGTGTCAGAAACCCAACCAACCCCAGATCAGTTCACATCATCATCAGTAAACTCCAGGTAACTGAGTAGTCAATGTACCGAGACCAGACGAGAGGTTTGAGCTTATGGACCTGTTGCCATGACAACAAGTCCAGGATGTGGTTGTGATCTGAGATCATTAATAAAATAAATCCAGTTATCTGAGTGACCCCTGGACAGACCCCTGGAGAGAGAAGACCGAGCCCAGTGAAGTAACTTGCGATGTTGAGACATTATGAAAGTTCAGGACGTGGTGCTACAGGAACACGTCCTGGCGGTGCTGTAATCGAATAATGCAGCCGAATCCTTCTGTAGCTCTTAACGTTGTCCCTGAAAGCTCAGGTGTGTTAAAGAATCACGTTCATACCTGTGAAAAAGGGCTGGAAAATGCGCTCCATCAGCTGGTGACTCTCAGAAACCAGTTCCCACGAGTCTGCAACAAAACAGCAACATTAACAACTTCCTGTTCAGCTGCTTACATCCAACGAGCACAAAATAAGAGTTAAACCATAAAAAGCGTGCAATTGGAGAAGCTTCATGATGGGCTGAGGATTTTATTTTACTCAGGTGGGTGTGGCCTAATATTCTAATGAGGACCACTGTTTTAGAGGAAAGAGCTTTGTGACTGGTATGCGATGGTTATACGTCACAAGCCCCGCCCACTTTACAATAAAAGAAGTGATGTACTAGAAAAGCATTGGGGTTTTTTTGTTGTAACTTCTCATTTAGTGTTACACCACCAGATTAAAGCTGCAGCAATACGTTTATGAAGCAAAGGTACAAAGGCATCCAACACAATTGTGTGGAGGCAGTTTGGAGATAAAGCACGCAATGGCTGGAAAAGGCGGGTGTCCCAATACTTTTGGATGCGATGTCCATTACACCAATGGTTTAAAGATTCCGATTTTGTTTGTATACATTTTTAATCGTTGATCCGAAGGACGAGTTTTTAACTGTTAAGGAGACACCAGTCACACTTACCTCTGATCCGGGTGAGGTGTGAAAGAGCTCCGTGCTGCGGTGAGGAGCTTAACACCGTGCTGATACACACGGCCTGACACGCTGCCATGATCTCATCACGCGCCGACGCGTCGGCACTCAAACACACGCACACGCTGCCTACAGGGCAAACAAACCCCACACACACACACTCAATTCATTTCATTACATAATTAATAAGAACAGAAAGATACTACAGTGGAAATTCAGCTTGGACGAGTGTCTTCTTCTTTTTTCTCTCTCAGCTTCTCCCATTAGGGGGCGCCACAGCAGATCATCCGTCTCCATACCCCCCTGTCCTCTACATCTGCTTCTTTTAACCCAACTACCTGCATGTCTTCCCTCACCACATCCATAAACCTCCTCCTTGGTCTTCCTCTTTTCCTCCTTCCTGGTGGCTCCATCCTCAGCATTCTCCTACTGATATACCCCATATCCCTCCTCTGCACATATCCAAACCATCTCAATCTCACCTCCCTCACCTTGTTTCCAAAACGTCCTACATGTGCTGTCCCTCTAATAAACTCGTTTCTAATTCTGTCCCTCGTCGTCACACCCAACATCTCAACATCTTCAGCTCTGCTACCTCCAGCTCCACCTCCTGTCTTTTACTCAATGCCACTGTCGCTAATCCATACAACATCTCAGGTCTCACCACAGTCCTATAAACTTTCCCTTTCATTCTCACAGATACTCTTCTATCACAAATCACTCCTGCTATCACTCTTCTCCACCCACTCCACCCTGCCTGCACTCTTTTCTTCACTTCTCTAACACACTCTCCATTACTTTGCACTGTTGACCCCAGGTACCTGAACTCCTCCACCTTCTCCACCTCTTCTCCCTGTAACCGCATCCCTCCACTGCCCTCCCTCTCATTCACACATGTACTCTGTCTTACTCCTACTGACTTTCATTCCCCTTCTCTCCAGCGTGTACCTCCACCTCTTCAGACTCTTCTCCACCTGCTCCCTACTCTCACCACAAATCACAATATCATCTGCAAACATCATAGTCCAGGGAGACTCCTGTCTGACCTCGTCCGTCAACCTGTCCATCACCACTGCAAACAGGAAAGGGCCCAGGGCCGATCCTTGATGCAGTCCAACCTCCACCTTGAACCAGTCTGTTGTTTCTACTGCACACTTCACTGCTGTCACACTGTCCTCATACATGTCCTGCACCACCCTCACATACTTCTCTGACACACCAAACTTCCTCATACAATACCACAACTCCTCTCTCCACCCTGTCGTACGCTTTCTCTAAATCCACAAATACACAATGCAGCTCCTTCTGTCTTTCTCTATACTTCTCCATCAACATCCTCAAAGCAAATAAGGCATCTGTGGTGCTCTTCCTCGGCATGAAACCATACTGTTGCTCACCGATGGTCACCTCTTCTCTCAGCCTGGCTTCCACTACTCTTTCCCATAACTTCATGGTGTGACTGATCAACTTAATTCCCCTGTAGTTACTGCAGGTCTGCACATCTCCCTTATGCTTAAAAATCGGTACCAGCACACTCCTTCTCCATTCCTCAGGCATCTTCTCACCTTCCAGAATCTTGTTTAACAATCTGGTTAAAAACTCCACTGCATCTCTCCTAAACATCTCCACGCTTCTACCGGTATGTCATCTGGTCCAACCGACTTTTCACTCTTCATCCTCTTAATAGCTGCTCTTACTTCCTCCTTACTAATCCTATCTACATCCTGCTTCACCAACTCCACATCATCCAACCTTCTCTCTCTCTGATTTTCCTCATTCATCAGCTGCTCAAAATACTCCCTCCATCTTCTCAACACACTCTCCTCACTAGTCAACACATTTCCCTCTCCATCCTTTATTGCTCTAACTTGCAGTACATCCTTCCCAGCTCGGTCCCTCTGCCTGGCCAATCGGTACAAATCCTTTTCTCCTTCCTTAGTGTCCAACCTCTTATACAGTTCCTCAAATGCCTTTTCCTTGGCTTTCGCCACATCCCTCTTAACCTTACTGCTGCATCTCCTTGTTCTCCTGCCTACTTTTCTCATCACTCTGTCGATCCCAATTCTGTTTCTCCAACCTCTTTCTCCTTATGCTCTCCTGCACTTCCTCATTCCACCACCACGTCTCCTTGTCTTCCTTTCTATTTCCAGATGTTACACTAAATACCTTTCTAGCTGTCTCTCTCATCACTTCTGCAGTAGTTGCCCAATCATCCAGCACCTCTTCACCACCACCGAGCTCCTGTCTGACCTCTTCCCTGAACCTCACACTACACTCTTCCTCCTTCAGTTTCCACCATCTTATTCTTCTTTCAGTCCTCACTCTCCTCCTCTTCTTCTTCACCTCCAAAACCATCCTACAGACCACCATCCGATGCTGTCTAGCTACACTGTCCCCCGCCAACACCTTACAGTCTCCAATCTCCTTCAGGTTGCATCTCCTGCATAGAACAACGACTTCAGGCGTAACTCACTAATGCTGGGAAGAGACCGTGATCACAGCTAGGTGTGAGGTCTTACAAGATTCTAATGCTTTTGGCTTCACATCAGGCTGTTTTTCACCTCCACATATATTTCTGAGGAATTTTACCGTTTTGGATTGCTATGATGTAGGACCTGGTGTTGTTCCTCAAAGCCAGCTGGAGCTCCTGAGGCCTACAAAGGGAGGTGGAGAAGCCATTTGTATTAGTGATCAGATCAGGATCATCACTGGATCAGGTTTGAGAATGAAACCGGTAGACGCAGCACGCGTACCCTTTAACGGCGTCCCCCAGTCTGACCCCGAGTTTGACAGGAACGTCGGTTTTATACTCTGGAAGAAACAGAAACGGCAGCTGCGAGTGAACGCGCTGGTTTTAATGCGTTATCGTTTCTATAGTAACGGCTTTAAATGATATAGTTATAATATATTCATTAAATATTATAATTCATTATAAAAAAAAGATACAGAAAGTCCAGGTTGGATCTGAACTGCATGATGATCACTGGCAGTAAATATAACTGAGCATTACAAGAACAAAGGGAAAGACAGTGGAAGGGGGCGGGGCTTAATTTGGTTTTATTAATACGTGACTCATTGTAGACAACTGCCCGATGTCTCCCAGACTCACCCAGAAACACCGGCTCTCTCCGATTGCCTTCTGCCGGACCGAGGATCTGTCCATCGAGCAGATACTGACGGAGGACGATGGCCAGACGAGCTTCGTTCAGCGTCTCCATGACGACGGACCTGACAGCTTTGAAGTTGGCAAACAGGTGGAGTGCGGTGAAGAAGAAGAAGAGAACGAAGGTCAGCCTGAAGAGGAGGAACAACACGAGCAGTATTGAAGATGATATACGATCAAAACACACGTGTATATCAGATTTGACTTACACAGTGTTCTCAGTGACGAGTGGGATTAGCACCAAGCTGACCAGCAGTCCTGCCAGATTGACCAGCGTTTCCTGTTAGAAGAGTAAACCCTCGTTAAATCCCCCGTCCCGTATAACTTGGGTTCGAGACGGAGCCCGTGAGCACCAACCTGACTGCCGTCTTTAGCAGAGATGTCGGCCATGTTGTTTCTGCGAGCCTGATGAACGGTTAACGCCGCTCTCGTCGCTCCTCCGGCCACGCCCACAATCGACTGGAACGAAAAAAAAACAATGGTTTCTTTTTTAGATAATTTGCACTTAAGGCCAATTGAGCAAATCAGGTTCTTCTAGAACCCTGAAACAGAGCGATGACCAGCAACAGGAGCAGTAAAAGCAATAGGAATTATGACCCCGTATATGAAAAGTATTCCTGTACCTTAAATACTCCGGCGATGCAAACGATCAGCGTGAAGAACGGCGAGAAATGAGGCGCCGTGATCTCCATCAACATCGCAGCGTCGTTCAGAACGTCGGCGAAAAGCCTGAGACGGGATTTAAAAACACACAGGTGATCTAAACGTCTCGAATCTTGTTTTGTTTTCCAAAACTAAAGATGACTCGCTCCTCACCTCCATTTCTTGGCTTCTGAATCCAGTTTGCTCCTGCAAAAGAATAATAAATAAATAAAAAAAGACGTGAATGGACGGACGCTGTATGATGGATTGTCATAATCGTACGGATCGTTTTTGCGGATATGCCGACGTTTTCGGTATTAATTCATGTTTAAGGAAGGAGTCTCCCCTAGAGGTCGACAGTGAGTGGATTTTAAGCATGGAGGAGTAAAACAACAAAATGAGAGAGGGATTTTGCTTCCTAGGGAATGGAGATGATACGAGATGCTGATGGAATATGATATAAAAGAAGAATGAAAATAATAAAAAAAAAAAAAAGCAGAGGGATGATATTTTTTCAAACTTAAATAAAACTTTTGATGAATACACTATGGCCAAAAGTTTCTGGACTCCTGACTATAAGACGTGCTCTTCAAAACATCCCATTTCACATGTAGTCCCCATTCTCCTGTTATAACAACCTCCAGTCTTCTGGGAAGATGTTCCACTGGATTTTGTGGAGATTTGTGCTCCATCAGCTCAGGTACTGAACTAAGCATCAGAAAACTTGCAAACGCTCACCCTTTAAACCAGGCGAAGAGAATTCTTCCCAGCATCCCTGTTCCATCTGAGAGAGGATAAAGAAATACATGCACGTCAGCACTGATAAACCAGACACACACACACACACACACACACACACACACACACACACCTCTGAGTAACCACGTGATAGTTGCTGCAGCGACCGTCGCTTCTTGATTGCCGACTCCGACTCCTTTCAGTGAGGCCTGAGTGGCGAACGTTCCCGAGAGAGAGCTGGAGAAAGCCTTCGAGAAGAAAAAAAAACCCCACAGACACGTCATCCAGCTTCAGGTCCGACTGCACCGCCCGACCCGAGACCCAAAACATTCACCAACATAAACATCTGACCTGCAGCGTATCCCACATCTGATACTGCAGATAATCCTCACTCACACTTTCAGGGTAACCCTGGGGCAGGAACACGTTCTGGAGAAGAACAGGGTCATGGGTTAACTACTGATTTCTTCTCACCACATGTAACCACCTTGGAGACTCACCTTGAACGCATCAGTTATGGATTTCCCCCTCGTTCCTCGTTCGTGTCCCATTCTCTCTCTCCGCATCCCTCCATCTTTCATCCGGTATCTCCAAGCCTCCCGGGAGCCGTACTTCTCGGTCGCAATCACTCCTCCACCTCCATCCGCCATGTCCTTCGATATGCCTTTAAAACACACAGAAGATAAAGGAGATGATGATTCAGATTGTATATATAAATACAAGGCACAGGATCCCATCACTTGGTACTGAAGAACCTACACATCATAGTGCTTTCCTGCTCCTTATAGACCTCCAGGACCAAATATGAGTTTTTTTACCCAAAGGTTAAAGTGCTGCTTCTTTAATTTCCTTCATGGTGCATGTAATTTGGAACACAGGCCCATTTCAGGTGCTGTTTCAAATCACGAAACAAGTGCACACTCAACGCGGCCATTTTGGATTTGAGTTTTAAAATCTACACTCGAACAACACGCTTTTTTTTTTTTTTTTACAAACGCGTTTCTATTTCTGCCTGTATTTTGACGCGCAGTGGCATAAAGGATATTTTAAATACTCACGTGTCAGAATTTATGCACAAAAACGGTATTATTGTTTATTTATTGTCACTCGCAACCACTCACCGAGAATTCACTTCCGTGTTTGTCTTCGCCGCCACGTCGTTGAAGGCAGCGGGCTTTCTGATTGGCTAATAAGATTTGACGCAAGGGCACGTCTTAGCCAATAAGAAAGCAAGATGGCAAAAGTAGATTTGCTTTTTTATTATAGTTTTTTTGTATTAAAGCTCAACAACAGTGTACAAACAGTAATTCAACAATTAAGAAATAAAAAAGTTGAGATATACAAGTTAATTAAAGATTGGAAGAGTTACGAACTACGGAAGTCCAAATAGGTTGTGCATTTTTTTTTCTTGTTTAATCGCAAAACATTTAGTTTAGTTACAAATGAGAAAGCAAGAAAGAAAAATATATTTAAAAAACTTTGCAACAGGTTTTTACTAAATATGTTTTTATATGTAATAAAATACATAATGTACATATTTAATGTATGAATGTAATGTATTTAAGCCGCAATATGGACTGATATACAAACAATATTATTGTATAAAAATAGATTAATATTTAGAAGAACACAATTATATTTTACATAATTAAATACTAGCACACAAATAATGTGTATTTCAACAATTTTTCAATTGAAAAAGGGGAATTTCTTTTTGTAAATGCTGCACAAAACACAACAAACAAACAAAACAACCTGACATGAGAAATAATTATTGTCCTGAATTCATTAGGACTTCTGAATGGAGTTCTCTTTGACTGCAGAGCACTAAAGTGGAGGATGTTCTCCACATTAACCGCACCGAGATTCCTGTGGATTTGGACTGCAAGTCGTATAAACAGTTTATTACAGTCATTAAGGCTTTAATCACCAGGGACCGTTTTGCATTCCATCAGTAAACAGGTGATAATCTTAATAATGAGAGAAATGTAATAAATTCACATTCGGTGTTGAAGATGAGGATGAGGTTTCCTTTTAAGTCTGGTTCCTCTCAAGGTTTCTTCCTCATGCCATCTCACCACAGTCGTCACTGTGTCACTCATAAGGGATAAACTTATAGGATGCTTTAATAGATTTATAATCTATTAACTTCTGTAAAGTTGCTTTGAAACAATCTCCATTGTGAAGTGTTCTACAAATAAAATGGAATAAAAAATAAAATAAGCAAAGTGACAGTGAACTTTTTTCCCCCAGAACACTGTTACTCTTTCTACATTTATTAATTATACAGCATTTTATTTGACAAAAGAAGCTTTTTAACAATAGAATATGGAGAGATTGATCTAAAAATGCCTGTTAAACCTTTAAACATAGTGTTTATTATTCTCTATCTTGGGTCTCCTTTTCCTCGATCGCTGACATTTACACTTCCCACTGCATGCGCAAAGCACTGTGGCTGACCACACACACACACACACACACACACACACACACACACACACACACACACACACACACACACACACACACACACACACACACACACACACACACACACACACACACACCTCTCACATGGCTTTTACATCAAGACTGTGTAACAGTTCCTTTCCACAAGCGGTTTGACTCCTCGAGACAAAGGGTAGACTCTTTTTTAAAAAACTGTTTTTTAAAATGTTATTTGAAATCATGAACATGAACATGATCGTGTTCACCAACTTAAACTCAACCCCAGCAAAACAGAACTGCTGGTCATCCCAGGTGATTCATCCTCAGGTCAATATCTCCAAATAACACTTCATGACTCTCTGCTCTCCCCTTCAGCCACTGCTCATAACCTTGGGGTAACTATGGACAATGAACTGTCTTTTTTCCCACATGTCGCTAATGTCGCTAATGACTTGACTACTGCAACTCTCTGCTGGCAGGTCTTCCCCTGAACGCTATTTGTCCACTGCAAATGATCCAAAAAGCAGCGGCACGACTTGTGTTCAATCAGCCCAAGTTCTCCCACACCACCCCACTGCTGCGCTCCCTTCACTGGCTTCCAGTAGCTGCACGTATCAGATTCAAAACACTGATGATGCCTACAAGGCCAAAAATGGACCAGCACCATCTTACCTCAGTGACCTCATCACATCTCGCACTGCACCACGCTGTCTGAGATCCTCCAGCACTGCTCGACTGGTACCACCTTCTCTCAGAATGAGAGGTAAGTACACTTCAAGGCTCTTCTCTGTTCTGGCACCGAGGTGGTGGAATGAACTTCCCCTAGATGTCCGTACAGCAGA
>NC_139590.1:2745904-2778404 GCF_946808225.1 Silurus aristotelis
GTCTCAAATAATATTTGCGGCTCAGATGAATGTAATACGTATGATGACAAATCCCGACTTATACATTTATACACTTTTATTTCACTGTATGTCTAGACGTTTTTGGACACCTGCCTTTTCCAGCCAGATGTGCTTAATCTCCAAATTGTTAGCACAAAGTAGGAGGCACACAATTATATACAACTGTATGTAATTGTATTGGATGGATTTGGTAGCGTGGATTTATTTTCTCTTCACTTGAACTGTGAGACCCAAACCTGTTCCAGCATGACAATGCCCCTGTGCACATGAAGATCTCCTTTACATAGGTTGGAGTAGAAGATCTCCTGCTATAAAGCACTGACCTCAACCCTGTTGATCATGCACCCCAGGCCTCCTCACCTCACCTCGATCAGTACCTGACTTTACTCACACTTGTCCTTGTGGCTGAATGAATGTCACACAAAGTCTAGTGGAACATCTTTCCAGAAGCGTGGCCTTTTCTATAATAGGAAATGGAGACTAAACGTGGAATAAGATGTTCAGAAAGAAGCACATAGTAATTTTATGGTCAGGGGTCCACAAACTTTTGACAGTGTAAAAGCTCTGCGTTTGTAGGTGTCGCTAAATGCAAATGAGTCATGTAGGTTATGCATGTAGGTGGCGCTAACCACAAATATTTACATATAATTATGTCTCCTCCCTTTAAATCACCGCTCCTGAACTCAGACGTGCTGGAGCTCTAACATGGACAATTGAAGAGAAAAAAATCCACATCTGTCTCAATCCAGTTTCATTCTCTCACACTACTGCACCGAGTATCAACAATAAGAGAAAAGAAATATATGTCTTCCTGAATCTCCCTCTCTTCATCCGTCTGTCTCCCAGAATCTCCCTCTCTCTGTTTGTCTGTCTCCCAGACTCTCCCTCTCTCTGTCTGTCTGTCTGTCTCCCAGACTCTCCCTCTCTCTCTGTCTTCCAGACTCTCCCTCTCTTCATCTGTCTGTCTCCCAGAATCTCCCTCTCTTCATCTGTCTGTCTCCCAGAATCTCCCTCTCTTCATCCGTCTGCCTCCAGAATCTCCCTCTCTTCATCTGTCTGTCTCCCAGACTCTCTCCCTCTCTTCATCTGTCTGTCTCCCAGAATCTCCCTCTCTTCATCTGTCTGTCTCCCAGACTCTCTCCCTCTCTTCATCTGTCTGTCTCCCAGACTCTCTCCCTCTCTTCATCTGTCTGTCTCCCAGAATCTCCCTCTCTTCATCTGTTTGTCTCCCAGAATCTCCCTCTCTTCATCCGTCTGTCTCCCAGAATCTCCCTCTCTTCATCTGTCTGTCTCCCAGACTCTCCCTCTCTTCATCTGTCTGTCTCCCAGACTCTCTCCCTCTCTTCATCTGTCTGTAGCCCAGAATCTCCCTCTCTTCATCTGTCCGTCTCCCAGAATGTCCCTCTCTCTGTCTGTCTCCCAGAATCTCCCTCTCTTCATTCGTCTGTCTTCCAGAATCTCCCTCTCTTCATCCGTCTCTCTTCCAGAATCTCTCTCTCTTCATCCGTCTGTCTCTCAGACTCTCCCTCTCTCTGTCTGTCTGTCTGTCTGTCTGTCTGTCTGTCTGTCTGTCTGTCTGTCTGTCTGTCTCCCAGACTCTCCCTCTCTTCATCTGTCTGTCTTCCCTAATCTCCCTCTCTTCATCCGTCTGTCTTCCAGACTCTCCCTCTCTCTGTCTGTCTGTCTCCCAGACTCTCCCTCTCTCTGTCTGTCTCCCAGAATCTCCTTCTCTTCATCTGTCTGTCTCCCAGAATCTCCCTCTCTTCATCCGTCTGTCTTCCAGACTCTCTCCCTCTCTCGGTCTGTCTCCCAGAATCTCCCTCTCTTCATCTGTTTGTCTCCCAGAATCTCCCTCTCTTTATCTGTCTGTCTCCCAAAATCTCCCTCTTTTCAGAATCTTCCTCTCTTTGTCTGTCTGTCTCCCAAACTCTGTCTCTTTCTTTCAGTCTCTTTCGATCTTTCCTCGTCTCCCCCTCCCTCTGTCTGCTTCTCTATCCATCTCTACCTCAGTGTGTCTCTGTGTGCATAAACAGAAAGGTGAATCTGAGGTAAACTAATTGTGTTACAGTAGAAGTATGTCACAGCCTCTGCATGTGTGTGTGTGTGTGTGTGTGTGTGTGTGTGTGTGTGTGTGTGTGTGTGTGTGTGTGTAACTGGAGTTCTCTGTACAGTTTTGTTCTGTTGAAGCGAATCTTCGTTGACTCGCGGTGCGGTTTTTCCTGATCATCAGGCTTTTACTGCTCTTACACACACACACACACACACACACACACACACACACACACACACACACACACACACACACACACACACACAAAAAAGGAGTAGCACCCAAGGCACATGCCATTCTGATCATCCAGGTCATTCCTTATTGTCTACGGTGTTCTTTTTTATCTCCACCCACATATTAGACGTTTATATATTTTTCGTACTGCTTTCACACAATGGATTTAAAACCGTGTGATTGTGACATCATTTAAGACCAATGCAAACTTTCAGCTTTAATTCTAAAGTAAAAAAGAAAAAAAAAAGAAAAGGCATTCTTATCCTGTTGTGGCTGCAGCTCTACCTCTGCCATGTTAATCTGTATTCTATGCGACTCACAGGACACGCCCCGGTCTCTGGAGTGTTGCGATACATCATATTGGCCGTAACAGCAGCGTTGCCATGAGAACACACAAATCACACAAATTTCAATCAATGCAATAAAAAAAAAAAAAAACAAAGACAAAAAAAAAAAAGAATACGAATTTGTGCTTCAGGTTTAACCTCACTGTGCACCGTCTCAGTTATGAAGGTGTGTCCATTTCCATTTCCATTCACTTAATCAGGCAGGTCCTATTTAAGAGATTTCTTGATTGTAAACAGCTGTGGCAGTAATCAGGCCTGGATGTGGCGAGAGAAATTTAACTCTAAACCACAGTTAAAACCACAGTTTTAACAGGGGGGGCAAACACTTTTTCACATGCGGCCATGTAGATTTGGATTTTGTTTTCCCTCAATTATAAAAACCATCATTTAAAAACTGCATGTTGTGTTCACTTGTGTTCCCTTTACTAATATTTAAATTAGTTTGATGATCTGAAACGTGACAAACATGCAAAAAAACTAAGAAATCAGGAAGGGGGCAAACACTTTTTCACACCACTGTATATATGCAGTACATATTGCACACGTATTGTGTTTGTATAGATCATATGTATCTTTGTATAGCTGTTTTTCCATGTCTCTCCATTTTTACAGTCTCAATAATCCCTGAGATATTTCACTGATAAGCAGATTCATGGTTTTTCATGTTTCCTGTACATTTCTCTCTAAATTCGTTCCTTTTTAACAAAAAAAATGTTTATTTTTAGTTCAAGAAGTTTCGCGAGCGGCTTTTACCCCATTTCCTCTCTGTAAAAACATTTCCTGTACTTTCAATTCCTCTTAAAAACCTAAACATGCTGTTGGAACTCCTTCCAGAGATAAAATCTAGTTTATTACCAGCTCCAGACTGAAACACAATGTTGGTGGTTGGTTATATAATGTTTTTTTTTCCAAAATAAAAAGTAAACACAGATGTTATCCTGAAACTGTGTATGTATGTGTGTGAATGAAAAAAACAGGAGGATGTTATGCGAAGACAAAAACGAAACTGCGAGGAGAAACCTCATCACAGAGACATGATATGACTCAGTCGTGCAACTTGTGATGTCGTTTTTGTTGTTTCAGTTTGCATTTGCAGGACAAAAATGCTTAACCACGAACCAAACAACGGCACTCCGCTTACCGATACGACCAAATCGGAAGATGTGGAACACGGCCCTTGTGATCACCGCCTCAAGGTGAAAGACCACAGGAAGCTGGCCATCTGTAGCATCCTATGTGGCCTGTCCTGCCTCGGCATCGTCTCGCTTATTTACTCTATTAAGGTAAAACACACACTCACACACACACACATCTTTACGCTACTGTTCTGGATGATGCTCCTGTGCAATACAATACGATTCAATTCACCCGATTCGATCCAGTGAAAAAATATGATGCTCTGCAATTCAATATGGTACCGACCAGAACCGAACCAGAACAGTTTGATTTTATTTCTTTGGTTCGGACAAACAGAAAGTCATCAATTTACTTAAGCGCCTTCTGACTTCTAGCGCGTGGCCCCTTCACACACAGGCCCAAAAAAAATAAAAAATGATAAAAATGATGCCAGGCACAGCTCTACCTCTGCCATGTTAATCTGTATTGTATGTGACTCTCAGGACACGTCGTATTCACGTAGCAGCAGCGGTGCTGAGAGAACGCGCTCGAGAAACAGTTCAGCGGCGAGAAAACGATCTACATATAAAATATCGGTCACTTTCTTGAGAAATTTTTTGACTGATGTAACTATGGTAAAACTATACGTCGCAATACAAACGCCTGCTTTCATTCGATGCACTTTTTTAAAGTCAATGCAAAAAAGCTAAACCACCAATATTTTCATGCTCAGTATTTATTTTTATATGGGAAATTTATTTACACCAAACACACATCTACTGTACTGCTCAGTGCTGCACCATCACCGTGTTTACCGTCTCGTTCTCTTGCGTTTTTTTGTTGTTTTCTACCCCGGAAACAACTTGTCCTGGGGCAACGTTGTGTTGATTCCTCATGTACTGTATCTGATGTTTTTGGCTGAAATGACAGTAAAACTCACTCGACTTGACATGTTGGAAATGCGTCTGCAAAATGCAGTAAATGTAAATGTAGTTCATTTGTTTTTCCGAAGTAAGCTTTTTTTTTTTACTTCCAAACCAATTAGATTGCAGCTCAGGGGGGCATTTGAGAGGAAAAAACTCAGCAAATCTTATCTTTATCTTCAATTTTTATAAAAAAAAAATCGTGCTCTGTAATAGACTCGGTTTTACTTCTTATCTAATTTGTTTTATAATTTTTTTTTTTTTTTTTAGCAAATTTGAGCACTTGTTTTTAAAAGCAAATTATATAATTCTATACTATACACACACACTATATAACAATTCAGGAAAACGCTCCGAACACACTTATACAGCAGGAGCTTAATGGTCAAGGCTCCGAGTTACTGATTGGAAGGTCAAACTGCCCCTGAGAAATCAGAAAGAATTTCACTATGCTGTGATGTTCATGTGACTTTACCGTGTTTCTTTACTGTAATAAAGTTTGACTTAAAAAAATTCTTACCTCCAATGTCTTCTTTCTCCTTCTCAGACTCGGGAGTGCAACAAGAGGAGTCTCGGGGCAACGTCAACAAAAGCCAAAGAATATTCTCAAAAGGCTCTAAAATGGGGAATAGGAGCCATTGTCGCATGGTGGCTTCTCATTTTTCTCACCCCACCGCTGGTGGGACTGCTGTCGTACTTGTTAACATTGTACGACTGAAACACAGAAGGACAAAGTGACATCTGAGCCCCCAAAAAATTACTCATGGACCTTAAAAAAAAAAAAAAAACATGAAGCTCCAAAGACACAGAGACACCAAAACTCTCCAATCAGCGGAAACAGAGACCTGAGAATGTTTGATGCTGCTTAAACCTTAATAAAAAAAAAAAAAAAAAAAAAAAGGACCAAAGTGGATAAAACCTGTCAAGCACTTGGACCACAAAGTCGGGCCCTTGAGCAAGGACCCTATCCCTCACCTGTTCAGATGTATTGATTATGTATTAACTGTACGGCTCTGGACTCTGAAAAAAGCCATAAATGTAACTTATTGCACCAAAATTCGAAAATCAGAAGAAACCACATTCTTTACACATCCTCAAACATGCAACCACTCGCATGAGCATTACAAGCACTTTTAGAAAAATCTGATGGATGGACGACGGATACGCTGACAACGTAGAATCATTATGCCTCTACCACCTAGTGGTCGACCAAGAACGCTGAAGATGGCCGATCATCTCCAAGAACTCTAAACAAGCAAGACACAGAGATCTGGCGTTTCAAAAAGAATGAATAACACAGTGTGGAAAACCAATGAAATGATGCATAGATGATCCACAACTACGAACAGAAACGTCGAAAGACAACATGAAGTGCATTAGAAATAAAACTTCTCCAAAACACCGTCAAGTCACGGAAACCTCGAAAATAATCATTAAAATAACCTATAAGCTGTTCCTCAGAGACGTCTTTAGGAACTTTTGGACATGAAAAGCTCATCACGGACGGTTCACAAGAACCTCAAACTTGCTCTTTTTTAATTGTGTGACCTTTTCTCATTAACAATGAAATGGTTCGATATTTACTAATTCTTTTTTTTTTTTTTTTTTTTTACACGTTTTAAGCATTACAGGAAGTGTGTGTATTCAAATCTATGAACAAATGTTTGTTTTTTGTTAACTATTGCTTTTTTTTTTTGTGTGTGTGTGTGTGTGTTCATCTGTTACAATAGAGATTCAGACAGGTTCATTAAAGCTCGTCTTCGTACTTCCTGTACGCCGCGGTTTGTCACGTAGAGGTCGACCAATAGTAAGGATGGATCGTACTTGCCAATAACCGATTAATTATAGCTGTAACATTATTAAAATAAAATTTAAATAAATTTAATGCTCTGGCCTCTGTTTAGTGATTTAAAGAGATCAATTTCAAGCACGACAGTTTAAATTTAAATTAAATGGCAACGATTTACAGCGAGGTTACATTTGTAACTAACTGAAGTTAAATGATTTAAGTTATATTTATTGTTTGTTAAATATTTACTAATACATTTTAAATTAATTTTCATTTTATATTTTAACTTTAGTTAATGCACTTTGAACTAACATGAATTAGGTACAGCACGTGGTGTCAGTGATTCGCCTCTAGTGGCCGCTCTCGCACTGTATATTACAGAGGACCTGCTCAGACGCCACCAGGAAAAACTACCGGTGTGGATTTTTGCAGAATGTCTGTGCCAATTTATTGGCAAAAACCTTTGATTCAGCCGACCTCTTTTTTTTTTTGTTGTATTAGGTATTAGGTGAGCGGTTTTTGAGACGAGCCGGTTGTTCACCTCCTCCAACAACAAGCACAGGATTGTGTTACGTTTATGTTACGGCACTGTATTATCACAGCTACTGTTGTACATTTTCTTTTTTCTTTTTTATACATTTATATCCTGAACATTAAAAAACTTTTCAACTGTTTACAAGCAAATGTTTGAATTAATAAGTATAAACATAAAAAAAAAAAAATAAGTATTACATGGAAAAAAAGGAAGAAAGAAAAAACAACAACACCTTTACCTGTTTCTCTATCATACAGGACGGATGCACTGATAAGTGAGTTATAGTTTTGTATTTATTATTTAACATAAAAAACAAGAAATAAACGACTGCAAAATGGACAAATTGTGATTTTGTGTTTCTATAAAAAGAAAAAAACCTAATGACCAGGAAAATAACAGTATACCGTCGTTTTACTATATACAAATACAAGGCTACAGAAAAAAAAAAAACAAAAAAAAAAAAACCCACACAAGTACCCTGAGAGACCGAGTGAACTTTTTAGGCAGCCTCATGACTCGATTTATTCTTTTTATTTTGCCTTTGTGTGTAAAGTGTGACCTGATGGACATGTCGTCTCTCTCGTTTTGGAAAAAAAACTGGATCCTCCTCAGCATGAATTCCAAATAAAGTGTTTGGCAAATGTGCACTGAAAAATATAAATATTTATTGTTACAACTGTATTAAACGTTAAAACTTTTCACGAAAGGAGCCGGCGAACGGAAAGCAATGAAGTCGAGTTTGCGTGTAAACAACTCGCTTTTGTGGCGTTAATCAATTTTCGAAGCGGACGCTCCCTCGCCGAATTCCAGCTATCTTTCCTGTTGCCTAGCAACGAAGCTCTTTCGCCTTTGATGGTGTGAATAAGCGAGCAGTTCTTGTGTTTGCGTCGCTGCAGATGGGTCACAAGCTGCTAGTAAAAAGCACGAGCCTGTGAGAGACAGAACAGTGTATAATCTGATGTAGAGAATTAATCTGAAGGTAAATTTGCAATAGAAAATCTGTTGTAATTAAGTGCTCTTTTCATGTGTACACTGCTGTGGTGGGAAAAAAAACAACAACAAACCTCATGTTAAAACTGTACAAAATACACCTGTACAAAAACGTACATTACTGTTCATCCCACAAAAAACAAAAAAAAACAAAACACAAAACCTGTGAAGGTTTCAATAAACCAGATCTTCGGTCGCCATCCACAAGTCCAAATCGTCAAGTTTGGAGCACAGGAGAGAATCAAAGTCCTGCACATGAACCGCTTCTTCTTCCCTGCCTCGCCGGGTTCTTCCCGTCCCAGAATTCCCTGCTGCTTTTCTCTGAGCCCCACCCCCACCTGCTCCGCCCACCAGAGGCCTTCTCGGCTTCCTAGCCACGCCCAGTTCTGGAAACTCGACGAATCGCTTTAGCCGCTTTGGGCCGATCAGGGACTGGGAACCGTCTCGCCGGCTGAGAGGGACTTCGAATATGGTCTCTAAGCGTCTGGAGAGAACAAACAGGCAAAGACATTTTATCGGATTTACTGCACTGCAAAAACAGTTGTAATTACTATAAAATGAAATAAAACGTACAGTTGACCATATTAATACGCGTGTTAAACGCTGACTCAAAAGACGCAAACAACCTGCGTGTTCAACGCTCTGAACAAACACCTTCCAGCCCTTCACAATCAACTGTTCACACTGACAAAGGTATGAATATATAGTAGAGGTCGACCGATTCATGGGTTTTGGTGATTAATCAGCACTGATATTTGATCGCTGGAACTATAGACAAAAATCCATAACAATAGTTTTTCCAGGTTGCTGGAGCATCTGAGAAGGTTCCGCACTCATTTTACAATACGAGAGCGGCCTCTAGAGGCGACTCGCCGACGCCCTGTGCTGGTCGTTTTTGACGCAAGACTTTGCGATGTACCTCGTTCAGGTTGGTTCAAAGTGTATTAACTAAAGTTAACAAATAAAATGGAAATTAACCTAATTTAAAAATGTATTCGTAAATTTTGCAATTAAAAAACTTCTAGATCGTTTATTAACTTCAGTTAATGATACTAATGGAATCTTACTGTAAAACTTAAACCATTTTATATAAAAATCCAAACAGTCGTGCTTAAAATCTTTAAATGGCTTCACGAAGGCCAGAGCATTAAAAAAAAGGAAAAGAAATGTAATTGTTTGGATTTTTTCCAGTATTCAGTTTAAATCCAACTCAACTACTAGAATCGGTAAAAATCCGCTATCAGTCAACCTCTAATATACAGTCTTACCAAATTATTATTATTTTTCAATTCTGTACTTTGAATACTGACTGCGTTTAGCTTAGTACTCGTTTCCTGCGCTGTACAATTGCTTAAAAAATGTAATAACAAAAAAATTAATAAATAAAAAAAAGATTTGAATTTGTTTTTGCCTTACAGCATTTGTTCTTTCACATGTACTCACAACCTTACCATTAGAAAAAACAAAACACAAGTAAAGCTTCAGATCGATTGTGTCTAATTTGTATCGCTGAGAACTGACCCTACAGGCTGCACGTATTCATTCCAACCAATCAGGAGCTGCACCTGCAAGTGAACTTAAGATCACAATTAACCGGTAGAAACTGGTTGGAAGGGAGCGTTTCAATTCCCCAACCTGTGTTGTTATAATAGTTTTCTTTGAACTATAGACTGGTGCGTTGAAAAATAAACAGAAAATCTTAACATGTGGGTATGTGTGTGTGTGTGTGTGTGTGTGTGTGTGTGTGTGTGTGAGAGTCAAGGACAAATGGTCACTAAAACAGCAGTGTTGAGGCCAAAACAAATGCACTAAACAAACAGAGTAACACAATAGAACCTGAATGTGAATCCGAGTCTAAAAAATGTTTTATGTTGTACGCCATTTGATTACGTTTATATAATTTCAGCAGGCGCCCATATCCAGAGTGACTTACATTTATTTATGCATACAACTGAGCATCTATGAGGTTAAGGGCCTTGCTCAAGGGCCCATTAGAGGCAGCTTAGCGTCGCTGGGATTTAAACTCATGACCTTACAATACCGCCGAGCAAAGGCATTAAATGAAATGACATTGACAGAAACTACAACCAGGTCGCTCTTTCAAAATTTCAATGACTTCTAGCCAATCGCAGCGCAGTGGGCGGAGTCACAATTGGAATACAACATGCGGGGTCTGTTTTACTGCCTGTGCGTAAATGTTGTCGGATTTCCTGTGCTCATTAGCTCACCCTTCTGGAGGTTTGCTGAAGTTTTTGTTGGTGTAGATTTCCTCCACGCTAAAAACTTTCTTCTTTATCCTGGAAAATATGTTTACATGTTTTTTTACATGCGCGCAAACACACACACACACACACACACATACACACACACACACACACACACACACACACACGTGTGCCAGAAGCTATCAGAAACCGACCTGACTGCTTTGGGAAGCCCCATGGGAGTCAGATTATACTGTGGTTTGGGGAGAGTTTTACGGATGCGAATTGAGGACACTTTTCGCCGTTCCACTTGCTTGCTGTCGGGCTGAAAAAAAAAAAGTATTAAAATACACCGACGTAAGGACGACGACACGTTTAAACCCTTCATTAACGTAAATAAAACAACGTAGTTAATACGAGGTGGTATCGAAAACTTTGAGACAAGTTTTGTTACACACCAACAGATGGCAGCACAAGGCTGCACGCACAGTCACAGGGAGCGCTGAGAGCGAGTCTCGAAACTTTTTTGACACCACCTCGTATTAACATTATACACTATAAGGACAAAAATTTGACCATAAGATTGGTAAGTGAGTTTCTAATGTGGTTCTTCCCCAAACTGTTCTCACAAAGTTGGAGGCACACAATTGTATCGGACGTTTTTAGATGCAGTAGCATTGAATTTTCCCTCCTCTACCCAAACCTGTTTCAACTATAGAGCTCTGCCTCTCGATGCATATTCCTTGCGGCTGAGGAAACGCAAATCTCCACAAAATCTAGTGGAACATTTTCCCAGGAGAGTGGAGGATATTATAAGAGCAAATGGAGACCAAGTATGGAACGGGATCTTCATAAAGGAGCACATATCCGTCCAGTGGTGAATTGTACACAAACCTTTTTGGTGATAGTGTATACTTATAATAATAAATGACTAAGAAGGAGCACCTTGATCTCCGAGTCGGACAAAGCTTTCTCCTCGGAGACGAGTGAGGATCGCTGGTTTCCTTCACCCCCCTGCTGAATCACAGCTTCCGGAGCCTCCATGGATATGGAATCAAACCCACTAGGAAAGAGAAAACCCAGAAGGATGTTCATCTGTTCGACATATTCACTTTCTTGTCAAATGATTACACAGTGTCAGATTACCTGCATCGTGAGGACACGGACGCCTTCCCGGGTGTGTGAGGAGCATCGCTGAAGAAAGCCGATTCGCCCGCGGAGCTGGAAAAAGGCGAAGGAGAAGAGGACGAGGCGATGCCGAGGTCGCTTCTGCCGGCGGCGTGTCCGCTGTCGTCGGCGTGGCCTCGGCTCGATTTCGTTGAGCGGAATGCCAGCGGGCTCGATAGAAAGCGGGAAATCAGGGACGACAAGGATTTCGAAGGGGAGTGTGGGTGCGAATAACCGGGCTTGCTCCCCCATGCCGGGTAAACTTCCTTTCGGAGACACAAGGGGGCGATCTCGCGCTCAATTTCCACGCTGCACACGGTGTGTCTGCGAGTCCGTTTGACCGGAGAGGGAGCGGTCGCGGTCGAATCGGGCGCCCTTTTCGGGGGGGAAGGGGGGTAACAAAGGGTTTTGTCGTCGATAAAAGGGGCAGAAGGGGCAACATCGCTAGCACGCTGCAGCGAGATGTCTGGGCAGGAGAGGCTACGTTTGAGTGGGTTCGTGCTGCACCTGATGGATGTAAAACACAGTTCTTCCTGTTCCAATTCATCTTGTTTTTCTCCTCGGTCTAAACACACTAACCACTTTTTCTCGAGGGGTCCATAGTCTGCTGACTGGTCGTCTTCCGTACCAAAGAGGTCCTCGGGTGTCGTTCTGGATGGACGCAAAGCGTCCGTTAGCACGACATGCTCATCTTCTGCATTCCTGCTCTTTATCATTCTTTTACAGGTCATGATCGAGCTTGTTTCCATTCCTTCATCCACGCCTGATCCAACCTTCAGGGTGAGGGACATGGACATCCCTTGGTCTTCAAACGGATCCGTGTTTTTTTTACTTCTGGTAT
The DNA here is from genome assembly GCF_946808225.1 of Silurus aristotelis. Taxonomy (NCBI): domain Eukaryota; kingdom Metazoa; phylum Chordata; class Actinopteri; order Siluriformes; family Siluridae; genus Silurus; species Silurus aristotelis. The sequence goes on from NC_139590.1 coordinate 2,758,122, forward strand.
TTTTTTTGGTCTTTGATTTGTGCCTCGTTTGACGGAGATCGTTCCTTCGCACTCGTTTTAATTCGGAAGTTCTGCTGCTTGAACTTAAAAGCTCTGCCGGATCAGCAGATTTCTCCCGTTCTCGGTTCTTCCGCTGTCTTGTCGCTCGGGAACTGGTCCACGTCACGGATCCTGACGGTGAAGGACCTTCTAGTGGTGTAGAATCGCTCGTCACATTCGGGCCCATGAGCTCGATCGAGGAACTTTTCACACCTTTCTCCTTTTTAATTCGAATTCTGGGCAGACCTTTTTTCTCTCTTTCTGAGGAATTACAAGAGCTTTGAACATCTCCAGTATTACATGTGCTACTAAAAGACTCGCCGGAAACCTGAACCCTTCTCCGTTTCCCCGTCTGGACCAGCGCCGGGTTCTCCAACGTCATGAGCTTTGGAGATTCTGCCGGACCCCCCGTTCCAATTGTGCCTTCCGTTCCTGCTCTTTTGACCATCACTACCAGTTCACGTCTCTTCGGTCCAATCGTCTGTCCGACTGCAGGTGTCGGAAGCCTCGATTTTTTCAAAGTCTGACCCTGAGGGTGGTATTTTTTCTTCGTGTGCTTTTTTAACTCGTCCGTAGTCATTTGTTCGCACAAAACGATTAACTTCTGCCCCGATTTATCAGAACTGACATTTTCGCTGGTCTCACTCGGAGAATTTAACGACCCAAAAGACGCGGCGTCCTCAGAGATCGAGTCTCCTCGACGTTCTGATCGGTTCTGTGAGCCCGCCACTTTGTTCTGCTCCGAATCGCTTGCGTTGCTCAAATCCGTGTCAAATCTCAATCTCTGGACGACTTCCAACTTTCTCAATGGGGTGAGTTTTTTCTTCTTTTCTAAAAACACGTGTTTTTTGTCGTCTGTCTCGACCTCCTCTCGGTCCTCGTGCGCTTCGGAGTTCGACTCGGCCGGAAACTCGCTGGGTTTGAAGAGCCGCACGGGGCTCATGACGATCTCGGCGAAGCTCGCCATCTTAGATTTGAAGGACTGGAAGATGGGGCCGATTACCCATCTCTTGGCTGGTGGAGGGCTTTCGGGATCTTTGTCCTCGTAATCCTGCGCTTTGGACGCGTCATGTGACCCCGAAGATAACGATGTTAACACCAACTTGCGTTTGCTGGACCTTGTGGTTTGGTCTCTGAAATAAAATAAAAAACACACAAAATATTATTATTGAAACGTGGAAAATTCTGGAGCTGCTGGTTGGTGACCCTGGTTTTGGGAACAAGCTCGTTTTGGATCAGATCCCGACTTCCCCGATACTATAAGATGTTGGACTTCTGATCCGAAGGTCATGGGTTCAATTCCCACAAACCACCAAGCTGCCACTGCTGGGCCCCTGAGCACGGCCCTTAACCCTCAATTGCTCAGCTGTATAACCGATAATGTAAGTGATGAATCTAAGTGGCTCTGGATGAGGGTTAGGCTTGTAAAACGTTCCTTCTGTTCAGACTACATCAATGACATGAATCATTCGGAAGAGCTGAAGAAAAGCACTCACTCGGACGGTCCGCGTCGTCTCTCGTCTCCGTCTTCATGGCTCTCCTGAAAGAATAAGAAAAAACAAAACACAACAACGTGAACAACAGCAACTGGTTCTGGAGGATTTTTCTTCGATGGTGTTCTTCATCTGATACGTTCAGCTTCAATTATCTGCTCCCAGGACGCTTCATGTGGAAGTCGACTCTCGCGAATATCGTCCTGGATTCTGTAGTGTGCAGAATATCGTGCACTATTGTGAACATTTTCGAAATATGATCTATTGGTTTCTATGGATGGAAATTCCATGGAGTCCAAACCGGACATTTTTGTCTCCAAGAGAAGAACTTGGTTTGGGTGGGTTTTTTTGGAGCAGGGAAGATTGGAGACTTCTTCCAGGTGAATTAACCTGACCTGACGCAGGCTCATTGGAATCGAAGTGACGAAGACGTCCAAAATCTGTGAGCGTTATTTAGAGAGCAGACGGTCGTCTGGACTGATGTCTATCATGGAATGACCTGCTCGGTCACTGCTCTGGGATGAACTGGGTCACAAGAAAGAAATCTCCAACTAGTGAAGAACATTTTTGAGGTAAAGTATTTCAGCTGAACGTTTGGAGAAATGAAGATGCTAAGAGCGTGTGAAGCTGTTCTTCATGCTAAACATCTGGATATTTATAGATTTGTTTAATCAGAGATTCGATCTTCATGTTGTTACGTGACCGAGTTTGATGCAGAGAAGAAAAAGGACTGAGATGATGCAAGGAATGCTTGTGTGTGTGTGTGTGTGTGTGTGTGTGTGTGTGTGTGTGTGAAAAAGACTCATCACTAATTTTACAGCACTGACAAATCAAAGCCTATTAGAATAAACACTATGCAGCCAAAAGTTTGTGGACACCCAACCATAAGATTGCGACGTGCTTCTTTTCAAAACATCAGATTCCACCTTTAGTCCCCACTCGCTTGTTATAATGAGCTCCACTTTTCTAGGAAGATGTTCCACTAGATGTTGTGGAGATTCATTCAGCTATAAAGCGGTGTTAGTAAAGTCCAGATGAAGGTGAGGAGGTCTGGGGTGCAGTTAATTCATCCCGAAGGTGCTCAATGGGGTTGGAGCTCTACAACGGGAGATCTTCCACAACCCATGTGAAGCAGATCTTCATGGAGCTGGCTTTGTGCACTGGTTTGGTCTACTACTTATACCATGTTCGAGGACATCCCATACGCCAACCTTCAGGTTACAGTTTGAAGGAGAACCATGTACAGCTGGGTGTCCCAATACTTTTGGCCACATAGTGCACCTTTGTGAAGTGGGTTTGAAATGATGGAAAGTTGTTTTAAATTATAGCGGCCCCAAAGCACACCTTTATTCTATTCACAAAAACAAATTAAAAACAGCTACTTGTCGCTTATATCCAAAAAAAATTATAAAAAGATGATAAAAGACCAAAAGAAACGACAATAAAACTCTACCGTGCTGCTTCTTTCTGCCGAAGTCGCTCGCTGCTGTTCTGAAAACTCGGCGCGATCGCTGTGGTCCATCCTGGCCGTCATCGAACTTCCCGGAACGTCGGAGCTGAGGGACGGAGCACAGCGCAGGTTAAAAACGTGGGGATCAAACCGGAGCTGGACGGAGTGATGCGGATCAGAACCGACAGCCAAAAAACAGGCCAATAGATAAATCCAGCGCAATTACATATGAAGTACACAAACCATGCAGGCGAGTGAAAGTAGAGATGAAGATTTTTACTTTGGAAATGTCCTGATTTGTTTATAAACACAGATTTACTTCCTACTTCATTGTATTTAAAAGCAACTTCCTGAATAAAAAAGTGGAAAGATGGAAGTCAGTACCGGTGAAAAGCAGCTGCGGTGTGATGGACGGCGTGGTGAGCGGGACGAAGGGCGGTGAGGGAACTCCCTCCGTCTTCCTCCACACTCGGAGAAGAGGTTTGCGTGTCAGGAGACGTCAGCATGCCCACCACCATATCCTGTGACCGGCTTGACCTGCAAAACACCGTCCGCAGCGGAGATCAGTGTCGTGAGGCGACGTTCCCGACGATGCTGATGATTATAGCGAGATGTTGTTTAATATCATGATTAGGACTGTTAGTGGATCAGGTTATAAGAGTAGAGGTGATGTGGGGCTCAGCCTTTGTTGCTTTTTATTTTTTACACACACCACACACACACGGGTGTTAAAGCAGTGGTAAGTTTGTTGTATCATGGCTCAGTCACATGACCCAACTGGTATCACCCCATTGCGTCTGCGATGCTCCTACACAGTGTGGCACAGAGACACGGGAGATTTTGGAACTAGGGATCGAGTCCCCAATGGAGCGTTGAGGGCTTCCTCACGACGGCAGCTCGGAACCCCTCCAATATTCTCTGGTGTGCCGGCAGTTCAACACCACCTGGGGGCGTCTTTTTTAACCTGTTCATTCGAAACGAGCAGACGGGACACGATCATGACGTCCTAACTGGTAACGACGTTGAAATTCTCTTTGTGCGGCACTCAAACAATCACCATTCTTATAAACGCTCTCCACCGTTCCACTGCTCCTCCCCACTGCTCATCCTCACTGCTCCTCTCCACTGTAATCTCTAATGGCAGGGGGCTTTGAAACGAGCTCACACTGGTTTCAAACAAATCACTGACACCAGGGTCGCCAAGTCCTAGTTCCAAAATGCTCCATTTCGACGCACCACCGTGTAGAAGGAGGCAAGATGTCTTTGAAGATGGGACGGATTCGATCTTCAAAACATCCTCCTCGCTCCGAGACTGTCAGGGTTTCCTCAGGGTTGCCCGGTTTCCTCAGACCGCCAAGAACAGTGAACGGAAAGGCAAGCGGGGACACGGGTCGTAAAGCAACGTGTGATCGTGTGTGTATAATTGCACAGATGATATTTCTTGGCTCCAGGCTTCTCCCGGGTTTTCCATGCGAGTCGTGAAGGAGTGCGAGACCGAACGCGCCTGCGTGTCACATGTACGCACTACAGGCGGATATACAAAGTAAAACGTATAGAGAAAAGGAAGGACGTACAAAAGGAAAGAAGGCTCTATGGAACGAATTATGAAGTGCAGAAGAATGGAAAGAAGAAAGAATTTGATTGGGTGAAGAAATAAATGAAAGAATACACACACACACACACACACACACACTATATATATATATATATATATATAAATATTATATTATATTAGTATTGCAGTACTTAGTACATTATTGGCACAGTCCTCAGCAACCCGAGACAAAATATTAGAAAAAATATTACTATTTATATGATTTCTGTGTGTATTATTTAATTACTGTTGTTAATTTCCACAATATAAATGTTTTTATTTCTACATATAATTGTTAAGTTTTTATATAAGTAATAGAAATATATCGAATAAATAAATAAAATTAGTAAACACACAGATACACACTTTGCGACAGAAACATTGCCAAAGCGACCAAAGCAAAACACTAATTACCTGTGATTTTAATACATTAATAAAGAAATAATAATATTTTTAATACGTAATCGGTGAAATAAATTAAGAATAAATTTAATTGTTTGCTAAATTGGCCCCAGCTTTTTTTTTTTTTTTTTTTTTATTAATAATTTCTCTATGATAATAATTTGAAGAAATGCGAAAGAATTCCTCCTCTGTTTGTAAAATAATAATCAATAACAAATAAATAAGTTTTTCGAGGTCAATAATTAAACAGAGCCACAATATTTGCTTCAATATACAAATTGTAAACATTAAATACTCAGATAAATGGATGGGAAGAAAACTATTTACTTTAAAATGTATAAAAAAAAAACAAAAAAACAAAAACAAAATGATGTCATGTTATTTCGACTCCTGACACGAGAAGGAAAAAAATATTTCAAACAATTACATCAAATGCAATAAAACACACGCGAACCTACAACTTTATACAAATATATATATCCTGGTTCTTAAAGTGTACCGTAAATGATTCTGATGAATTATTGCACAATAACACGATCAGATCCGGGATGATGGTTGACATCTTCACGCCGCAGCGCCGCTCTAAAGGTCCGCCATCTTTTTTTTTCCCCCTACCCACGCAACTCAGGACGCTCCCTACCCATTCTGACCAATCAGATTTCTTGTTATTGGAACGTGTCTTAAATAAATCCCACCCACTAACCAATCATGATGCTTGGTATACCTGATAAACCAGGGCTCATAATGTAGACGTCACCGAGGCTGAAGGATTCAAAAGGAACGAATGCGATTGGCTGATTAAATATGAATATGCAAATAGATTTAGCGGATGCGACCACTAACGCGCTAACGCTTAATTTAAATCTCGGCATAATTGTAGTGCACTAGAGGAACCCTAATGACCGTTATTTCCTCCCCTAGTTAGGGTGCCTATCTAGGGCGGACAAGTCTATTCAGGATTCGGCCATTGAAAGCGATTTATTTACGTTCTTTAAATAGAAAATAAAGGCATCCAGTCGATCCTTTGTACACATACATACGACTACATGAACGCTATACTATCAATACTGTTATATACATATCTATCCGTTCCTGCCTAAATTAATTAAAATATAATACTTATATTTGTATTTATTCTATTTCTACCACATGTTTGACCAGTCATAAAAAAGCATTTCACTACGTACTCTGTATGAATGTGTATGCGACAAATCACATTTGATTTGATAAATGAGGACCAGTGATCTGGTCAGCCACCGAAATCTTTATTTTAAAAGAGATGATAGCAAATATTTAATCCGGCTCGTCGATACAAATGGCAGTGAGGGAAACAAAATACAGAGGGGGAAAAAAAGGGGGAAAAAAATCTCTCACATTTAAAAAAAAACCGCACAGCAAAAAATGTTGGATATGATGTAACGGAGCAGGTGGGAGAGTCACGTGTAAAGCTCGAAATCCAGTCTTTTGGAGTTGTAGAACTGCCCGCCCTCCTGATTGAGCCGTCTGCAGTACACGCCGTCTTTAAAGTAGCCCTGATCCACCCAGTCCTGATGAAACATAAGAACAATGAATTCAATAGAGTGAGGCAGACATGGAAACTTTAAATTCTTCAGGAAAACATTGACCTCAAATAAAAAGATTGATTTTTTTTTTTATTAAAATAAACGACAAGCCGTTACATTTCTGGGTTCGGGTAAATTTTTATTTCTTCGAATAAATCAGAAAACCGAAAGTATAGAATCAATCCTGAGCATCCTTTGTGCAAAAGTAGTTCTACCATATACTTTTTTTTCTATACATTAAAAGTCCTGTGGATCGTTTGGTACCAAATAAAAAAAAACCAAACTGCTGACTATACGATCTGTGCAGAGGATGTAAAAGTAAGGGAGTGCAAATGATAATATTTCCCAAATAAGTCCAAGGTGGTGATGATACACAGATGCACCTTATCCAGATCGACTTACAATCATCTCAAGGGGATTGCTGAAGAACTCAGCATTGGCAGCTTGGTGAGGCTGAGATCTGAAATCATCACCTTCTGCTCAGAAATCAAACCAATGTTTTTTCCCCTTTGACTTTTTAAGAAATTCGATTCGGAGACCCAGCGATCTACAGCCTGCCGGATCTGATGTAGGTGATGGTGACGAGGCCTGTCAGTGTAAAATATTCATCCCAATAGGTGTTCAATAGGATTTGAGCTCTACAGTAGAAGATCCTCCATTCCAACCATGTAAAGCAGATCTGCATGGAGCTGGATTTGTGCGCAGGGGCATCGTCATGCCGGGACAGGGTTTGGTCTCAGGTGTCCCAATACCTTTGGTCGTACCGTGGATGCCGTTGGCAAACACACCTTGGAGCTTGAGCCACACGAACAAAGTAGACATGAAGATAACGATTCTCACCTGCATCTGCTGGCTGCTGAAGGGTCCGTAGAGCTCGGAGTTTTCCTTGTTCTCCCATTTGTACTCCCACATCACCTCGTCGCTCACTGCAGGAAAACAACACATGCAGGTAAAAGTTACTCAATCAATCAATCACCTAATCAACCAACCAACCAACCCATCCATCCTTCCACTAGTCAATCAGTCATTCAATTAATCAATCCCTCAATCAACCCACCAACCAACCAATCCATCCATCAAACTAATTAATCACTCAATCAACCAACCAACCAATCCATCCTTCCACTAATCAATCACTCAACCATTTAACCAATCAACCAACCAATCAATCCATCCATCCGCTAATCAATCAATCAATCAATCAATCCCTCAATCCATCCGTCCACTAAAAAATGAATCCATCCATTTATCAATCAAGTCATCTATCCATCCATCCATCCATCCATCCAAACAATCCACAATTTAATCCTTTCATCCATCCATTTCTCCATCACTCACTCCATCCATCTATCCAGGGGCATTCTCACAGGTTTGGGTCTCCTAGTAGAAGTGTAGAGAATGGACTGGTAACGCCAATGATATAACTTAAATAAATCACCATGGCAACGCAGGTGAAGCATTACCATTATTATTATCTCTTTCCCTTTACAACAAATCTGTGACCATTTCGTTTCTTCGACCAATCAGTGAACTGTGCTATTTCTAGCCCCGCCCACATAACCCGTTTTACCCAAGCCGCTCTCCGCTTCCTCTTCCTGCTCCTCTTTTTTCCGGCTGTGCTGCTCGTCAAACTCATCTGCGAACATGTCCAGCTCGTCCTCTTCCTCCTCCACCCCGTCCTTCACGACCCGTTTGTCCGCCTTCTGCATATTTTTCAGTCTGTACGCCAGCTTTTCGTACGTCTGCTGATAAATCTCGTATTTCCCGAGCACCACCAGTCTGTCGGCCAGCGCCGTGAGCCTGTCCAGCTTCTCGGTGTCTCTGATGGACGACTCGTCTTTCTCCTCGCCCCCTCCATCCCGTGCTCGTCCCTTTTTCTTCCGCACTCCCAGTCCCCCGAGTCGGCGCAGCCCTGCGGAGACGGTCTCTCCCGGCTGCAGCATGTTGACCACCTCCTCGGTCAGCTGACACGGCGTGTACGAAGCCAGCGGGTCTTCCTGAGCCTCGCTCTTCTCCTCTTCCTCGTCTTCATCCTCGTTCTCCTCCTGTTTCTCCTCTCGCTGTCTCTCCTCCTCAGCCTCGTCCTCATCCTCGGCGCGGCGGCGACGCTTAGCCGAGAGTCCCTTCTTTTTTTTTTTCACCGGCTGCTCTTTGATTTTTACCTGCGCAAAAAAAAAAATTAAAAAAATCATTAAGCATTATGGTGAACATCCCTCCCCACATTTAGTCCCTGTTCCTTCTTATAAAAACCTCCATGCTTCCAGGAAGATGTTCTACTAGATTTTGTGGAGATTTGTACTAAATGGTTTGGCTCCCATGTATCTATCCAGTCTCTTAACACGCTACAATCCATCACGCTCCCTGAGATCTCAAAACTCTGGGCTTCTAGTAGTTCCTAGAATAGCAAAGTCCACTAAAGGCGGTAGAGCATTTTCACATTTAGCTCCTAAACTCTGGAATAGTCTTCCTGACAGTGTTCGGGGTTCAGATACACTCTCCCAGTTTAAGTGTAGATTAAAAACATATCTTTTTAGCAAAGCCTACACATAACACACATCACACACATCACATCACAACCTTGTGCTCCAGAATATATGATCACATGCACATTATCAACTTGTGCTGTTAATATCATGAACAGCAGCTACGCTAATTCCTCTCCACTGCTTCTCTTTCTCTCCCCATCCCGAGGCTTCCTGAGGTTTGGCCAGCTCCAGTCACGTCCCACCTCGTGAAGATTATGGACCTATGGATGATCATGGAGAAGTAGATGCCGAGTGTTTAAAGGCCCTGGCATGGAGAAGCTGATGCTGGATCTATGATGATCACAAATTGTTCTGTATTGTTGAAAGATTTATGACCAAACTTTTGATGTCACCCATATGAGGATGGGTTCCCCTTTGAGTCTGGTTCCTCTCAAGGTTTCTTCCTCATATCATCTAAGGGAGTTTTTCCTTGCCACTGTCGCCACGGCTGCTCATCAGGGACAAATACACACCATTCACCTTCACTGTTGTTTTCTGTAAAGCTGCTTTGAGACAATGTCTGTTGTGAAAAGCGCTATACAAATAAACTTGACTTGACTTGACTTGACTTGTACTGATGTAGGGGAGGTAAGAAGGTCTGGGGTGCAATCAGGGTGAAAAATTGGTTGGAGCTCTACAGCAGGAGATCTTCCGTTCCAAACGCATGGAAATCAGATCTTCATCGAGCTGGCTTTGTGCACAGGAGCATTGGTCTCATAGTTCAAGCAAGAGTTTGCGATATTGACAAATATATATACATATATTCTTGGATTTAATCGATAACTATAAATATTTTGTGTTATTGTGTTAGTACCTTAAGGACCATAGACAGCTGCCTCCTAATACCAATACCATAATATCAAGTTTTTGCCGCCTAGTCTTGAATGTTGTAATCGTTCTAAACGCATTGTAATATACCAAATACTGCAGAGAAAGACTTCATAACGTGACTTACACGTTTCCCGATAATGTCAAATCACACATGGTTAAATGAACGAATGTGGCATTGTCACAGAAAATATAGAAGTTCAAGTGAAGGAAAAATGTCATGGCGCATAAAACATTTAAAGTCATCCTATAAAATTGTTTGCCTTCGAATTTTGTGGTAAGAGTTTGGGAAAGCAGCACATAAATTCAGGTGTCCCAATACTTTTGGTAATTAAGAGTATGGACCAGGGTTACCGCAACAACTACTTGTTCATTGGATCAACCATCTCCATCCCCCCCTGTCCTCTACATCTGCCTCTTTCAATCCAACTACCTGCATGTCTTCCCTCACCACATCCATAAACCTCCTCCTTGGTCTTCCTCTTTTCCTCCTTCCTGGTTCTTCATCCTCAACATTCTTCTACCAATATACCCCATGTCCCTCCTCTGTACATGTCCAAACCATCTTAATCTCACCTCCTTCACTTTGTCTCCAAAACATCCTACATGCACTGTCCCTCTAATAAACTCATTTCTAATCCTGTCCATCCTCGTCACTCCCAATGAAAACCTCAATATCTTCAGCTCTGCTACCTCCAGCTCCACCTCCTGTCTTTTACTCAATGCCACTGTCTCTAAACCATACAACATCTCAGGTCTCACCACAGTCCTATAAACTTTCCCTTTCACTCTCACAGATACTCTTCTATCACAAATCACTCCTGCTATCACTCTTCTCCACCCACTCCACCCTGCCTGCACTCTTTTCTTCACTTCTCTAACACACTCTCCATTACTCTGCACTGTTAACCCCAGGTACCTGAACTCCTCCACATCTTCTCCCTGCCACTGCACAACTCCACTGCCCTCCCTCTCATTCACACACATGTACTCTGTCTTACTCCTACTGACTTTCATTCCCCTTCTCTCCAGCGTGTACCTCCAACTCTCCAGGCTCTTCTCCACCTGCTCACTACTCTCACCAAAAATCACAATATCATCCACAAACATCATAGTCCAGGGAGACTCCTGTCTGACCTCGTCCGTCAACCTGTCTATTACCACTGCAAACAGGAAAGGGCTCAGAGCCGATCCTTGATCAACTCAACAACTTAATTTCCCTGTAGTTACTGCAGGGGTGCACATCTCCCTTATGCTTAAAGATCAGTACCAGCAAACTCCTTCTCCATTCCTCAGGCATCTTCTCACCTTCCAAAATCTTGTTAAACAATCTGTTTTTAAAACTCAACTGCATCTCTCCTAAACATCTCCACGCTTCTACTGGTATGTCATATGGTCCAACTTTTCACTCTTCGTCCTTTTAATAGCTACTCTCACGTCCTCCTTACTAATCCTGCTTCACGATCTCCACACCATCCAACCTTCTCTCTCTCTCTCTCATTTTCCTCGTTCATCAGCTGCTGAAAATACTCCCTCCACCTTCTCAACACACTCTCCTCACTAGTCAACACATTTCCATCTCCATCCTTTATTGCTCTAACTTGCAGCTCATCCTTCCCAGCTCGGTCCCTCTGCCTGACCAATTAGTACAAATCCCTTTTTCCTTCTTTAGCCTCCTCCTTTCCTACAGCTCCTCATATGACTTTTCCTTGGCTTTCGCCACATCCCTCTTTACCTGCTGCTGCATCTCCTTGTACTCCTGCCTACTTTTCTCATCTCTCTGTTGATCCCAATTCTGTTTCTCCAGCCTCTTTCTCCTTCTTATTCTTCTTTCAGTCCTCACTCTCCTCCTCCTCTTCTTCACCTCCAAAAACCGTCCTACAGACCACCATCCAATGCTGTCTAGCTACACTGTCCCCTGCCAACACCTTACAGTCTCCAATCTTCTTCAGGTTGCATCTCCTACATAGAACATAGTCCACCTGTGTGCTCCTTCCTCCACTTTTATTCGTCACTCTATGATCCTCCTTCTTCTTAAAATACGTATTCACCACTGCCATTTCCATCCTTTTAGCAACATCTCCCACCATCTGCCCTTCCACATTCCTCTCCTTAAGACCATACCTACCATCACCTCCTCGTGACCTCTGTTCCCTTCACCTACATGCCCACTGAATTTACCAAGCCTTCATTCCCAAGTTTACTGTAACTAAAAGGTAAAGTTAATCGCCATGGCGATGTAGGTGAACCCTCACCCAGTCGATGTTGTCCAGCCAGTTGTCCCTGATGTCCTCCTCTTTCTTGATGAAGTAATTTCCCTCTGAGTCGAAGTGACCCTCCTCCATTTCCTCTTTTAGGTTGAAGGGGGTGATGGGAACTCCTTCATCACAGTCAATCGTGGCCATTTCCTGACCTACACACACACACACACACATATATATATATATATATGCCTAACTAGACAGCTTTGATATGAATCAATTTATATCAACTATGCCCACAAAAAATGGTAACAAAATAATGCTCATAAATAAACGCACCCTCAATATCATCACTGGCCAGGATGTTGTATTTACTGTCCTTGTCTGCATCCTCTCCCTCGTCCTCCTCATCACTGTCCAGAGAGTGTTTCTCCTTAAACCTCGAGCCGGGTCCACTCACTTCATCATACATCTGAGGATAAAGGGGAAAAAAATTTACATAAGTAACCAGGAAACATCTGTGAAGTCGATCTCGATGAAATATGCAAATGAACCCTTTAACTAGAAAACTTTCACATTTTGAGCATCTTTTGCACGTACGCCGTGACAAACGCCGAACGAGAGCGGGCGAATTCCATCCTCACGTGTCACAGCGAGTGCTGGTGACTAGATGAAAAATGATAGCTGCGCAATCCACCGATTTTAACGTTACAATGGCAACCAGTAGAAAAAACGCCTCTGTGCTACGTTCGTGCATCTAGCTTTGCCATCCATCCATTAATGAATCAATCCATTCATCCATCCATTCAGTCAATCTCTCCATCCAGCCCAATCCATCCGGTCAATCTCTCCATCCATCCATCCATCCAATCAATCTCTCTATCCATCCATTCAACCTAATCCATCCAGTCAATCTCTCCATCCATCCATCCATCCATCCATCCATCCATCCATCCATCCATCCATTAATTTAATCTCTCTATCCAAACATCCATCCATCCAATCAGTCAATCTCTCCATCCATCCATCCAGTCAATCTCTCCATCCATCCATCATCGATCCATCCATCCAGTCAGTCAATCTCTCTATCCATCAATCCATCCATCCATCCATCCATCCAATCTCTCTATCCATCCATCCTAATCCATCCAGTCAATCTCTCCATCCATTCATCCAATCTCTCTATCCATTCATCCATCCATCCATCCATCCATCCATCCATCCATCCATCTAATCAGTCACTCTCCATCAATCCATCCATCCAGTCAAGCTCTCTATCCATCTATTCATCCATCCATTCATCCAGTCAGTCAATCTCTCTATCAATCCATCCATCCATCCATCCATCCATCCATCAAATCTCTTCATTTATTCATTCATCCAGTCAATCTCTCCATCCATCCATTCATTCAGTCAATCAATCAATCCATCCATCCATCCCATATAACCATTCTATGTAGATGATAGAGAAGCAGCATGTCTGTGCTTTAGTGGTCCATCTGTAGTGGACACATGTAACTTCCTAGTACTTTTTTGTGAATTATGAAAGAGTGTACATCAAACATTAAACCACGCCCCCTTACCAAAATCATTAGGGCGTCAGGTGACGAGGACCCACACTTTGACATGCGCAGATGGGTGCTCTCGTTTGCATGAATTGAAACGATATCTTTCTCACACACACACACACACACACTTACCTTCTTTTTCGGCAGCTCATCATCCAAAGTGATCTCCTCATCCCCATCCTGAAATGTGACTTTCCTTTTGGACATCCTGAAAAATTATTGGAGCAAAACGTCATGTTTGGTTTAAACAAAAATTGTTTTTTTTTGTGCATAAATAAACATTACTTTACAAATAATTACAGAATTGGTGAAAGTGAGCAACACAAATCATAAAAAATGTATGTGCAACACAATTAATACATGATACATATTATACAGATCATCTACACAACTAAACAACGTAAATATGTAAAGTGCACGTTTTTCTCCGAAAATCACTTCCGGTACTATTTTTTACTACGACTTCACCGTCCAATTAACAAACACCCCGAGACATATCAACCAATCCCAACATGGAAAGCCTGACTCTCTTATCCAATCAGCGCTCAGGAGGCGGGCTCTAACAAAAAAAGCACACAACTCGAGCGCATTAGCGAACTAGCTAAAACTTTTACTGCTCTCAAATCAACTTGATCCGCTAATAGATGACAAAAATGGCTGCTTGTTTATTTTAAACTGTTAATTAAACCAAATAAAAGGATTTAATGCACAATTCTCCGTTCCTACCTGTGTGTTTTGGGGGCTATTCCCTCTGCGCCATTCAACCCTTAAAACGAAAATGACGTAGTACGCATTCTTCTTCTACGCTTGATAGAGTTTATTACCAGGAGGTTTTGTATCATCAGCGCCCCCTACCGCGCTGATAAAAAAATCATTTTCACTATTAAGTAGGGGTGTAACGGTTTACAAAATTCACCGTTCGGTACGTGCCCCGGTTTTTAAGTCACGGTTTTTCGGTTCGCTTAGGAGGAAGAAATGCAAACAAAAAGGGAAGTCCATTACACGTAAACCCACATGAGCATTAAAGTTCCTGTCACAATCACAAACCCACAAAAATACTCAGTGACACGTGACTCGTAAAACACACGTCTGATAAATAAGCAATAGCACATGACTCAGCAGAATTACACCCTCATCACAGACTTACTATTACATGGCGTGGAGAAATGCTAAGTAAGCACAAAGCAAATGGAAATCTTGTAAAGGTCGTTCTACTGCATCAGTAAGATCTCTCCCAGGCGACGCACACTATAGTTTTAAGATGTGCTATTAAAGCTATATTGAAGAAGCACCAAAAAACATGCAATGTTGAGGAGCATAGACGAAGTGGTCTACCAGGGAAACTTAATATAGTGGATAAAAGACACATCATGCTTGGATCGCTTCAACATCCAAAGAAGTCCAGCAGTGCCATCAGAAAAAGAACTGGAGGAAACCCGTGGGACCATGATATACCCTTCTACTCTCTGGGGAAGTCTGGAGAACTCCAGAAGATTTCCTCATGGAAGAATTGCGGCTGAAAAAGCCAAACCTTCAATATAGAAACAAAGCTAAGTGACTCAACTATGGACCAAAAACAGAGGAAAACTGACAGCAGATGCTCTGGTCTGAAAGTCAAAATTTTAGATACGTGCCTGTAGCAGGAGACAAGTTGTTTGCCGAAGATCTATAAAGGAGCACAACAACAAGTGTCTGCAGGCAACAATAAAGCATGGTGGAAGTTTCCTGCAAGTTTCGGGCTACCACCTTCCACATTCCTCTCCTTAAAGCCATACCTACCATCACCTCCTCATCACCTCTGTTCCCTTCACCTACATGCCCATTGAAATCTGCCCCGTTCACCAATCTTTCATTCCTAGGTTCCCCTTCTACCACTTCATCTAATTCACTCCAGAATTTTTCCTTCTCCTCCATCTCACAGCCCACTTGTGGAGCATAAGCACTGATGACATTTATCATCACGTCTTCAACTTCCAGCTTCATGTTCATCACCCTATCAGAAACTCTCTTCACCTCCACTACACCCTTACTGTACTCTTCCTTCAGAATCACCCCTACACCATTTCTCTTTCCACCCAGAACAGTTTGAACCCACCTCCAATGTTCCTGGCCTTACTCCCTTTCCACTTAATCTCCTGAACACACAGCATATCTACCTTTCTCCTCTCCATCATATCAGCTACCTCTCACCTTTTACCCGTCATAGTACCAACATTTAAAGTACCAACCCGAACCTCCACTCTGCTACACTTCTCCTTTCCCTGCTGCCTCTGTAGACGTCTTCCTCCTCTACTCCTCCTCCTTCAGCCAACAGTAGCCCAATTTCCACCGGTACCCTGTTGGTTAACGATACCTGTGGCGGTCATTGGTAACCCGGGCATCGACCGATCTGGTATGAAATTCTGATTTGTAATCCACATATTTGATCTGGAACAACGACCCCAAACATGCAGTAAACATTATTAAGAACGATCTTCAGCGTAGAGAAGAACAAGGAGTCCTGAAAGTCCTCCACAGAGTCCTGATTTCAACATCAGTCTGTCTGGGATTGCAGGATGAGACAGAAGGATGTGAGGAGCCCACATACACCTACATCTGTGCTTAGTGCTTTAAGATGTTCTGAACAATCCACCAGACAAGTTCCTTCAAAAACTGTTTGGAAGTGTACCTGAGAGAACTGATGCTGTGTTGAAGGTAAAGGGTGATCACACCAAATACATTTACATTTGAGGCATTTAGCAGACGCCTGTGTCCAGGGACTCCACTGGTTGGACATCTAGGGGAAGTTCATTCCACCACCAGAGAACAGAGAAGATCCTTGAAGTGTACTTACCTCTCATTTTGAGAGAAGTTGGTACCAGTGGAGCAGTGCTGGAGAATCTCAGACAGCGTGGTGAAGTTCGAGGTGTGATGAGGTCTCTGAGATCTTGCTGGTCCATTTTTGGCATTGTGGGGAAGAATCAGTGTTTTGAATCTGATACCTGCAGCTACTGGAAGCCAGTCTTGATTTGATTTGGAGTTTTCTTCTGTTGATTTTACTTCCATTTCATTAACTGATTAAAATAATCTGTTAACCCTTTAATTTTTTAGGTAATTTTCTGCCTGTACTTTTTCGAAAACATTTAGCTCCTAAACTCATGCACATTATCAACTTGTGCTGTTAATATCATGAACAGCAGCTACGCTAATTTCTCTCCACTGCTTCTTTTTCCGAGGCACCCTGAGGTTTGACCAGCTCCAGTCACCTCCCACCTCATGAAGTTTATGGACCTTTGAAGAAGTAGATGCCGAACTTACAAACATCCTGAACTATCTAGAGACGTACCAGTGCCAATTGGATCCCGCTACATGTGTGGAGTTTTGACATTGGACCTCCTGGAGTGTTTAAAGGCTCTGGCATGGAGAAGCTGGTGCTGGATCTGTGATGATCACAAATGTTGAGCTCAGTAGCTCCTACTTTTATAACCATAAAGACTGTAGAAAGAACATTACTTATAATGTTATACTCCAGTGCTCATGTTAGTTCTCACTCTCCAGTGTTCTGTATTGTTGAAAGATTTATGATCAAACTCTTGATGTCACCCAAATGAGGGTGGGTTCCCCTTTTGAGTCTGGTTCCTCTCAAGGTTTCTTCCTCATTACATCTAAGGGAGTTTTTCCTTGCCACAGTCACCACGGCTGCTCATCAGGGATAAACACACACCATTCACCTTCACTGTTAAATACTGTAAAGCTGCTTTGAGACAATGTCTGTTGTGAAAAGCGCAATAAAAATAAACTTGACTTGACTTGACTTGACTAATTGTCACCGCTGATCCACAGCAAATTCAACTGTAAGAAATTAGCAAAGAAAAAAAAAAGAAACAGGACAACACGATGGTGTTTTTTATCACGATGGTGGTTTGGGCTTCAAGAGTCCAATGTCTGTCAAGAAAAACTTTTCAGAAAAGGAACTGAGAAAGTTCAAAACAAAAGGTGACTTTCAGTCCCCGGGCCGAGCCGTGACAACCTGCTGCTGGATCACAGTCACACACTTTATTTTCTACTGACGTTCTTATTGTATATTTAATGCGTGTAGATACTCCAGACACTAGCGATGTAACACGTGATAAGGACAATAAGGCAAACAGTATAAATAAATACAATAAGGCAGAAGAGAAGAAGATTTTCAGCACAGTACCAAATAAAACCTTCCAGAATTGTAAGTAAATGTTTTATTTACGGTATAAAAAAAACTTATCGTCATCATTCGCAGGTTGGCGTGGAAAAAAGGAACGGATGTATATACATGTACAACTGATGTACAACTGATGTACAACAAGTTGTACAACTGATACAACTGAGTTTGCCTGAAAGTCAAAATGTATTTTCTTTAGTATAAGAAATGAATTGACTCCATTAGTGTTCCTCAGAGTTACACCACGCGTTAAATCTCCTCATGGGTTTCTGAGAAGATACCACAGAAACGACCCAGTGCTTTTTCTCCAGATGTCAACATTTACACAACTTGTATTAGCCGTAGTTTTTTTTCAAAAGTAGTTTAATAACTAGCTAAATTGCTAGCTAGTCTATATTTTCAATGCACTTTCATCCAGGCAACATTTCATTATTTTTATTAAGATTAATTTAATACGAATTTTACCAAATTATGAAGTAAATACAGATATATTTGACAATCATTTTACAGTTCTGCTGTTATTTTCTTATTATATTGTTTATATAAAAAAAAAGGTACTAGCAGCTTCCTAGCTTGATTGCTAGATTGTGTCTTACAGTGTTTTGGAGTCTTTTATGGTTTTCGAGAGACACGTACATGTTCCTTTTGTTTCTCTGCAACAAACTCGGCCTTGTTACTGTGTGAACGAACACATCTATAAATGTTCCACTTTGTTTTCATTGGAAAATCCTCCCTCAGCGTGAAGAACAGATTTACACGCTTTCCGCATCCGGACGCTTTGTTTCTCCGAACATTCATCTGAAATACTTCTGCTGTGCCTCGAAAACTCAACAAAGATGTTCTTCACTAGTTGGACAGTCTTTCCATGCTAGATTACATCCAGACGACTCTACAGAGTTTGGACGTATTTGTCGCTTCGGCTCATCGTCTTGTTGTACGGCGAAGTCGCTTCTAATGAGACGAAGTCCAGATGAATTTGCATGGTGTTGAAGGACGGAATGGTTACCATGTTGGTTCCTTTCATCCGGAATTTGGCTTCCACCTCCATGTTTGACTGTGTTCTCCAAAATGTCACATTTTTGATAGTTATAATGCATCACCAAGGTCTTTCACAGGAAAAGATTCTCTAGGTTTCAAGATGTGCTGTTTGAGCTATTTTGAAGAAGCACAACGAAACTTTAAAACAATGTGAAGGACAGTAGACGCAGTGATCAGCCTAGGAATCTTAATATAACCAGTGGGACCCAAATTATACTAATAGAGTATAAATAGAGTTAACTGTCTGGAGAAGTCTGGTCAGAAGTGGAAAAATTGTGTCCAAAACGCCACAACGTAAACAAGCATAAGCGACTGAACTATACACAAAAACACAAGAACTCTGGGAGCAGAAAAATGGGAGGAGCTCTGGACTGATGAGTCAAATCCATCCATCGTGGACCTACCATTCACTGACTAGAAAAGATTTACCCAGAAGGTAGGACCAGATGTTCCAAATCAAGCTTGGAACAGCAGCAAGTTGTTTTGCCGATGAGCTGGAGCGCGATACATTAAGGAGTGTCTGCAGGCAACAGTGAAGCATAGTGGAGGTGAAGCATGGTGGAGGTGAAGCATGGTGGAGGTTTCCGGCAAGTTTGCAGATTGGAGATTTGGTCAGGATTAATAGTGTCCTCAGTGTTGAGAAATACAGAAATGTAGATACTTTTCCATTGCAATACCACCAGGGAGGCGTTTGATTGGCACCACAAGAAATTCATTAAGAATCTTGGGTGTAGAAAAGGACAATCGGTCCTGGAGGTGATTGTTTGAGTCCCGATCTCAACATCGAGTCGGTCTGGGATCACATGAAGAGAAAGAAGGATTTGAGAAGATCGGTGGATAGTTCTCCAAGATGTCTGGAACACCCTACCTGCCAAGTTCCTTCAAGAACTGTGTGTGAGTGTACCTAGTAGAACTGATGGAGGCAAAAGGTGCTCACACACAACACTGATTTGGATTTCTTTTCTGTTCATTTTATTAATTGATAAAAAAATAAAAATAAATAAAACTAGTTCTATTTTTTATTTAAAAAAATTTTTTTAACACCTGCCTAAAACGCTTACACAGTACTATGTGTGTGCAAAGCTGCAGATGACATGAAGAATTGAACATCACCCTCTGTACCGGTTTTGGTTACCAGGATCTGGGTCGGAGTCGCGTTATATATATATTTCAACACACTTGCCAACAATATCAAATTACCCCTTGATCCCTACAGTTCTGTCCTCCGTAGTGTGTGACGTAACCGCGTTCTACCGCCTACGTAGTGCACTAGATGAGGCACAGACTTCGATTTGGGACTCGACCAGGTGGAAGTCTGAGCGCCGGTAATACGAACCCTTGAAAATATCTTTTATTTTTTATTTATAAGACGCTTGTTTTGTGCACTTGGTCATACAGTGAGGGCT
>NC_139590.1:2783404-2785904 GCF_946808225.1 Silurus aristotelis
TCTAACGTATCTCCACATTTAACACACATGTAGTTTGGGGTTTGTGACCTGCCCAAGAGAGATTTAACCATATTTTAGATTCGAGTCAGTTTTTTTCCCTTTTCAACATCAGCAGCTCTTTTGTTCTTCATTCCCACCATCTCTTGGTCTTTTCATACCTCCTCCACCAGACAGACAGACAGACAGACAGACAGACGAACAGACAGACAGACAGACAGACAGACAGACAGACAGACAGACAGACAGATAGATAGATAGATAGATAGATAGATACTTGAGACCCAGTAGTTACTCTTCCTCAGTCCGGTACTTAAACACACTCCGGTGGTTGGGGATTTTCTCTTGTGAAGCTTCAACTCCTGCTTTCCCGATTCTTTCGCACGTCATAAAAGTATAACGTAACTTATGTCATTACAACTGATCAGACAAATGTTCTTCCCTCCGTGTGCATTCCTCAGCGAGGCAGAAACACGTCGTACCTGCGCCGCTGGTTTGTCCTGAAGGGGAATCTGCTGTTCTATCAGACGCGTCCGGCCGACCGTGGCCTGCTCGGCGTGATCGTGCTCGAGGGCTGCGTGGTTCAGACCGGAGATTCGGACGTCGCGTTCTCGCTGGTGTTCACCGGCCCGGGCCTTCGTTCCTATCAGCTAGCCGCAGACGATCAGCCGAGCCGAAAGAGCTGGGTGAACGCTCTGCTGTCTGCCAGCCACATCTACATCTCACTGCTCGTCAGAGACCTCGCACACCTTTACCAAGGTCGAGAGACACACTGATACAATTATCGAATTATTCTGATCAGTTTACGATCGATTTAATCACCGAATCTGCTTACAGGTGATTTCTGGGGTTCAGATTGGCAGGTTCCTGAGTTTTAAGTTCTTCATATAAGATCCTGGTGTATAATTACTTAGCTGAAGGTTTTAGGAAGAAGCTTCTGGGCAACTCTTGGAGTAAAGGTCCTAAACATAAAGTTCCTGGACTGAAGTTTTTGAGATAAAGTACTTTATAATTCTTGGGATAAAGTTCTCAGTATAAAGGTCTAATGCTGAAGTGTTAAAGTTCCTGATGTTCCTGGATGAATATTTTTAGAGCTAAAGTTTTAGGATGAAGTTCATGACCATAAAAACGTAAACTAAAGTTTTTGAGCTAAATGTATTCATCTAAAGTTAATCATCTAAAGTTCTGATAACATTCTTAAACTGAAGTTTTTGAGATAAAATTCTTGGGATAAAGTTCTTGTTAATAAGGTCTAATGCTAAAGTGTTAAAGTTCCTAAAGTTCCTGGATTAATATTTCTAGCGCTAACGTTTTAGGATGAAGTTTCCTGAGCTAAAGTTTATGACCATAAATTCTTAAACTAAAGTTCTTAAGCTAAATGTAATCATCTGAGGTTTATCATCTAAAGTTCCTCAGATAACATTCTTGAAATGAAGTTCATGAGCTGAATTTCTTCAGATAAAGTTCTTAAGATAAAGATGATCATTTAAAGTACATCAGCTGAAGTTCTTGAGCCAAAGTTCTTCACCTGAATTTCTTTACCTGATGTTCTTAAGCTAAAGTTTATCATCCAGTGGTTTTCATCTGAAGTCCGTTAGCTAATCTCTAGCTAAAGATCTAAATCTAAAATTTCTACCTATATGTTTCTACAGTAAAAGTTCTGTTCTTGGGCTAATGGCTGTGCTAATGTTGGGTTGCGGCTCCTGTGCTATTTAGCTTTAAAGATCTTATAGTGCCATAAAGTGGTTAATGATTTGGATGATTAATTTTGTCATTGCTCCATCTCTTTTCTTACACAGAAGCTAAAGAAGGGAAAAGCCTCAGCGATCCGTCTCATTCTTCCACAGCGACAGATTCCTGTGTGAAAATGTCCAGCTCCGTCATCGCCGCTTTCTACGCTGCATCGCCGCATCTGGCTCAGGGGTCTGTGGTGACACACCGAGAGACGAGGAGCTACAGCGTGAACCACACCTACCCTGACCACCACACCCACCACGCTCCGTCCGTGCCGGTCAGATCGGCGAATAAACGATCACCCAAACACTGGCCCAAAAGGAACGCCCACGTCACACCTCTAAATGGCCCCGCCCCCAATTACGGGGAGTGGCCTTTAGTGGGATTCGACCCGATGGACGAGTTCGTTAAACTGCACGAGTATTACGGAAATGAGGTGAAGCAAGTGAGAGCTGATTGGCTGAAGAAGAAACAACTGGAGGCGGGACATATTGAAGAGGATCTTATCGACCTAGGGTAATTTAGATCTCGAATTGGATCTTCCTCAGTGTGAAATAACAGATACTTCAACAATACGAACCGCAAACGGCGTCGCATAAACAAATTTATTCAGACTGAGCTTCACACATCCTCTGCTTTATGTCAAGACTACAGAAATTTTTTTAGGGAATGCGAACGAGATTGAACCAATGAATTCTCAGGTTACAGAAAAGAGAAGGAAGTGTGTGAGGAAGCAGTTCGAGGGTTGATTTCGCTGAGACTTTTACAG
>NC_139590.1:2788404-3060904 GCF_946808225.1 Silurus aristotelis
ACGAAGTTCATTGTTGAATCTTCCTTTCATAAGTGAATACAAGATTTGAGGGTTATAAAGTTTATGAGAAAAGAATTTTGTAATACTTTGGATTCATTTATAGTAAAATACTTATTAATTTAAGTCGGTTGTATGGCAGGAGCAGTAAAGATGAGGAGTCAAGTCAAGTCAAGTCAAGTCAAGTCAAGTTTATTTGTATAGCGCTTTTCACAACAGACATTGTCTCAAAGCAGCTTTACACAAATCAACAGTGAAGGTGAATGGTGTGTATTTGTCCCTGATGAGCAGCCGTGGCGACTGTGGCAAGGAAAAACTCCCTTAGATGTTATGAGGAAGAAACCTTGAAAGGAACCAGACTCAAAAGGGGAACCCATCCTCATTTGGGTGACATCAAGAGTTTGATCATAAATCTTTCAACAGTACAGAACACTGGAGAGTGAGAACTAACATGAGGACTGGAGTATAAGATTATAAGTGATGTTCTTTCTGCAGCCTACAGTCTATATGGTTAGTAGCTCCTAGTTTTATGAGCTCAGCATTTGTGATCATCACAGATCCAGCATCAGCTTCTCCATGCCAGAGCCTTTAAACACTCCAGGAGGTCCAATGTCAAAACTCCACACATGTAGCGGGATCCAAATGGCACTGGTACGTCTCTAGATGGTTCAGGATGTTTGCAAGTTCGGCATCTACTTCTTCAAAGGTCCGTAATCATCACGAGGTGGGAGGTGACTGGAGCTGGCCAAACCTCAGGGTGTCTCGGGATGGGGAGAGAAAAAGAAGCAGTGGAGAGCAATAAGCGTAGCTGCTGTTCATGATATTAACAGCACAAGTTGATAATGTGCATGTGATCAGATGTTCTGGAGCACAAGGTTATGATGTGAGTGTATGTTATGTGTAGGCTTTGCTAAAAAGATATGTTTTTAATCTACACTTAAACTGGGTGAGTGTGTCTGAGCCCCGAACACTGTCAGGAAGACTATTAAAGAGTTTAAGAGCTAAATGTGAGAATGATCTACCACCTTTAGTGGACTTTGCTATTCTAGGAACTACTAGAAGTCCAGAGTTTTGAGATCTTAGGGAGCGTGGCGGATTGTAGCGTGTTAAAAGACTGGATAGATACATGGGAGCCAAACCATTTAGTGCTTTATAAGTGAGAAGTAATAGTTTGGAGTATTTACTTAAATTGATCTCAGAAATACCCAAAAGATAGTATGTATTTTTTAGCTAAAGAGATGATTCCAAATTATAAACTACAATTTCTTTTTTTTTAATAATAAATCCTGTCAGCTTTACAAATTCTGTCCTGCTAGTGAGCATGGAGATGATTTGCATTTAGATATGTGACATATAGACCTCTCAAAATCCTGTCAGGGTAGCTTGTGCAATCCAGTTAGCTAGCTCAGTTATTGCGATTATAAAAATTTATGAATATTTCTTACATTTCTGTCAGAAATCCTGACAGAAACAAGGTATTGTGCTAGCTACACAACATGTCCAACATGGACAAAAGGTATTGGGACACCTGACTTTTCCAGCTATACAGGGTTCTTCCCCAAACTATTAGCACAAAACTAAATCACACAATTGTATTGGATGTCTTTGTATGGGTTTAAATTAAAATTTTCCTTTGAATTGAACTTCCAGCATGGCAATGTGCACAAAGCCAGTTCAATGAAGATCTGCATTACATGGGTTGGAGTAAAGGATTTCCTGCTATAGAGCTCAAACTCTATTGAAACCCTATCCTTTGGGATGAATGTGAATGCTCCCCAGGCCTCCTCACCTCATCTGCATCTGTACCTGACTTTACTCACACCCTTGTTACTGAATGAATTACCAATTGAATCTCCACAAAATCTGGTGGAACATTTTCCCAGAAGAATGGAGGTTACTATAACAGCAAATAGGGAATTAAATGTGGAATAGGATCTTCAAAATGCAAATACCAAACTGATGCTGAGGTGTCCACAGACTTTTGCTCATATAGTGTAGCGTTATCTATGATAAATTATTAGGATTTAGAAATCTGACTAAAATTCCTGTCAGAAATTCTTGCTAATGGCATCATGGTGTCTGTAAAGCTGATACATATTTCTGAATACGACAGTTTCTGTCAGAAATCCTTCATAAACAGCTCACCAATACAATCCTGCTAGATAGCTAGCTTGAGCTGTGAAGATTATTAGCATTTATATAGTAAAAATGATTCAAATCCCGCCTTTACAGACATCACCCAGCTAGTCAGATTTAGCTTATGGAGATTAATGACTACTACGTAAACCATGTCAGAATAACTCACTCATGCTATCATGTTAGCTAGCATTATGAATTGAGATTGAACTTTCCAGAATATTAAAATTCCTCTCAGAAATCCTGTGAGTGTAGATTAAGATATCCAGCTAGTCATATATATATATATATATATATATATATATATATATATATATATATATATATATATATATATATATATATTTAAACCGCTGCACTAAACACACACATTGGGGTTGCACTGAGTTGAAACCAAAGTTACAAAAGAAACAAGACAACCATTAACCCCCAGCACAGAGTGGTGGCATCTGCAAAAGCTTTCCATCAGCTTTTAAACATGGAGGTCAGAGGTCTCAGGAAGAACAAGACTCAGAGGAAAGCGAAAACAAAAACTTTCTTGACACATAAGCGCTGCTTCGGTGTGACCGGAATGTGTGAAGAATTAAAAAGTCTTAAATAAATGCATCAGATTAAAAATTAAGATGTTTGTTTTGAGAACCAGTTCCTCTTGCTCCTTGGTTTAGAAGATAAGGAGAATTCCAGAGTAAACAGAGGATTGTTTGGGCTGGGGATTATTTATAAAGAGTATTACTGAGATGAAGACAACATTAAATTGATATGATAAATGTTACATCTAATGTGAACCATGTGGTGAAAGTTAAAGCTAATTAAGGAGAAAGAAGACAAAAAAGAAGAAAAAAGAAAAAAAGGAGACAAGCAGACGGCAAGAAAGAAGACAAGGAGAAGACAAGAATGAAGATATGAAGAAGACAAGAAAGAAGACAAGGAGAGGACAAGACATAGGACAAAAAAGAAGAATACAGAAGACAAGAAGAAGAAAAGGAAAAGAGAGGAAAAAAGACAAGGAGACTCACAAGCGGTTTGTTTAGTTATTTTTGGTGCATCTCAGCTGCCTCCCATAAGCCTGCACACACAACTACTGTGTAAAAGCCCCGAACACACACCCCTGAGGAACTCCCCCAGTCACCAACGTCTCTCTCCTTCATATTTCCTTCATTCGTTTGTTTCAGCTAATCTGCACTGGCACACACAGCTGTGGCCGACTTCATACTACGGCAGATCAGCTTTCACTCTGAGAGAGAGAGAGAGAGAGAGAGAGAGAGAGAGAGAGAGAGAGAGAGAGAGGACTCCCTGAATATGGACACAGTCAGAGGAGGGATCTTAGTTTGCGTCTCTATACTGGGAAGGGCATTAAACCTATTTTGGAAATACAGCAATTATCCCCAGAGAACAGATCACAGGTATACATGCAGAAATGATCCAAAAAAAACATCTGATAAGTCTTGTTTTCGGTGGGGTAATAAATAAAAAGCATGATATCTCACTGAGTTTCTCATTAAACCAAGAAATAAAACAAAAAAAGTAAACAATAAATAATAGTTAATAAAAAAATATCTCAAAATTATCCCTGGAGTGTTTGTGTTGAAAAAGTTCCCAAAATATATTCACTCACTCTACAGTAGTGTAGTGTATGAGTAGATAAATAACATCTAATAAATAGAGCAGAAAGTGTTGAAATATGAATGAGTTCACATAATAATTACAAAAATATAAAGGAAAAAAGAGCAGACTAATCGATGCTTTGTGTGATTTTTTTATTATAGAAAATGGTAACAAAGTGTTTCTATTATTCGCTTGGAACCTTCTCATCCTGGAAAGCTACAAATAGAATAGAACAAATAGAATGTTTATTTAAATTGTGCCTTTTTATTATATTCTGGGTTCGACGATATGCGTCTTAACTCGAGTCTTTCATCGGCTTTATCCAGAAAGTGACTGCATTTTTTTTTTTTTTTTTTTTTTATGAAACCTGCTTTTTTTTACCAAATAAAGTTAAAAGTCCGACAATCCACAGAGAAAAATCACCTCAAAGCACCTGAACAGGACAAGTCAGGAAACAGAGTCAAAAGTGTGTGAACTGATGGGAGCCATGTTTTATTACAGTTTAATTACAGTGTTATTACATTTAACCAAGATGAATTTTGTCTTTATTCCCGGTATGAAGTGATGCATGATCCAAATTTCATTACCAATTAAGTGTAAAGCCATTAAGCGTGTAGATATAAGAGAATGTGTGTGTGTATACTGTATATTATGATTTATATATTTATATATAAAGTCAATGTTAGTATTAAATTATTAACTGTATAAAAAAATAACTAATTAATAATTAATTAATTTAGTAAATACGTATATACAAATTTGTGTATAAGTGTAAAGAAGTTAAGCGTATAGATATGAGTGTGTGTGTACAATAGATAGATAGATAGATAGATAGATAGATAGATAGATAGATAGATAGATAGAAAGAAACAGTATTATTATTAACTGTAAAAAAAGAATGGTTCATCTGAGCAATTGAAATATTTTTAGATCGAGATCGTTCAAATAAAATACAAATTCTAACTTTTTGCAATTCTCTATTTAATAACAAACCTTTATATTACTTAATTGTTATTACAGCCGTTTAAATGACCAAAAGGTGTCCAACATGTTCATTTACTACACTTTTTAATGACCTTTTCTCAAATATTTCTGTATATTCTGTATTTCTGTATAATCTCTATATACCATTAGATGTCTATATATAGACCTTGTATCTTTGCATACTTTATATAGATTTAATACGTGAATGCAGCACACAGCACATTCAGGGTGTGAAAATAAAAACCCATAGTGCTCAGATGCTGAAGATACAAAACGTCACGTCACTAAAAGGCAAAGTGAAATTCCCAGACCAAAAATACAGGCGAGGGATTACAGCGACGGAGAGGTGAAGGAAGGGATGGGTCCGAATGAGGAAAATGGGGGGACACACACGGTCGGACAGGGACACTGGGTCATTTCTGTCATGGCCATATTAGTCCACTTTGTATATCGTAGTATCATATTCATTCACCATTCCAAGACTGGCGGCTATTTCGGAGATGGCGTAAGGCGATAGCATCCCCACTTCTGTCCCTTCATCGGGCCCCCCCCCCCCCCCCAAAATCTTATCCCTCCATCCGTTCGGTTTGTCTTCTCAAGCGTCAAGCCAAACTTAAGGCCAAGGCTATAATTAGAGGACACCAGGAGGTATATAAGCCCCCTGGGGGATGAGGCCCAGACGCGGCTTCACACAGTCTTCTCTTCTTTGAGCTTCTTAAACTTCACATACACACCGTCTCAACATGGTGAGTAAGAACACGCTTGGAAACGTCCTCAAAGCTCTCGGCAGGGGTTTTTTACGCTTGCTTCTCGGATTCTTGGATTCTTTTGTACACGTGGACGTACGCTTCGCCCAAACCGGGACAGGATGACTCATTTAAAGACAATCTCGATCTTGATTTTCATACGTAAAATGTTACACAGAGGCTGATGAGCAAATGTATGGCAATGATGAAGGTTAAGGCGAAAGGGCGTAATTTTCTGCAAATGTTTACTTAGCACGCTCGCACGTTTGAATTTATTCTAATTCTTTCTACATTAGTACATTAATAATACTACTAAATAATAATAATAATTATAATAATCATTTATTCTCTTGTGATTGTGGAAGAACAGAGATTCCAGTCTAAACCTTGAGTACCACTCAGGGAAATGGTAGACCAATGAAAACTCAATTATGGAGTATAATTGGACCTTCGGGACCATTCGATTGATCCTAATGGTCTAATTCATCTGTGTGGAAACATTTTCTGTTGGACCAGAAGATTGTAAAGAGCTACACTCAAAACGTTTTTAAAACTAATTAATGTATTTTACATGTTAATAAAGTAATGGAGAACTATTTTGCAGAACAGTCGAGCATTTCTACGTCAAATAAAATAGAATAAAACGTTACATAGGTTTGAAAAAGAAAAGGGTTGACCATAAATAATTTCTTTTTAAGGAAATTAGGAATGATTTTGAAAAACTAGTGAAACCGAATTTTGTAGCATTGATTTTCACTCAGGACTAACCAAAGGGAATTGAAATATATGTGTGTGTGTGTGTAGCTAATGATCTGTTAAGTGTGTTTGGTGTTGCTTCGGTGAGAAACGCAGTAAGCGTGCTGAAAGTGTGAGCGTGAGCCCGACGAAGAGACGTGCGTATTAAACGTGAGATCTGTGCATCCACAGGCACCCAAGAAGGCCAAGAGGAGGGCAGGTGGAGGAGAGGGATCCTCCAATGTGTTCTCCATGTTTGAACAGAGCCAGATCCAGGAGTACAAAGAGGTGCCACCCACACCCACAAACACAATCCAAAGACACTTAGGGCATAATTAACCAGGGTTAATTACACAACTCACCCCGTTGACTTACCCTTAGCCGTGCCTTCTGATTAAGATGCACCTCCATACAGTTATGATTTAACGAGATGCAGTAGTTCATGATAATTCAAAAATTAGCCACCAGTGGTTTTCCCTGAAAAGGAAAGACAAGCCGGGTCTATTTTTAGCCGCCATCATTTGGGTGTTAATACGGGAAGAGTTATGGCTTCTATTCCACACACACACACACACACACACACACACACACACACACACACACACACACACACACACACACACACACACACACACACACACACACACACACACAGACGATCAAATGACTCATCCTCTAATGCTAATTAATACAAGAATGCCATTAGTAGAAATGTCCCCCTTTGACAATCAGCTGTTCTTCACACACACACACACACACACACACACACACACACACACACACACACACACACACACACACACACACACACACACACACACACACACACACACACACAGAGAGCAAAATTAACATTCTTTTTTTTTTCTTTCTTAATTTGTTGCTAGGCCCAAACTAGCTAATTACTGAGGCTAAGATCGAGCAAACTAGCATTAATTTGACACACATCAATAAAATAATGAAAGAATTAGCATAAATCCTCGCAGTATGTCGCTGTACATATCTTATGTTTGACATATAGTCTATAGCGAGCCAGGACGTCGCTGGTATACAAAGCACTGTGTGAGGAACATCACCATTTACCTCACAACACTTGCCTCAGATGTGTTGCTAAACGAATGGAAAATGATACAAACGATACAGCGATTGCAATTAGTGTCGAGCAAGAACATCTGTAATGACGTTTCTCAGTGAAATCTTGTCTGGAAGTGTAATTATAGCTCAATTCTAGTCGAATGGAGTTCTTTTGTAGTGTTTTACCAACATTTCTGAGGTAAATATTGAGGTAAAAGCTAAAGAGAGCTAAAAAAGCAGAAGCTAAATCCAGCTAAGGAATTGAGATGCTTGTGAATTGATCTTCACTGAACTGCGTATGGTGTTTTTATTTTAAAAATAGATGATAAGAAGGATATATTGTGTGTATTTGTGTGGCAGAGGATAATCATGTGTCTTAAGACATAAGCTAAGTAAGGAAACTATGTGTGTGTGTGTGTGTGTGTGTGGGTGTAACTGATACCACCACTAGCAAGGAGATTCCTGACATTACTTCAGGATCTGATTCACATTATTGCGCTGACTGAGAAACTGAACGGAGTGTGTGTGTGAAGGAGATGAAGGAAGGGTGGAAGGGTTTGCAGCTGTTTTCCGAGGTCCGGGGGGGTCGGGTGGGGGGGGGGTCTTCTTGGGTTTCATGAGATTTTAAAAGGACATAACAAGGACAGAGAGGCGGCGTTCGAAGACACACTCACTTTTCCTTTTTTTTCTTCTTCTTTCCTTTATTGACATTCATGAATAAATGATGATAATACTACATTTCCCTGTAACTTTCCTAGGCTTTCACAATCATTGACCAGAACAGAGATGGAATCATCAGCAAGGACGACCTGAGGGACGTGTTGGCCTCAATGGGTAAGTACTGAACACGGAGGTCACCTAAATAAGATAGATGAGTGGATAGAAAATAGAAAGATAGAAAAAAGCCATAAAACCAAGTGAAGAAAAAAAAGACACAGACAACTAGTCAACCAGACAGACAAAGATAAGTAGATGTGACAGAAAATGTGGTTCTTCTCCAAACTGTTACCACAGATTTGAAGTCGCACATCTGTATAAGACGTCTCTGAATGTGGTATAGTAAAATTTTGTGTTCACTTAAACTTGAAAACCTAAATCTAGTGGAACATCTTCCCAGAAGAGTGGAGGGATTTCAAAGAAAAAATGAGGACAAAGCAGAGAGATGGGTAAATAGATCCATTTAAATAAAGGCAGATGGACAGACAGTCATGTATACAGACTCTAAGCCATAATCTATTTCTGGGCTGACAGGTGGAAAGACAGACATGTAGACAGACAGATCTCAGTACAAGTACATATATGTGGACATTACATGGACAGTATGTAGTCAGAGACACCAATACATAGATTAACAGAGGGAAAACCCAGACAGACAAGTAGACAAAGAAGATAACTAGACATTAAAATGCTGACATACCCATAAATGTCCATCTATATATTTTCTCTCTCTGTAGGTCAGTTGAACGTGAAGAATGAGGAGCTGGAGGCTATGATCAAGGAGGCCAGTGGCCCCATCAACTTCACCGTCTTTCTTACCATGTTCGGAGAGAAGCTGAAGGGTGAGACACATTTTACACACACACACACACTACACACACACTACACACACACACACACACACACACACACACACACACACACACACACACACACACACACACACACACACACACACAATTAACATGACTCAGTAAGACTCTCAGAAGATACAGCTACACAAGCATGACGCTGTCCGGTGTGTCCAGGTGCTGATCCCGAGGACGTCATTGTGTCATCTTTCAAAGTCCTGGACCCCGAGGGCACAGGCACTATTAAGAAGCAGTTGTAAGTAAACTATTTATGAAATATATGTATTAGCACATATCTATTTTAGATATTTCTAACAATATATACATTTTTTTTATCCTGTGCAGCCTGGAGGAGCTTCTGACCACTCAGTGCGACAGGTTCTCCGCAGAAGAGGTTAGCTCAAAACTCAAAACATCACTGCAAAACATCACTGTTCACAGGAATTCACATGCTGTCCGGTTGAGTAGGAATCCAAAATCAAGAAAATTATTATAAATAGTACAATACATCCCATAATAAACAAACAAACATCGAGATTGGCGACTTTCGTAATGGAACGGTTTACGTTTTTGACATGGGCTTAAAGTCTTCAGGATGGTCAAATACACGCTTCTATTGACATAGAAAGCTGTGTATTATTCATGTTTAACTTCATAAAAGAGGCTAAAGACAAGACAAACCCTTATTGCTGCTGAAACCTAAACGAGAACCGGAACAAAGCTGCTTCATGTTTTATATCATTAAATGTAACTATAAAAGGATAAAAAGTGCATTTTTAATTGAAGACATCGATCAAATGGCTCTGTTGTATAGTCTTAATTGGGATGGCAACATTTTCAAGACTGAAGTCTTTAAATGGGAATTAATGGGAATAAAGTAGGAATTTACAAAATTGCAGGTTATCCTGTAACAGGGAAGTTAAATGTAGTAGCAGATAAAAAATAATTGTTATTTTTTATATAATTAATATAATATAATTTTATATAATTTTATATAAAGTTCCTGGAAAGTTTCCACCCCTTTAAAACCCTACTCTTTATACATTTATATATCTATATGCGCATTTCTAAATGTTCTCGTTCTCCCCCGTTTCTCTCAGATGAAGAACCTGTGGGCCGCCTTCCCCCCAGATGTGGCCGGCAACGTCGACTACAAGAACATCTGCTACGTCATCACACACGGTGAGGAGAAGGAAGAGTAAAAATTGAAGTGAAGAAGAAGAAGAGATGAACGCGCGTCCCTCACAAACGCTCCGCCCCGCCAGCCCGTCCTTTGTCCCTCCTTTTCTTGCTTCCTTCCTTTTTGTTACTCTTGAGCACTTCGTCCCTTTCACGCCCTCCTCCAAAAGACTCGTCTTGTCTCGTCAAAACACGCCGGCGCAGGAAATCCGTGTCTGTGGCGTCTGTCCGTGGGGGAAAAAAAAAGGGATTCGTTTGCAATAAAGTTCTTTTACCATCGTCTTGATCTCTCTTTCTGTCGCTCCTATTTCTTTCCTCCTCTCTTTTCTTCATTTTCTTCCACCACCTCTTGGCTCTAGCTGCAACAGCTCTTTTGGTTTTTTTTTCCTTCTTCTTTATCTGGGGGGAGGGGAGGAGGGTGATGAACTGGCTGGTCAAAGAAAAAACAAAAATGGAGGGATTTCATTCTACAATAGAAAAATCCAGCATGCAGTGTCAGCCATCTCGTTTTCCTCACTCCAACCAGAAAAGAACGAGAAGTGTCCAAAAACAAAAAGGGGGGGGAACCGCTGGAGCGATCGATGGAGAGAGAAGAGAAAGTCAAGACAGTAGAGGAGTGGAGAGAGGTGACAGAAAGAAACCATTCCCTTCTTCTCTCCCTCTCTCCCCTCATCTTTTTTTCGCAATCCCTCGCTTCCCTCATGCTTTTGCTCTGTCACCAACTCCTCTGTAAGCAATAAAAAGAGAGAAACTGTGAATAAAGCAACCTTATCTTTCGTACGCCTGCGTCTGTCACTCCTGAGTGCAATACGAGAGAGAGAGAGAGAGAGAGAGAGAGAGAGAGAGAGAGAGAGAGAGAGAGAATAAGATGAGAGAATGAATGTATAAATGAATGAATGTAGTTGTTAATTACTTTCTTTCAACAAAACAAAAAAATGGTTTCATTCAATAATGGTTACAACATTCATTTCTACTGCTCATCATTTCCAGGAAAACAATGGCCTTTAATATAAATAAATAGATAAATAAATAAATAATCTGGGTATCTAATCAGATGCGCCACGTGTCGTCCCTTCCAGCGAATTTCCAGATTTCTTGGTTTAAAAAAGAATTGCATAGAGATACAGAATCAAATCTCAGAGCTTTTAATGACCTCTGTAAACTTTGCAGTACATTAGGGGAAATAGATATGAAAAAAGAGAAGAAAGAAAAGAAAGAAAGAAAGGTGCTTTATTCTTGCCTCCACTCACACAAAAATAAATCAAACCACACATGTCCATAAGTTATGTGCAATTATGTGAAATGACACAGGGGGAAAACGTATTGAACACATAAAGAAAGGGAGGTGAAAAAAGGCATGAAAAGACAAGATACCTGCTGAAATCAATCAGTAATTAGAAAGCAGTCCTGCCCCGTGTCAGTGAAAATGAATATCAGCTGCTTCAGTCCCAACTGATGACCTGTATAAAGGTGTCCCATTACCAATGTGTCACACAGGAAACATCTCATGATGGGTAAAAACAAAGAGCTCTTTTAAGATCTGCGCAACCTAATTGTTGCGAAACATATTGACTGCATTGGTTACGGAAGGATTTCTAAACTTCTGAATGTTCTAGTAAACACTGTTGGGTTCATAATCCAGAAGTGGAAAGAACATCATTTCACCATTTCTGAAAAAAAAAAAAAGCATGTCGAAGTTTTGCTGCACAACATTTTGGACAAGCTTGTGAAATACTGGGAAAATAAAGTCTGGTCAGATGAGACCTAAAATGAGCTCTGCTATAACACACACCATGTTTGGAGGATAAATGGCACTGCACATCACCCCAGAAACACCATACCAACAGTGAAGTTTAGAGGTGAGAACATCATGGTGTGGGGCTGTTTTTCAGCACTGGAGAACTTATAATTGAAGGAAGGATGAATGGAAAAATGTACGAAGACGTTCTTGATAAATCTGCTGTCATTTAGCAGGATGATGAAGATGAAACGAGCGTGGACATTTCAACAAGACGATGACCCCAAACTCACTGGAAGCTGGTTTCAGAGAAAGAAATTAAAGCTGCTGGAATGGTCGAGACAATAACCTGAGTTAAATCCTATTAAAAATCTATAGAAAGAACAAAAGATCAGAGTTTATACAAGAGGCCCACAGAAACTTCAAGATTTGAAGAGTGTTTGTGAGGATGAATGGGCCAAAACCAGTTTCTCCATACAGGAGGCGTCTTCAAGCCGTCATTACCAACAAAGGCTTTTGTACAAAGTATTAAATAATGTGATGCAGCGATTTAAAAAAGTGTGCATCAGATACAAGTTGTATCTGATCCGTCACATACAATACAGATTAACATGGCAGAGGTAGAGCTGCATCTTCCTGCTGATAAAACAGGAAAAATAAATCTGGTTTTAGTGCATTTTTTTCTACAAAGACCAGTGTGAAAGGGCCA
The DNA here is from genome assembly GCF_946808225.1 of Silurus aristotelis. Taxonomy (NCBI): domain Eukaryota; kingdom Metazoa; phylum Chordata; class Actinopteri; order Siluriformes; family Siluridae; genus Silurus; species Silurus aristotelis. Next base: position 2,800,876 of record NC_139590.1, read on the forward strand.
TGTGTCAGAAGGCAAATTAGTAAATTTGTGAACTATCGGTATAATGTTGAATTGTGTTGAATTGAATGGAAATCAGATCGTATCGCATCATATATACTTCATATGTATCTTTAATGTATCGTATCATTGGTTAGGCATCCAGAGGCGAATTGTACTGGCCTCATTTATGGGATTGCACATCCCTTATACATTTTATATACAGTGAGGAAAATAAGTATTTGAACACCCTGCTATTTTGCAAGTTCTCCCACTTAGAAATCATGGAGGGGTCTGAAATTGTCATTGTAGGTGCATGTCCACTGTGAGAGACATAATCTAAAAATAAAATCCAGAAATCACAATGTATGATTTTTTAAACTATTTATTTGTATGATACAGCTGCAAATAAGTATTTGAACACCTGAGAAATTAATGTTAATATTTGGTACAGGAGCCTTTGTTTGCAATTACAGAGGTCAAACGTTTCCTGTAGTTTTTCACCAGGTTTGCACACACTGCAGGAGGGATTTTGGCCCACTCCTCCACACAGATCTTCTCTAGATCAGTCAGGTTTCTGGCCTGTCGCTGAGAAACACGGAGTTTGAGCTCCTTCCAAAGATTCTCTATTGGGTTTAGGTCTGGAGACTGGCTAGGCAATGCCAGAACCTTGATATGCTTCTTACAGAGCCACTCCTTGGTTATCCTGGCTGTGTGATTCGAGTCATTGTCATGTTGGAAGACCCAGCCTCGACCCATCTTCAATGCTCTAACTGAGGGAAGGAAGTTGTTCGGCAAAATCTCGCAATACATGGCCCCGGTCATCCTCTCCTTAATACAGTGCAGTCGCCCTGTCCCATGTGCAGAAATACACCCCCAAAGCATGATGCTACCACCCCCATGCTTCACAGTTCTTGGGATGGTACTCATCATTCTTCTTCCTCCAAACACGTTTAGTGGAATTATGACCCAAAAGTTCTATTTTGGTCTCATTTGACCATACATTGTGATTTCTGGATTTTTTTTTTTAGATTATGTCTCTCACAGTGGACATGCACCTACGATGACAATTTCAGACCCTTCCATGATTTCTAAGTGGGAGAACTTGCAAAATAGCAGGGTGTTCAAATACTTATTTTCCTCACTGTCTGTTATATATATATATATATATATATATATATATATATATATATATATATATATATATATATATATATATATATATATATACACACACACACACACACACATATATATATATATATACATACACACACATATATATATATATATACATACACACACATATATATACACATACACTGGAGATCAAAATTAGAGAACAATTCATAAACAGTTAAACAATTCTGAAATAATGTGATCTTCACTGCTCAACAGTTGAGGGAGTTTTTGTCCTGTCTATACCATGCTACCAGAACACCTTTTTCACAAAATAACTAGGGCATTTAAAAAAAAAAAAAAACATTATTTTGCAGAAAACACTCTGATCAAAATTAGAGAACACTTTCAGATACCTCCCAGTTATTGGTGTTAATCTGGCACCTGGTGCTAATTTCCTTGATTATCTGTCAACCCCTATTTAACTGGCAGCCTAACTTCCAGTTTCACTGACTCTGCAAGATGGTGGGCCGTTCTAAAGTGACTGAAAGCCTCCGGCAGCAGGTTGTCCAGATGAAGGCCAAAGGGATGAGCCTATCAGCCATAGCAAGACAAGTTGGTCGTTCCAAATCTGTGATTTCAAGAATATTAATTCTTTACAACACCACAAACATGTTGTGTGGACAGAGGAGAACTGGTCCAAAGTTCACTTTAGTGATGAAAGCAAGTTTAATTTATTTGGGTCCGATGGGAAACATTATGTTCTGCCACAAACTGGAGAAAAACTGAACCCAAAGTGTGTAAAGATATTTTATATATATATATATGTGTGTGTGTAAATAGATAAAAGAAAAAGAAATTGAGAGACACACTTCGCAAAAGTGAACACGTTAAAAATAAATAAATAAACAACCGTGAGGGACTTTAATATATTACGGTTTATTATTCATCACAATTAGAATCGTTATCGCAATGATTATTTAAATACACTGTGTACATTTTCCTCCGCTGTACTAAAGGAATGATAAGCTAGATTTTTATTTTATTTAAGATTTGGTGTGTACAAAAACAAACAAACAAAAAACCAGACATGACAAAATGACTAGATTTAAGTAAATTAGTCTTAAAAAAAAAAAAACCTACAATAAAAAAAGAGGGTTAAAACAAACATTAAAAAGGGAAACGAACGAGAAAAGCTGAGAGAATGAAGAAACGCTGAGCGCCGGAGCAGATCCGTTTGAGGCTTCATGAAGGGGTTTTAAGTGCGAACTCGTGTGCATGTGCCGATCACAGGTAATATAATAAATCACAATATTCAGGGCGCAAAATGTGGAGAACCCTTTCCAAATCTCCCATCATTTTATTGGACGAGAGCAAATCAGTGGGCGGGGTTACGTTTTAGATATACTATTGGGCTAATTTTAGAACGGAGATTAGTACATTGTGGTAGTTGTGGAAACAGGGGTGTGGCCTAACAGTTTTTTATGAATGAAGGGCGGAGTCATCTCTCTGGCTCCACCCACCCGGTGTTCAGCCAGGCCCACGCTTCCACCATAGTTTGAAATGGAACGGACGTAATGTACGAATCACTCGTGAAGAAAAAAAAAAATTATAATAATATAAAAAAAGAAACTCAGTAGTTATTACCTACGATATAGTTCGTAAATACATTATATATACGCGATACGTTTTACACAATTATCGCGATATGAAAGAGTAACATCAGCACATGCCTATACTCAAACAGGAATATCAAATAATTCTATTTGTACCAACGCAGAGGCGAAATCGTGGCGGTGGTGGCGACATCATTTCGAAACAGCTCAAGATATTTACATGGCGCTGTATTACAATATGATCACATGACCACTGCTTGGAATAAAAGCATGGATCTGTTCTCTTGGGTTGCAGTTATTATCTATGACTTTTCCATTACAAAAAAGTTGACATTTTTGATGAGGTTTCAGATTTCATACCAATAGAAACAGGACATTTAAAATAAATAAATAAATAATAATAAAAAATTTTATAAAAAAAAAAGTGTCCTTTTGGGGTCTTTTCGATTCCAAATGATGAAAACATCGCCTCTAAAATGGTTATTTCCTTAAACCACACAATGAATATCATATTAGACGGCTTGAAGCTGTAGAGATTTAAAACTGGAGTTTTTGCATATACAGTAAAAATGACTAAAAGTCAGACGTTTTTAGGTAAAGTACCATTTCCAGGGTTCATTCTGCTCCTCTACAACCCCTAGTGGCCAAACCAGGCTTTTTTTTTGGCCCCCCTCCTTTTCTTTTCATTTCTACCCCTGCTTTAGAGGAGTCAGTCTCAGGGTTTGAAAGTTTGCATAGACACACCTCATGGACCCGCTTGAGCACCTGCTCACAACAACCTGTAGAATCGTATCATTTTGTGAAACATTGAGCATCTGTTCACACTTTGCGTTGGTCGTTATTCGTCTTTAGCGAAGCCTCGTGTGGTAAATTGTGCTCCTGAATTCTTCCGATAAAAACGTTGGAAATGCAGACGGACGAGTTCTAAGCAGTACTGAAACACAGCCACTGAAGCAGTGCAGGTGAAGCACTGGTCAAAGTGTGAGTCTTTTTTTTTTTTTCCTCTTTTAGGGTAGGGAGGACATGGTACCACCTAGTGGTCAGGAGAGACAACTCACAGCACTACGAAAAAAAAGACCACGACTAAAAACAGGTCATCTTGCAGCTCAACAGTACGACATCATCACATTAATGTTTTCAGAAAGTCCCCAATATTACGGACTTTTTTTTTTTTTTTTGGAAAAAGTGCTTTTTTTTTAAATGCGTAATACTGCAGAGTGCCTCGAGGGGGAGTTTAGAAACGTCTTCACGCAGTGGTCTGAAACATTCCAGTGGTTCATCGAGACAATGCAGAAACACCTCACACACTATAGTTCTACAGTACAGACCTCAAACTCCAACTTAAATAAATGTTACAAGAGTTATGATGACAAACAGGGGGTGTAGCATTAAAAGGAAAATGAAATGGATTGAAATATACGAATCGTCCAACCATCCAAGACGTGTTTTGCTTCAAAGCTGTCGTAGCGAACACATAACGGAGGATGATCTCCCTCTATAATGGGCAAAGCATGTTTTTTGGCACAGTGTTACAGTGTAAAGTAGTGCGATAGGTCTGGTTTAAAACTATAAATAATTTAAATAAAATACTAAGCCTGTCAAACGTTTGGGGGAAAAAAAAAAAAAAAAAGTCTGTTATGGTTTCTGAGAACATTCCTTAACAAACTTGGTCGTGTAACGATGATCGTTTTCATCAAACTTTATACTGTTACATGACCAAGTTTGTTTCATAGAAACTCAGCTCTCTCTCAAAATCCATAAATGACTTTTCCACACTTTCCACAGGTACTGCAGAGAGAAAAAGGTAATTATCTAAAGAATTAACTAGTTGGAACACAACATTTGTGCAGCACTACAGCATTTTATATGTTTACAGGTGTACCAGATCAGATCTATGGGGATCGGGATCCAAATTCTAAAAGAAAAGACACACCATGTCTTTTTTTTCACTTCCTGCAGCTCAGATTGCTCTCCGACTTTATTCGGATCGCACCAGCCAATAAAACACAGGAAACCATAGTTTGATTTGCATCTTAAGCCCCACCTCTAAAACTTATTTTTCATTATGGTTCCATTCTGGAGTCTACTTGTTACTTTAAAGAAGCTTAACAGCGTCGGAGATTTGGCGAGACGAGTTACACGTTAGCTACGTCAGCCTCGTAGCAAACGTCGACGTGTGAATTTAAAACGTGAGAATGTAAACCTTTCGCAGGCATGAATACTGTAATGTCTTGGACTTTAAAATATATCCTACTGCTTGGTTTTGTTCTCCAAAATCACTGGAAAAAAAACATTTACAATAAAAATAAAAAAAAAAGGGGGAAAAAAACCAAAACAAAAGAAATGTCAAATTCATAATAATACAATTTCCTGTTTAAAAAAAAAAAAAAAAGCCTCTAAACTTCCAGTCGCACAGGCCTCTGGATTCTTGCATAGAACAAAAAAAAATGACAATAAAGAACAGGAATAATACATCGTTCACCTGGTTAAATTAACAAACTGTACATCAATGCAATCGAGCCCCTGGAAGGTGACGAGCTCGGATGTTAATGCTACTCAACATGATTATTCATTAACATCAGAAAGAACACAAAATCGAGTATTAGTGGTGCGTTTTTGACACGAAAAAAAAAATAAACTAAACAAAATAATAATATTTATAATAATAAAGAGGTTTCAGTGCAAACAGACTAATTCCTTCATGGACGAGCAAATAAATAGAAGTCTGAGGTCGATGTCTGAACAGCTTTAAGCAGTAAGGTTCAGACATCTCCCCCCCCCCCAACACGAGTCTCCCCTGTATGCTGAGATACTGCAGTCACGTTGCACCAGGGTTTTTTTTCCCTCGCTAATTCACTCCGCTAGAAAACTTATCGAGATTCCAGTTCAGGCTTAAAGCGAGGGGAGAATGGGATCAGGATCAATTCGAGAGAGAGAGCGAGAGAGAGAGAGCGAGAGAGAGAGAGAGAGAGAGAGAGAGAGAGAGAGAGAGAGAGAGAGAGAGAGATATGAAGTCGAGGAGCAAGTAAGAGGGGTCTAAAGCTGAGCGATGTGACGACACCATAGGATTTTGTGGTTCGTTCAAAAGTATTGGGAAATTGGACTTTTCCCAACTGTACGTGCTCCTTCCCCAAATCTGGAATTATATAGAATGAATATAGAATGTCTCTGGATGCATTTGGTAGCATGAAATATTCCCATCACGAGAACTAGGAGACCCAAACCCGTTCCAGCATGACGATGCCTCAAAGCCAGATCCATGAAGATCTGCTTTCCATTAGTTGGAGTAAAAGATCTCCTGCTATAGGAGCACATTTGGGATGAAATCTTCACGCTGACTGCACCCCAGGCCTCCTCACATCACCTCCATCGGTACCTGACTTCAAATTTACGACATTTTGAAGACAACTGAGCAGCTACGGGGGGCTAAGGGCCTTGTTTAAGGGCAGGGCGGTGTTGACAAGCTGCCGCCAACACCAATCTCCACATAATCATGTGGAACAACTTCCCGGAAGTGTAGGGATTATTAGAAGAGTAAAGAGACACTAAATGTGGAATAGGGTGTTTAAAACAGAAGCACACACCAATCTTATGGTCAGGTGTCCACAAACTTTTGGCGAGATAGAAGCTAATTGTTTCCTTTAAAATCGTTATAACACCACCACCCCCCTCCCCCCACCTTTCAAAGTAAGTGCTTTATTGTGTTTAGGGTCAGGATGAGTCAGGAACACTTCCCAGAAAGGTCAAGTCAGTTGGAGGAAACACACATTAAAACTGTACATCTGAGCTCAGGACCACGAAGCGAAGAGAGATGTCTGAAGACAGAGCGAAGAACTAGAAATAGACTGAGGGAGGAAATGACGAGATATTTATATTTAAATGGAGGAAATGACGCTATTCTGACCGCAGTACCTTTTCTCACAAACCTCAGAGTTTCACTTCAGTCCCTTCTTTCTGTTCTACAGAGAACAATACAGACCTTTTTTCGCTTCTTCCTGAAGAAGGACGACGAGCAAGAGCGCCTCCAACAGGCCGAGTCAGAAACGCGGGAGAGCACTGCTATGCTACAACACGAACATGTAAACACGCACAAGAGCACACGCTAACAGACAACAATGGTAATAAATACGGGCTCCTTGATTAGTACACCATGAGGACGATCTCTATTAGAGGTCACTGCCTGATTCAGAGGGATTTCACGGTTGGATGACCTACTAAATAATGACCTATTGATCTATTTATGGACTGTGTGTGTGTGTGTGTGTGTGTGTGTGTGTGTGTGTGTGTGTGTGTGTGTGTGTGTGTGTGTGTGTGTGTGTGTGTGTGTGTGTGTGTGTGAGAGAGAAGTATATCTCTTCAATGGATGAGGAGATTCAGAGCCGTAAAACATGATCCAGTTTACTTTAAGACGAAAAAAAAAGATCCCATCCACTCCTTTGTGCTCAATTCTCGTTTGTTTGGAAAACTAGGCCACGTTTGTCGCCGCCGCGGCTCCGTTTTTCTCCTCCATCGGCGTCGCCGCCTCGCCGCTTACGGCCTTGTCCTTCTTTTTGCCCCCTTTCTCCTTCTTTTTCTCCTTCTCAGCTCGCTCTTTCTTCGCCTTCTCCACCTTGTCGCGCTCCTTTTTCTCACGCGCCTTCTGCTTTTCCTCCTCCTTCTCTTTCTTTTTCTCCTCCTTGCTCTTTTTCTCCTCCTTGCTCTTTTTCTCCTCCTTGCTCTTTTTCTTCTTCTTGCCCTCGTCCTCACAGGGGGGCAGAGGCATGTTGTTGGCTGTAGGAGACGGGATTGTGGGTGTGACTTGCTCAGAGACGACTCTGGGGGGCTGGAGTTGGTTCGGGATCGGAGGATTGGCCGATTCCTTGCTGGATTTCGGCGCCGATGTTGGCTGGGAATCGGGTTGTGGTTCAGATTCTGATCCAGAGTTTGGAGCAGATGATGGATCTGGTTCGGATTTTGGCGCCGACATTGGTTCTGGTCCGGAATTCGGTGCCGGTGTTGGTTTTGCTTCAGGTTTCGGCGCCGGTGTTGGTTCTGCTTTAGGTTTCGGCGCCGGTGTTGGTTCTGGTTTTGCCCTCGATGTTGATTCCGGTGCAGGTGCCGATGCTGGTTCCGGTTCTGATTTTGACACTGTTTTAGCGTTTGGTGTATTTAACACTGGAGATTTTGGTGCAGCTGGAGGTTTTGTTACTAAAGGACTAGGCTTGTGTCCTCCTGCACCTCCAGTGGGCGAAGCCGCAGAAACGGGTGGGCGTGGTGGTCCTGTAATCATTATAGGAGTCCCACCTCCAAACACCTGCGTATCCAAAGGTCCGGAAAAAGAGGTTTTTTTCCCGTGAGAGAACGGATTTTTGGATTTGCGGAAGCCGGGAAGAGAGAGGAGGCTGGAAGAGGAGCGCAGGGGGCCGGGTGGCGGAGAGGACATGGAGCTGGACAGGAAGGACATACTCCCCCCGGAGCTGATGGCAGCGGCACGGCGCTTTTGCTCGTGGATGTCTCGTGTCCCGTGAAGCCTGCGGGCCGGCTGGTGCATGAGGGCACCGCGAGACTCGCGCCACTTCTTCACCTGGATGGTGCACTCTCTCTCAATCAAAGCCTCTGTCACAGGGAGAACAGTGACCTGCCGGAGGAAAGAAAAGAAAGGCATCTGTGTATAGTTGAAGGTGAGCTCTATCACACACACACACGCACGCAAATCTGCATTCTGAAGTAGGGAATTCATAGAACACCCTGGAGCTTTGAGAAACATTTCCCCTCAAACAACCAGCATGTCTACTGAGACCAACTTGTTCCCAACACCTTCCAATGCAAAGGAGAAACGTTATTGACAGCAGAGAAACACTAATGGTTCATGGTTCAAACATGGTTCGCTGTGGGTATTGACCTCATGAACCAGCAGCTCCTCTCTGATGCTGTCTGGTGAGATGTTCCTCAGGCGCTCCATGGTCTCGTACATTCCCTGCATCTCCCGCAGTTTATCCACTGAACCCAGCATCTGCTTCAGTAAGACCAGACCCACACGAAACACGATCTTCACCCCTGCGTACACAAACACACACGCGTTACTGATATTTTAACACAAACATTGTAAAGTGGATCACATTACTGCTTTGAGTGTCCCGTGAACTTCTGAAGCACTGTGTATCCTCAGAAATTATGCAATATAAACAGAACACCTCACCAATGTGGATTATTTCCCTATAAACATGAGTTTCGGCTTTTTTTGGAATCACTTTTGGTTTCATCCATTGTTGTTTTTGTCCTCCTGTAGTACCATCACTCCTTCTGCCCTACTTGCATTAGAAACCCCCCCCCCACCTGCTCAAAAACCTGCTCCACAAAGAACAAACTAATGATGGTGATCCGGTTCTATGAAAGTTGTGAAAGACTGGTTTTATATATCCTCATCTATAATAAACCATTTCCCGGCTTTACAAAAGCATCTAACAGGAACTAATTTGACAAGCTGGACCAGTCATGTTTACATGGATAACGTACACACACACACACACACACACACACACACACACACACGATGTGGACTAGACCACAGTAAACCCCCAGGCCACTGTTTTACAAAGGACAATAGAATAACTCTGAAACACAAAGTCAGCCGTGATTCATCAGCCACTACCAAAATGACCGAGAACAGAAAAGAAGAGAGGAACAAGCTCACCTTCGCAGAAGAACATGTCCCAGACGCGGAGGACGCACGACCACGGTAACGTGCGAGAAAAGATGCACATGAACCACTCGGTCATGTAAAGGATGGGGTCGATCTTAAACTTCTTCAGATGGCGGTAGGCCATGGGGCACACGCGCTTCAGCAGAGAGAAGAAGATCTCCCCGTCCAGCTGGATTGCTTCCTGGAAGAGAAGTTTAACAGTGGCAGCACTGGAGAGGTAACGATTCACCTAACTCATGATGTGATACGATACACGATGCTGGTTTTAACCAATATCCTTCATTTTCTACAAAAGAAAACGCCTCATATCTTTTGCCCCGAAAATACACATGCACCTTTTGACTGACAGACAGACAAATAAACAGACAGACAGACAAATAAACAGACAGACAGACAAATAAACAGACAGACAGACAAATAAACAGACAGACAGACAAATAAACAGACAGACAGACAAATAAACAGACAGACAGACAAATAAACAGAGAGATATAAATAAACAGACAGACAAATAAACGGACAGACAAATAAACAGAGAGACAGATAAATAAACAGAGAGACAGATAAATAAACAGAGAGACAGATAAATAAACAGAGAGACAGATAAATAAACAGAGAGACATGGATGATACAAATAGATATAAATAGAGAAAGACAGACAGGCAGATGGCTGGATGGATGGATGGATAGATAGAGAGAGAAAGAGAGAGAGAGAGATAGATAGAAAGATAGATAGATAGATAGATAGATAGATAGATAGATAGATAGATAGATAGATAGATAGATAGATAGATAGATAGATAGATAGATAGATAGACGGACAGAGAGACAGACGGACAGAGAGACGGACGGACAGAGAGACGGACGGACAGAGAGACGGACGGACAGACACCGGCTAAGAACCCATCACAAAAAGCGCACCTTTGCAATGATGGACCTATAATGAATGGCCAGGACTATTGATCGGAAGGTCATGAGTTCAAATCCCAGTACCGCCAAGCTGCCACTTCTGGACACCTGAGCAAGACCCTTAACCCTCCACTGCTGCCAAATGACACATACCACTTTCTTACCACTGTCTCCACTGGGTCAGTCATTAGGAACAAACTTATAGGCACTATTTATATCTGTAAAGTTGCTTTGGGAACATATCCATTGTTATAAGAGCTACGCAAATAAAACTGAACTGAAAGCTGCTGGTGTGTGGTTTGGCCAAGTGAAAGCCTTTTACATGCAGACAGAGGTGACTTTAGCTTCTGACTGTGGTGATGGCTTATTTGATGCATCATATTTGTTGTGGCATTAGTGTGTGTTCACTAGAGGTCGACTGATTCATCGACACTGACAGTCGATTGCTGGAACTATAGGCAAAATATCCATACAGATAGTTTTTCCGGGTTGCGTCCATTGTTGGAGTGGCTGAGAAGGTCTGCGGTAATTACAAGAGCGGACTCTAGAGGCGAATCACTGACATTAGTGCTGTTTGTTTTTGAAAGATCTGTACATGGTTTTTGTTTTGCCTGGTGCCACCTTTCATTTTCAGTCTACGGAAAACCGGAATGCCACCACACCAGCGATTTGAATGAGGATGGCGAATCGTCAACATCAACGTCTACACTTACAGATTTCGTATTTGCTATTGTTTAACTTGCTAGCTGCTATTGCAGCTGTAACGTGAGTTTTGGTGCCCCCTGCTGTTTAAAATGTGTATAAACATTTTAATCTGGCTCTGAGAGTCACATCACTAGACGGCACACACATTGCAATCCAAATCGCTTAAAAAATTTTTTTATATATATATACAGTGGAACCTCGGAGCTTGCGAGGGTTAGGGACCAAGACCGGTCGCGAGTTCCAAATTTTCGCGACCTTTTGATACGCCCCTTCCAACCCAGTAAAAACCCAAAGAACACTATACAAAATCGATTTAAATTAGTAAATAACACTATTTCACTTGATAACACTTAATTATTAGCCAATTTTAATGAGATAAACCTTGTTTAGAAATGTTAAAACTAGCGTTTTGTGCAGCTCGCGGTTGCTCACGAGCCGATCTGAATGAGAGTCGGCGGTCAGAATGAAAGTCGCGAGCATGCAAGGTCGTGAGCGCTGAGGCCGCGAGCTCCGAGGTTCCACTGTATGTATATATATATATATATGTATATATATATATATATATATATATATATATATATATATATATATATATATATATATATATAAAAATGAAATAAAAATCCTCACCAATCCAGCGCTGTAGTAGCCAGGCAGGTATTTCTCACAAATCTGCACCAGACACCAAAACGCTTGCTGAGAAATAATCATAAAAAACACAACTGTTATAACACACTGAACATTTCCGACAAAGATAATGTAATCAGATACTAAAATCTCTATCATAGTGAAGGCTATTTACAGCAGCTGGTTTTCTGTCTCCATTACTTAAAACAGATGTAACACTTCACACAGTAATAAAACGCTCAGATTCATTCATTAAGTCTGCTGTGCTCAAGGGTGCTTTATAAACTAATAAGCATTACAATATATAGTACAGATCGGAAATTGATTACAGCAACACTAACGAGTCAAAAATCAGGGGCAGAAAACAGAGAACAGGTACAGTTACAAAATGAAAATGGCTGCTTAGGTTCTCCTCCCCCCCCACACACCTCTGCAGGCATGTGCATCAGCAGCACTGCTGCCACAGGAGCCTGAGCTTGACAGTAGCCTTCATCTGGCCGATAGATGGTATAGGCCTTTAGTATACGGTACAGATCCTGCTGACTACACACACACACACACACACACACACACACACACACACACACACACACACACACACACACACACACACACACACACACACACACACACACACACACACACACACACACACACACACACACACACACACACGAGAGTTGGCACAATGTTTATTATATTAGTTCCAAGCAAAAATTTGTGGCAGAAAATCTAAAAAAAAAAACACTACGTACTACTTTTTTAACCAGAGCTTGTCACTTTCTCCATCTGTCTTGTCTGTATCCATCTATCTGTGTCTATGTCTCTCTCCCGTCATTTGTCTATTTCTATCCCCCTCTCTATCTTTCTGTATGCTTAAGTTTGTCTGTTTTGTTCGCACATCTCTCTATCTGTCTCTGCATCTGGTTTTCTTTGTATCCAGCTGTCAGCATATCTGTCTGTCTGTCTTTGTATCCAGCTGTCTGCGTATCTGTCTGTCTGTCTTTGTATCCAGCTGTCTGCGTATCTGTCTGTCTGTCTTTGTATCCAGCGGTCTGCGTATCTGTCTGTCTGTCTTTGTATCCAGCGGTCTGCGTATCTGTCTGTCTGTCTTTGTATCCAGCGGTCTGCGTATCTGTCTGTCTGTCTTTGTATCCAGCGGTCTGCGTATCTGTCTGTCTTTGTATCCAGCTGTCTGCGTATCTGTCTGTCTTTGTATCCAGCTGTCTGCGTATCTGTCTGTCTTTGTATCCAGCTGTCTGTCTTTGTATCCAGCTATCTGGGTACCTGTAAGTCTGTGTATACAGCTATCTGGGTACCTGTCTGTCTTTGTATACAGCTGTCTGCATATCTGTCTGTCTTTGTATCCAGCTGTCTGCATATCTGTCTGTCTTTGTATCCAGCTGTCTGCGTATCTGTCTGTCTTTGTATCCAGCTGTCTGCGTATCTGTCTGTCTTTGTATCCAGCTGTCTGCGTATCTGTCTGTCTTTGTATCCAGCTGTCTGCGTATCTGTCTGTCTTTGTATCCAGCTGTCTGCGTATCTGTCTGTCTTTGTATCCAGCTGTCTGCGTATCTGTCTGTCTTTGTATCCAGCTGTCTGCGTATCTGTCTGTCTTTGTATCCAGCTGTCTGTCTTTGTATACAGCTATCTGGGTACCTGTAAGTCTGTGTATCCAGCTGTCTGCGTATCTGTCTGTCTTTGTATCCAGCTGACAGCGTATCTGTCTGTCTTTGTATTTTTGCATACAGAGAATTATGAGCAGACAGTTATTTACCCGTGACCTCCTCGAGCAGCAAACATCTCATGGAAAGGAAACTGCCGGTGTAAGTCCTTTTCGATGATATCCAGCCATTTCGGATCTCCCGGCTCTCTCTCCAGTTCCTGTGCAGAGAGGAAATGAGAAAGGGAAAAATGTCAGAGAGACCGAACAAATATAAGTTGCTCAAATGTTAATCTAATTCAGTTTGGTGTGCATTTTTTCTACTGTCCAGATTTAATCCCTTTACTGAAATAACTCAAAGCAAAAGTAAACCGAGACCATTGTTGATCGATTGCTTCAGAAAGTCAAGATTATCTGCAGAATGATGTAACTATGAAAAAATTCATCTTTTAATAGATTGCTTAATAAAATTAATGTCTTCCTGTCTGTACCTCAAACTTGCCAGCGTTTGCCATCAGAAGCTCCTCGCTGTTGGAGAGAAGCTGCCAAGCTCGAGCTCTCAGAGATGACGGGATTCCCTTCCTACAGCGCAGCTTTACCTATACACACACACACACACACACACACACACACACACACACACACACACACACACACACACACACACACACACACACACACACACACACACACACACACACACACATTCATTGCTTTTGCTTCAAACACCTACTGATGATTTGACATTTAATTATCCAGTACACAGACATTCGCTATCCAACTAAAATGTTAAATAAAGAATTAAATAACGTCAGGTACTGATGTAAATGAGGTGAGGAGGCCTGGGGTATTTTCAGTGCAAATTAATAAAAAAAATCATCCCAAAATTGTTCACCAGGTTTGAGATAAGAATACGGCGCATCAACGCTACGGAGACGTGGCGTGTCCTGAGAGTCACATAGAATACAGATTAACATGGCAGAGGTAGAGTTGCGTATTCCTGCAGACACAACAGGAAAAGAAAGTCTGGTTTTATTTTATCTTTTTTGCACCACAAAGGCGTGTGTGTGAAAGGGGCCATACGTAAAAGTCAGAAGGCGCTTAAGTTAATTGATGATTTGTTGTCTGTTTGAAGCAAAGAAATAAAAGCGAACTCTTTGTAACATATTGAATTGCAGAGCATTATGTTTCTTCATTGCTGCTTCATACGTATCTTTAATGTATCGTATCGTTGGCTATGCGTCGATAGACGTCGGTTACGGAGATGCACATCTATACTGTATTCTGTAGGAGTCTGTCTCCGCATTCTTTCAACTACGTCTTTGTGCACTTCTATACACACTGTAAATATTTCCCATTCAAACAGAAAACAATACAGAAACGAATCCGAAAAGAACCCGGTCAGACCTTGGGAAATCGTCGAGAGACCCACTTGTCCCAGTTTTTGAACATGTCCAGCCACTTCATCTCTCGGTGCCGTGCCACCTCCAGGCTGAGCTCCGCCGCACTGGGACAATAAAAACAACAAAAAAAAAAAACAAAAAAAAAAGAGAGAGAAAATAGAATTCAAAGGATTTATACAGAATTCAACCAAGTCATAAATATTTTTTTTCATATTTATTTATTCATTCCTATTCAAATAACTTTAAGACGATTTATTCTGTAGAAGCGTTTGCTTTAGATCCATCAGCGTACACACAATGTAAGTAGTTACAAACTGCGTCAACCAAGAGGTGACGATACACACGGTGTGGCCAAAAGTATTGAGACACCCGACTGTTTCACCCCTATGTGGTTCTTCCCTGAACTGTTAGTGAAAGAGCTACAAACCATCTTGAACACCATTGGAATATTCTGACCGCACCCCAGGTCTCCTCACCCACATTAATACCTGACTTTACTAACACACATAGTGGAACATCTTCCCAGAAGAATGGAGCCTATTATAACAGAGAACTGGGACTAGATGTGGAATGGGATGTTCAATCTTATAGTCAGGTGTCTGAACAAGCTCATAGATCAAAATGGCTTAACAGTTGTTCTATTATGTGTAGAACAACAAATGAATAACCTTTCATCAGTTTTATCATGGGAGCAGCAGTGGGGAAATCAAGGACCATTTCTGGGTAAAGGTGTACGTGATCTTGATCAACTTTTCCAGACATCTGAATGAACAACAGTATCATTCAACGATTTGTGTGAGAACACGTGTAACAGTTCTAATCACGAGCAAAGTTGTACGTGACACATCCAGTTAAACAATACTCAACCTGGCAGTTTGTGGTGTTAATTCTTATATTGAAGCTCTATCCACATAAGGGGGAAGGACAGTATTGGATGTTCGTGCACTTTGTTCCTGCTACAATGTTCACTGAATTGAGATCAGGATGGAAGATTTCTGCATAAAATTGACACTAAAAATCATTAGCCATTAATTTTTATGTGGCCAAAAATAACTAGACTTTAAAATAGACCCTCCAGCCATCAAAATACTTCAGAGTGAAACATTGTGTGCATTTCATTCAGCAGTGTGTGTTCTGCTCTGTGCTGTTTGTTTTTTTTAACATGGAGCAAAAACCCAGATGGAGGAAGTAATCGGTAAACATTAAAAGGGAAGGAAGTACAGCTTAAAGGAAGAGATACGCACACACCGGTCCATTAGTGGACCTGACACAGTATGGACAGTAAAAGGGGGGGGGGGGGGGGGAGGGGGGGTCTGAATCAGAGAACCCCACAGCACTGGATGAGTCACACAGGAAGGGTGAAAAAGGGAAAGAGAGAGAGAGAGAGAGAGAGAGAGACACACACGGAGGGTGGGGGAGAGAGAGGGAGAGTAGGAGAGAAAGAGGTGGGGAGAGAGAGCAAAAGGGAGGGCAGGAGAGAGAGAGAGAGAGAGAGAGAGAGAGAGAGAGAGAGAGAGAGAGAGAGAGAGAGAGAGAGGTTAAGCAGTGTCTGAATCAGAGAACCCCACAGCACTGGATGAGTCACACAGGGAGGGTGAAATAGGGAAAGAGGGAGGAGAGGGGGAAGAGAGAGAGAGAGACACACACACGGAGGGTGGGGGAGAGAGAGGGAGAGTAGGAGAGAAAGAGGTGGGGAAAGAGAGCAAAAGGGAGGGCGGAGAGAGAGAGAGAGAGAGAGAGAGAGAGAGAGAGAGAGAGAGAGAGAGAGAGAGAGAGAGAGAGAGAGAGGTTGAGCAGTGTCTGAATCAGAGAACCCCACAGCACTGGATGAGTCACACAGGGAGGGTGAAAGAGGGAAAGATAGAAAGAGACAGAAAAGGAGGGTGAGGGAGAGTAGGAGAGAAAGAGGTGGGAAGAGAGAGCAAAAGGGAGGGCAGGAGAGAAAGAGAGAGGTTGGGAGTGTGTGAGAGCAAAGGAAGGTGGAAAAAAGAAAGAGAGAGCGAGAGAGAGAGAGAGCGCGAGAGAGCGAGAGAGAGAGAGGGCGAGAGCGGGGTTGATGATAGCATGAAATACAGACGGACGGACGGAGCTGCTGGATTTTAGACACATGGTGCTTCTTCACCTTCCACTTAAGGCCCACATGTGCTCAATAGAGTTCAGGTCTGGAGACATACTTGGCCACTCAATCATCTTCACCTTCAGCTTCCTCAGCAAGGCAGTGGTCATCTTGGTGGTGTGTTTGTGTTATTTTGTTGAAAAACTGCGGTTCAGCCCAGTATCTAAAAGGAGTGTGCCATGTTCTGCTTCAGAATGTTACAGTACATGTTGGAATCCATGTTTCCCCTCAATTAACTGCAACTCCACAGTACAAGCAGAACTCATGCAGCCCCAGAACATGATGCAACTTTTCTGGTTCTCCTCACCAGGGCGTCACCACACATGCTGAACATCATTTGATCCAAACAGGTTTATCTTAGTCTCATCAAACCACAGGACATGGTTCCAATCATTCATGCTCTTGGACAGGTTGTTCTTCAGCAAACTGTTTGAGGGGTTTCTTGTGAGCAGCTTTAAAAGAGGTTCCTTCTGGGACGATGGACGTATTGCTGTCGAACTTTAAGCTACAGACCTTCACATATATTGAATTGATCATAAGAATTGAAAGGCTGCAAGTTCATACCCCAGCAACACCAAGCTGAGTAACCCCTGGGTAAGACCCCCAAAAACCAACAGCTCAGTGTAGAAATTGACTCTAAATGTACCGATTCACTGAACATGCTCACTACACAGGGTGTAACAGACATATACGAGACGAAAAGATATCGGTCAGACAGATGGCTAGACAGGCAAAAGCAGGCAGACAGACGGATGGATGGATAGACAACATAACAGAGCGCGGCGCGGCGCTTGGTAGGCGCGTGGGATGAGCAGCAAAAGCATAGAATGAACACCGGCAGGATCGGGGGGGAATCCGCGATGCGCTTTGGGAGGAAAAGAGCAGCCGGTGAGAGAGTGCCGGTGGGAAAACACGTACCGGGATACGCATGAACGATAACAACGACCGCCGTGAACCAACATATACCACCAATAACGGACAGTGAGAGTGTGGAAGTTTAAATAGGAGCTGGTGATGATGATAAACGAGCACCATATGTGCGCGATTGAAGCCGGGAGCTTCAGAGAAAGCGGCAGAGAAAACACCTGACACGCCGAAGGGGGCGCCGAAGGGGGCGTGGCAGGTGGATTCCTGACAGATAAACATGTACTGTATGTATTTTTATAGCATGCCTTCATCATACAAATCGCGGCAAAGCTGTTGTGTAAAAAAACCCTCCAAAAACGCGTGCATGCACATTCGCATTTATTAGCGCACATCATGTACATAAAGAAATTTCAAGCACGTTAATATACTGCTGCCATTTAGATTTTCGTTTATCTCGATCATCGGTTATCTCGATGCTTTTTGGCGACCCCCTAGGACATCGACATTACCGGGTTCCACTGTATATTGTTAAACATTAACACCTGAGAACAATGGTGCAATGCTGACGACAAAGTGGTTAATTGATTACGCAATATAATCAATATTAGTGTATTGCATTCACTTGATCTATTCTATTGTATTTTTTTATATATTTAATATATCAAAACTCACTGCGGCAAAATTTTTTTTATCTTTTAACAAAATACTTTAAA
The DNA here is from genome assembly GCF_946808225.1 of Silurus aristotelis. Taxonomy (NCBI): domain Eukaryota; kingdom Metazoa; phylum Chordata; class Actinopteri; order Siluriformes; family Siluridae; genus Silurus; species Silurus aristotelis. The sequence continues at coordinate 2,819,272 of NC_139590.1, forward strand.
CCTAAAGAATTTAATGCAAATCTAAATTGTTTATTTTATAATTAAATCTCAGCACCTGTACAGAACACATTGATGAGGATGTGGTTTGCGAGACGACTTCCCTGTTCTGTGAATTAATAATGGGACAGATTTTGGTGTGTGAGTGATTGATTATTAATCGTAAATCAGCAGGGTCGGGTGCAGTGCAGATATCCGCTAGCTATAATTAGCGCTGGGTGCTATTACATGCATCGTGAGAGATGAGTGGAGGGTCAGGAGGAAGAGATAAAGAGACGGTTTAAAAGCAGGGGATGGGCATATTTCTGTCACCTGCAGCTCTAAACTGAATTATTTGCATGAGATTTTAGGCATAACATTAATTGTTAAAGGAGTTCCAAAGACGAGGATTCACGTAAAATTACATAAATATTGCTTACATTTATTTGTAAAACTGTGTGTAAGCTATTGTGCAAGAAAATTATACTAACAATTAAATCAGTCAAAATGTTACTATAGGATACAGTTTATTTAAATTTCCCCAAATTTCTAATGAATTTCCAGAAACTCTCATAAATTCCTCGTAAATTTAACTTGGAATATTTCCAAAATTCCCCAGATGATGTTCCTATAGAAACTTTTCCGTTTGCAGCCCTACTTGTGACACAACGTAAATGACTGAATTAAACCTCTAATGAGGGATGTGTTATTAAACATCGTGTGATTATAAATATTTAGGCTCCACCCACTTGCCCTCGCTGAACTGCGCGCCTCCGAGAAAGCCGTATTTATCCGTGCGCCTCATGGCAGGTCCGTTGAGCTCCGAGTCCGACCCGAGCGAGCTTCCGTCCTCACCGATGCCCGATAGAGACTCGAGCGTCCCCGACATCATGCTTGCTGACTCCAGGTAGCTCAGATTGTCCAGGGCGGGGCCTGATTGAGCAGGAGGCGGCACTACGAACAAAGCTGACGAATCGTCGACTATGAGAGACGGAAGATCGGATTTCATGTCTGACAACGGATTTGAGCCTAAGGGCACGATAGACGGAGGAGAAGGAGGAGGAGTGTGTGGTGAGGATGTGTTGTTTGAGATCGGATGGAGTTTCGTGGTGGGTTTTTGTGCTGGCTCACGTTCCGCGTCTCCTCCCGACGGTTTTGCTGAGTCGCTCGGTTGTGTCAAAAGCTCGGGGGTTGTGGGGGGACCATCTTTTCCTCGGTCAGGAGGACAGGCACAGACAGGAGGAGCTGTAACCAGAGGAGGATTCTCAGGAAGTGGTGAAGTTTCCAACAGGACGCGGACAGAAGCGTCTTTAGGTGGCACCGTTAACACAGCGGCAGCCATGACGGCTCGGTCTCCATACAAAGCTGATTTTGGGACAGCGACGGGTTTAGGTGGCTCTGCATTAAAGGGCGGAGCAGAGGATGGAGGTGGAAGAGGAGCTACTGACTGATCCACCATTGCCGAAGGTGAAGGGGTGAGTGCGGAGACTTCAGCCATCGCTACAACCCCACTGGTCGGCTCTCTGGGGGGAAAAGAGAAGAAAAAATGCCAAATAAGAATAAAGTTTTACACATTTTACACGACACTGCATTAAATACACAGAGTTGATAGATAAATACACATAGTTCACGTTTTTACATTTTTGTTACATTCTGTAAAGCTGCCTTGAGACACTGATCATTGTGAAAAGCCCCATAATAATAATAAAAAACTTGAATTGACCATGAATTTATCTTTAATAGATAAGATGGAGTAAAAGTAATAGATGGACAGAAGCAGACAGACAGACAGAGGGACAGACAAAACAATAGACAGGCAGATGCACAGAGACAGAGGAGAGGGAAAGACAGACAGAGAGATAGATGAACAGAAGCAAATAAACAGATGAATAGACAAAGAGACAGAAAGAGGAAAAGACAGGCAGACAGACACCAACAGACAGAGGGCTGGACAGACAGAGGGATAACCTGGAAGAAGCCGACCAGTGGGGCCGTAGCTATCAATTATCTGTTTATGTTCATGATTATGTAATTGAGTATTCGACCGATCAGAAGCAGACAAACAGACAGATGGATAGACGGATAGACAGGCAGACAGAAAGAGGAATAAGCTGGCAGAAGCAGACAGGTGGATTAAAACAGATGAATATACATAGACATATGGATGTCTCTATGTTAACTGAATATTTGACTGCTTTTCTAAACAGCATTCGCCTGTAAGTTTCAAAACATGACATTTACACAAGATTTACAGAAGAAAATCAAACCACTACCATTAACCCAAACCTACAAATTAACCAACTTTTCATTGAACAGTATTCACACTCATTGCTTTTCTGCATATTCCGGTCCCCTCACTGTTCATGAGACATACAGAAGTTCACAGGTTCCTTGTGTATTATATATTACACAAGCGCACACAGAAAAACTTTTAGATCGGTCACTATGGGTTCAAATTGCATATTAAACAACATGACCAAAAATTACCATGAGCTAACATGAGCGTGGGGGTTATCGTCTGTCGAGTGCTGTTTTTTTCCCCACCTCTCAGTTTGGTCATTACTATTTTGGTCATTTTATACAAGAGTTAACCACAGAATCATGAGAGCTCTGTAGTGTGTGTGGGCGAAAGAGAGAGAGAGAGAGAGAGAGAGAGAGGGAGAGAGAGAGAGAGAGAGAACAATCGATTGTTGAAAACATGCAAAAGATTTCTGAATGCATGTGGTCACTTTTACAATTCTAACAAACACAGATGTTCAGTGACACAACAAAGTCAAACTAACTACATATTCAAAAGTTTTATTTAGAGCTTATACTTGTGCACTCTGTTATATAAAATCTTATGGTTGTTGAGACCTGTGCATTTTCCTTTTGCTTCTATGCAACAAACTCTGTCAAAGGCAAAAACACAAGAGCTGGACAGTGAACGAGTGGTAGAAAGTTCTGTGGAGTCCAAACTGGACATTTTTGTCTCCAACAGAAGATGTGATCAGAATCCCTCACCCCTCCACTCACACATGGAGGTGAAAGCTTCATAGCTTGGGGTTGTTTTGGAGACTTAATCTAGAAAGTGAAACTAATCTCGAACCAACACGGCTCCCATTCCATAATTCAGCTCACACCATGTGATTTTAAAAACAACACTTCTAGAAGTCTGACAGGTTTGAATGCGCATAAAGTGAATAAACGAATAAATCATAAACACTGCAATGCAGAGTTTTTAAAACCTGCTAACTTTTAGTTTTTTTTGCTAATTTAATGATTAAAATCAAATATTCAACATTCATTCAGCAAATGTGTGATTTTATTAAAATAAATAAACAAACAAACAAAATACAAATATCACAAAACTGGGTTGTGATGTTATTTAATAAACCTGTCAGATATCAGGGTGGATTCATTTTGTATTTTTTTGTGTACAATACAGACGACTTTGTCTGCGGGGTCTGGAGCAGGTTTTAGTGAGCGTCAGTCTGCACACAGACGTCGAGGTTCTCTCTAGCAGAGTGTGATTTCCTTACAGAGCGAACGTGAATTAATTCAAGAACTCGATCCGTTCGTGATCGGAAACACCGGTTCACGACGCGCCCTTGCTGCGATTTAGCGTCTTTCACTACGCTTTTTGAAGGGAAGAGAGAATATTAAATACCAACACTAGATGTTTGAGAGAGAAAGAGAGATATTTCAGATCAGGAAAAACTGTTGCTTTCAGATCTCTATATGGTAGAAGGTGTTAAACTAAACAATCACACCACAGGGTGAAGGTGTTTGCATAACGGCAGCATTAATACGCTGCTCTGTGATTGGTCCTGGAAGAAGTCTCCAGCGTCAGGGATTAGTAAAAGTTTTCAGGACGGAGGAAAAAAAAAAAAAAAGATGAGGGAAAATGTCAAAGAAAAGACGATGCTTTTGAGTGGGTAAATTTCTTTTTAAATACAATGATCAGTGTAAAACTGCAAGATCTGGCATATGTAAGAGATCATCCACACCCAGGTGAGCGTTACACAATTGTCCTGCATGAAGTGGAGGTGAAGAACGGCCTGATGAGAAGCAGAAGAGAATCAGAGCTGTATAATAAAGTAAAGCTTCACACCATTGCTGTGGATCATCACCTTATACCATATAATCACATCCCAGCACTGATGAGTCAAAGCAGTAACTGATGCAGTCAAAACAAAACCGTCTGAATAAGTCATGATAACGCTTCGTTTTCATGATTTATTTTCTATACGGCTTTTTAGATCTAGAATCCTGCTGCTCCGAATCGAATCCCACACAGAGTTAAAGCCGGGCCGTTAGACTGTATTTAATTCCATGAGGGAGAGGAGAGACTGAAGATGTTAAGAGTTTTCTTCTCAAGATCATCTCCAAATCATCTTGTGTCCTGAGCCGCTTATTCGAAATCACCATAGAAGTTCCACCACATGGTAAACTTCTCCATGGAGCTCAGGAAGGTCATTAGAAAAGGTCTACAATAGCGGTTTCATTCTGTATGGAACTGGAACTGGATGTTACTATGGTTACAGGTGTTCATAAGCAGAAGATTCGTACCCAACGCCGATTCAACTCAAACTCTAAACTCAATGCTCTAAACTCACGGCTGAACCAGACAATCACAGTCCAGTATTAACAGTAAACGTGGAATAAAACGTTTTTATTCAGCACATTAATCACCACGTTCATGAGTTCTAAAAATAAAAAAAAAGGAGAAATAGGTTAAAAAAAAAATATGTATCCGAATCAAAACATGTTACTAATCAGCAGCTTCTGAAACGGAAGGCAGAGTGGGAGGGTGCATTCGCTCATCGATCGACGCTTGAAAACGTCACAAAATCCATGCACTTTTTAAAACTCCTCTCGAACAGCTGTCTGACGCTCGCAAACTTCCTCATGACAAATTTAACTGTCTGAGATCAGAGAAGAGGAAGTGCTTCATGTGAGGGCTAAAGGTGCTTTTATATTTATCCACTTCTGGATGCGTTTGGGGACAAAAACAAACTTCCTGCTGGGATACGAGCTTCAGAAGTCCGGCATCTTAACCACCGCTTTCCATATATTTGGGTTTGAGCTTGAAAGTCTGTAGCTTGAAAATCGACAGCAACACATCCATCGTCTTGCATCCAACATCCATTTTTCTTTTGTTTGAGTTTTGGACGTCCCACATCGAGTCTCCTTTCGTCTGCTGTTATAAAAGCTTTTTTTTTTTCATTCAGCCAGGCCTGGGCCTCCTGTTCATCCCAATGGGGTTTGAGCTCAGGAGCGTTGCCGTGCTGCAACATGTTCAGGTCTTCTAGTTGGTAAAGGGAAAAGTTGTGCACTTTTATTGGAAAAGTCAGGGGTCCCAGTACCTTAGGCATCATAGTGTAAGTTCAATGATTATACAAGATATAAACCTTTACACATCTACTGTAGAAGTAAATTATACATAGAGAACAAAAATACTAATTTTTCACTGCATCTAAATGTTAATCTGACTCTCGTGCATCCTTACAGATGCACTAGAACAGTAGAAGCCTGAGTGGTTTCTTGCTTGAGACGTGCAAAGTGACTAAGAGGTGCACAGAGATTCGGATCGTGAAATAAACCTCGCTCCAATGGTTTAAGTGAATATTCCTCATTCCGATCAGTTTTCCGGACTGTTTTACAGTGATGAAGCACTCTTCAGTGAAGAGGAATGAATGTGTAAGCAAACACCACGGTTAAGATGTAGGGATATTGACGTGATGTAATGTGGAGCACACGTCATGCCAACACCCAACTCAACCTCAAAGCACTGTAGTCATTAATACGCTTATAATTCAACCTGAAATGGATGGTGATCCAGGACCATATATTAAGCTTTCTCTCAAACCTTGTCCTGCCCAATTCTTTACATAAAGGCCTTCGTCATTAGCACACTTACAACTGAGGATGAACGACTGAGAGCTTGCTTTGGTCAAATCCCTGACAAATGGTCTTTTAGGTCATGCAGCATAGGACAGGATGCAACATAGACTATATACAATCATATAATATATAGCAACGTATATTAAATATAAACATTTATATATATATATATATAAATGTATAAATAAATATATATAAATGCGTTTATATTATTAAACAATGGTCTTAATTATTGCCCAATGTAGAACTCTCCCTGTAAGATGCGCAAGGCCTCAGGGGAAATCCCCGGCCTTGCGTGAAACCGCACGCCCGTCTGAACTCACCCGCAGGCCGGCAGGATGCGCGACGTCCGCCCGGTGTCAACGTAATCCGCTTTATTTTTTCCCCCTCCACAGCTTCGTTTGCTGGAGACTTTTTTTATTACTTATAATCACAATTTGCGACAAAACAACACGAAGGGAAAAAATATATTTGCGAAAAATATATTAAAATATTTATTTCAAAAGTTCAGTCCGTTGACCGGTCAGGATGCAAATTCCGTGTTAGCCTAGCTTAGCTTAGCTTAGCTTCCGCAAGGTGTTGAGTTGTATGGGTTCCGGGTAACATCGGTGTCAATTCTTTAGTTCCATTCGTATCACACAGAAAAAAATAAATAAGAACAGCTACATCAATGAGGGGAAGTTTTTTTCTTTTTCTTCTGTATTAATATTTATATCTGATATAATTTAATCATCATTGGTGGTGCCGCCACCCGTGCACACGTCCAGCAGGCTCGGCTCCTCCTGCGCTCGAGCGCATTTCCTCCCAAAAAAAACAATTGACTGACAGCTACACGCACGTGCAGAGCACTTCCGGTATGAGCCAAGCCACTGACTTCCGGTTTACCAAACCCCACTGTAATAAAAACAATTCTTATATATAGTATATGTAGAATAATATATCAAAATATACAGCTTTTATTAACAAACGAATAATAAACAAATGATTCAATTGACACACAAAACACTGCCAAGTTTTATCATTTGTTCTTTTTTGTTGTTTTTTTTCTTTCTTTTTTTTTTTTTAAACTGCAAACTTGTAATATTACAGTTTTTTCTCAGTTGCTTTGGACCGTTTATCAAATCATTCTTAATATTAAAATTAAGAATGCAGCAAACCAGAAAGTGCATTCCTCTAAACAATTAGTACAAACACCACAACACGATCCTTCGTTCATCGTTCAAAAGGAAGCAGAATGACGAGACCTTTTGTCATCGTTCACAAACAAAACGTTTAGTCGTGTTGTCAGAATGACGGCGCACGTTTTCAGCGTTTCCTGGTCTAAACTACCGTCAAGACAATGATTGAAAATGCACAGAATTAGTGAATCTCTTTTGTGTGGCATTTATGGATTTCAACTGCACAAATGTATTCATTTGATTGTATATTTGATTTATGTTGATTGTAAGAGTCCAGGCAGGATTTACACTTTTACTCTACTGTATTAGTGTTTGTTTGTTTCCTGGTTGTTCATCCATGTTTTGTCACCAATTGAAGATTCACCTTTGACCCGTTTTAGAGAACTGGTTGATGATTGGTTGATCTGATGCCGTTCACTCGCCTTCATTAGTGACATTCAAGATTCATCTGCACAATTCATCAATTCAACACATTTAAACACACACAAAAAATTTTGGATTGGACTGTAGTTAATGTCAACAGTCTGCAACATTGACTCAGGACTACTTTTTGCTTCTGATCATCATCACTGACACTTGTTTCTCTTTACACACATTTCTACGTTGTGTGTGTGTGTGTGTGTGTGTGTGTGTGTGTGTGTGTGTGTGTGAAATCTCTCCACGATCTATATGAGCTGAGAATGATGTATACGTGACATCCTTTAAGGGACAGCAATGCCTTCTCTGCTGATCAGAATCACTGACTTAAATTTTTTCCATGAATATGTATCAAAGTATTCCCAATAGTCTATTCCCTTCATTTAGAGAAGTGAAGAAAAGAGTGCAGGAAGGGTGGAGTGGACTGAGAAGAGTGGCAGGATGGATTTGATATAGAAGGGTATCTGCAGGAGTAAAAGAGGAAGTTTCTAAGATAGTGGTGAGACCTGCGATGTTGTATGGTTGGAGGTGGAAGAGTTAGGGATGCTGAGATTTTCATTGGGACTGACGAGGGTTAGGGTTAGGGTTAGGGGTTAGGGGTTTTGGAGACAAGGTGCGAGAGATGGTTTGGATCATTATATATACCGTATATAGGTACGAGAATGCTGAGGATGGAGCCACCTGGAAGGAGGAAAAGAGGAAGACCAAAGAGGAGGTTTATGGATGTGGTGAGAGAGGACATGCAGATGTTTGGTTTTGAATGAGGCAGATGTAGAGGACAGGGGGGTATGAAGACGGATGAAGACTCCTAATGGTAGCAGAAAGAAGAACAGTCTATTCTCTTAATTTCGTAGAGTTTTTCTCGATTGCGTTTCTGCAAGAAATGTCTGTATACACTGGAGATTCTATCCCATTGGATTTCAGCACCTGGTAGCTTCAAATACATGAGAATGAAACTCTTGCTTTAACCAAAGAGATTTCAAGTTGTCAACACAGGAACCGTCTAGCAGGCCTTCATTAACACTGTCGTTTTCATGTCCTTTGATTGGTCCTTTGACTAGTCAGAGATCACAAACTGCATCTGTAGCAAACTGCACAAGCTCAAACATGTTCATGTGGATTTAATAGCTCTTATTTAATTCCACAGCGGCTGACAGCGGAGAAGAAACTGATTTGATAGCAGATATGCCTACAAGGACATTTACAAGATGGACTTAAAAAAAAAAAAAAAAAGGACATTGAGAGGAAAAAACAGTTTTCAGACAAAAACCCAATTTGTCTTCATTTCAAATCCCCAGAAAAACCGTAATGCACAGAAAAAATGCACAGGGTCATTTTCTTCTTCTTCTTCTTCTTCTTCTTCTTCTTCTTCTTCTTCTTATTTCGGCTTCTCCCATTAGAGGGCACCACAGCAGATCATCCGTCTCCATTCCCCCCTGTCCTCTACATCTGCCTCTTTCAAACCAACTACCTGCATGTCTTCCCTCACCACATCCATAAACCTCCTCCTTGGTCTTCCTCTTTTCCTCCTTCCTTGCGGCTATATCCTCAGCATTCTTCTACCGATATACCCCATGTCCCTCCTCTGAATTTTAAACATGTCCAAACTATTTTATGGATATTGGTGCTTCTGCCTGAGATGATGTATGCCTGTGGTGCAGCTGTGGCTACAGTGAAAGGAGAGTGAAAGTATTACTTTCAATGTTGCTTTAGTAACAACATTCAGAGATTCCTGTCTGGGATGCAGCACTCTGTCCTCTATATTATTAATGGTTTCTACAGCCTTGGCATCATATAGATGGTTTTAAGAGGTGGATTGATTCAGTCTTGTGCCCACCACTGTGTGTTAGGTCAGGTGTATACTAGACATCAATTTCTTTTATTTTATTTTTTCCCTAAAATGCTACATTTTCTCAGTTTGAACATTTGCTATGTCTTCTATGTTCTATTGTAAATAAAATATGGGCTTATGGGCTTCATTGCATTCTGGTTTTCTATACATTTTACCCAGTGTTCCAGTTTTTTTGAAATTGGGGTGGTATATTTGTGGCATTGGTATATACTTGTTTGTTTTCTGCGATCTCCTATTGGTTGGAATTAAAAGAGGAAAATGTAGAGTATCGGAAGGTAAGTGTTTGCTCTGTGCATGCAGCCAATTAAAACTAAATGTATGAGTCTTTTTTTAACATAATTCAGACTTGAAATCCAGACAGTTTTAACAGTTTATTTCATCTGCAAACCAAAAGAAACCAATCAAAAGTCTTCTGTGAGCATTATATCAGGTTACATACAGAATTCTAAATTGAATCCCAGCATGTTGTGAATATTAATTTAATGAAAGCAGGGAAACAGGTCATGTAGTCATCTTTAAAAGAAAGTGCAGCCATGATAAATATCCAGTCATTACTGAAGCTGTAGAAAAGACGGGTGTCCCAATACTTTTGGCAAAAAGAACCCAAAAGTGCAGCGTCTGATTATCTGATTATGTTCTAAGGAGCTAAAGATCAGAAACGTTCAAAGGGTGTTTTACAATATGCAACTCTAGATTGGGACATTGTAAACAGTCCTGCGTGTTACATCATGTGACGTGAGACACAGCTGTAACGTCATTACTTGCTTAAGGTAGTGTCGGTGAATAAGAATTTGTTTTAATGCAGGATGTGGTTGAGTTTAAATGTAGAAACAAATGCGCATAAATGACACAATAGCATTAATAAAGGGATACTTACTGTAATTTTCTGATTTAATAAACATCTGAACAGATTTTCTAAAATATACATATATATATATATATATATATAAGCTTTGTTTTTTGGGAGGATTTGACCCTGAAACATCAGGTGATTTTGAAACCAATGTAAACACGTCCTGCAGAAAAATGAGGAAAACATGTACTGACGTCCCTGATCGGAATTCCCAGGATTGCATTTATGAGGACTATATAATACCCTTAACAGGAGGGGTTTTCTCATAACCCTTCTAAGAGGAAAGAGAGAGAGTGAGAGAGAGAGACAGAGAGAGACAGAGGACATTTTCCAGGATTTTTTCCAGGGTATCTGCGGTAAGAATCACAATACATTTTTTCAACATTACTTAACATTATTCTTTTTAATAATAATAATAATCAAAATACTTTGTCATGCAAAAATGTAGATTAGATTTGTATGTTTAGATTATGTTTGGATTATAGGGCTGAACAAGCAGAAAATCAGTACAGGTGTTGTGTTGGCAAAAGTATTGGGACACCTTTCTTAAGTATGGTATATGCTTTTTGAGGATCGCATTCTACATTTAGTCCAAAATTCGCTCTTATAATTTTCTCTACACTTCTGGGAAGATGTTCCACTAGATTTGGAGTGTGCTCGTGAAAATTTGTGTTCAGTAGCAACAAGGGTGTTAGTAAAGTCCGGTACTGATGTAGGTGAGAAGATAAGGAGGCCTGGGATGTGGTCAGTGTTTTAATCATCCCAAAGGTGTATAGAAGGGTTTTTAGTTTTACTTTCTTCCCTTTTAAATAAGAATAAAAAAGAAAAGGAAAGTTTCGTTTTATTTGAGTTATTTGACTTTTTGTGTAAATAATGAACCTGGACATGAACAAGGAACTTTTCAGAACACAGAACCTCAACTGAAATTGTATAAAAAAAAAAACAGGACAATGTTTTGTTGTGTTCCTTATATCGGTAACAATCAGTGATTCTCCGCTGTCTCGTGCTTCAGACATTATGCCTGTAAATCGTTTAATTTCATTTTAGTTTCCATTGTTGTTTTTGTGCAGTAAATACATACAAGTTTATTTGTTTGCGTCCTGCGGGATTGCAGGTCTCTAGTCTATTGCAGGCTACTCAAGATCTTCCTCTCCAAACAATGTAAACCAGATCTTCATGGAACTCGCTTTGCACATTTGCCGTGGTTTCCAAGTTTTGGGTTTGGGTTTCCAAGTTCAAGTAAACGCAAAATGTATATTATACCGAATCCTATACAGTAGTGATGGAAAGATCGGATCATTTTAGTAACTTGGATCTTTGAATCTTTAAAACGAATCTTTTTTGTTGTTTAGTTCATTTCGTTCCTTTAATCAGAATTAAAATTAAATGTTACATTTTTAATAAGCGGATCTCTCAACACGTCCACACACACTGACTTTGAATATAGTTCCAATCATTTATATATGTACAGTATATATAACTGCATAGCGTATATGAGAGTCACTTGACAAAAAAAACGAACATGAGATTTTGCTCGTGCACGTCCAGTAGAAAATGAACGAATCACTCTTTGAGTCACATTAAAGACTCGTTCAAAATAAACGAATCGTTTGTGAACAGGGTGTTTTTGGTTCGAATCTTGACATTATTGTCACAATAATTATGGGAGTCACGTGACAAAAGAAGTAACGTCACGGACAAGAAAATTTGAGAGGTGAAGCTCCTCATTCTGCTTATCATCATTTCTCCTTACCTTCATCGTCATATTTTCATTATTAGAACTATAGTCGAAGTTGGTGTATGTAGACGTGTTTGGTGAATCTGCTGATTGGAAATGTAACATTTTACACAATTTATTTCTGATCAAAGAACTTTAATGAATTAAATGACTCAAAAGATTCAAAGAAGCGAGTCACTAAAATGATCCGATCAGTTTTGTGTGCCTCCAGATTGGTGGTAACAGTTTGAAGAAGAACCACAAATGGCAGGAAAGGTCAGGTGTCTGCAAACCTTTGGCAATATAGTGTACTTTTACAGCCACTTGTGGTTCTTCACCAAACTGTAATCACAATGATGGAGGCACATACTGTACTTGTAGTGAATATTTTTGGATGCTGGAAATCTTCCCTTTACTTGAACTAATACCTGATAATGCCCCTGTGCACGAAGCCAGCTCAATGAAGATCTGCTTTACGTGGTCTGGAATAAAAGATCTTTCTGAACCCTATTGAACACATTTGGTATAGAATTTTACACCCTGACTGCACCCACAGGCCTCCTCACCTCACCATCCTCAGTACCTGACTTTACTAACACTCATGTGGTTTAATCTATTGGAGGTGTGGTCAGGTGTCTATAATCTTTTGTCCATATAGTGAACCTGAATATTATTTACAGCTTTGAATCCCACAGACGTACACAAAGAGACAGGTTTATATTAAAGGTAGCTGGATTCCCCGCCAGCCAATCAGAAGCCAGTATTTTTCTCTTTAATGAATAATTAATGTGTTAGGATTATTGATATTGATCACAAAAACCTAATTAAGAATTCACAATCCTAAAGAGTTTTTGCACAAGAACACAGCTTTTTAGAGTGGGAAAAGCAACAACTTCGGCAAAAAGATAAAGTCATGAGAACAGGATTCAAAAGAAAATGCACATCAGTGTAAAAGAGCAATGTCCTGTAATGGACATGTCATTGTTCTTAATACAACCTGAAATCAATGTACTTTATGTTATAATTTTTCTCTGTTTGTTTACAGGGGTCTCAGCATGGCAAGTGGATCCAGTTTTATTTTGCCCCCTGTGCTACTTTGGATCTGTATTCTGCTGGCAGACTCAAAATGCACCATTAAAGAAAACAAAGCCTTCTGTCTCCTGAGAAACCTGCACGAGGTTCCAGCTTTGCCTCCCAATATAACTGATTTGGATCTGAGTTTAAATTACATCGGTGAAATCCATGAGAAATCATTAAATGGTTTGGAAGCGCTACAAATCCTTAAGATCCAGCAACAGGAAGTCAAACTTACCTTGAAAAAGAATGCCTTTAGTGGACTGTCCAATCTGACAGAACTAAATCTGGCGTACAACACGGACCTACAGGTGGATCCGGGAGCATTTAATGGCTTATTGAACCTTCAGATTCTCATTCTTTCAGAGTGCAAGTTACAAGACTCTATTCTTTCAGGAGACTATCTGAGACCTCTGGTGTCTTTGGAGGAACTTTTACTCTCTGGAAATAATATACGTCGAATCCGTCCCGCTTCTTTCTTTGCCAACATGAGCAAATTACACACTGTGGACATTTCTAATAACTGGATTAACAGTTTTTGTGAAGAAGATCTGTTCCATTTCCAAGGAAAACAATTCACTCTGTTCAAATTGAGTGATATCAAAATGTCTGATATGAAGCCATATTGGGACTCGTGGAGTAAATGTGGAAACCCGTTCAAGAACATGTCTATTGAGGTGCTTGATTTGTCTCTAAACAGCTTCAGTGTTGACATAACAGTGCTGTTCTTTAAAGCAATCAGAGGAACCAGAATTCACCATCTGAACCTTAATTCCAGCGGCAGCATGGGAAAGGGAGTTTGGTACAACAACATGAAAGACCCAGACAGGAATACGTTTAAGGATCTGGCTGAGAGCGGCATTAAGACTCTGGACCTGTCCAAAGCCAGAATTTATGCTCTTAAAAATTCAGTATTCAGTCACATGCCAGATCTGGAGGAAATCTCATTAGCTGATAATGTAATCAACCAGATTGAAAGAGATGCTTTTAATGGACTGGACAATTTAAGATTTCTCAATCTGTCCAATAACCTTTTGGATAAAATTCATTCAGAAACTTTTAATCATTTACGAAATCTCGAGACACTGGATTTATCTAATAATAATATAAGGATGCTTATGCGAGAGTCATTTCAAGGACTGACCAGTTTGGTTCACCTTTTTCTCTCTGAAAATTCCTTACAACATGTACACACACTAGCAAACCTTCCACAACTCAAAACGCTCTTCTTGGACAATAACAAAATTACATCATTGTACGGTCTCCCGAGCCAAACAAGAAATGTCACAACCATTGATCTGAGGTACAACAGATTAGATAATGCTGAGAGCGTCTACACCATCTTAGTAGAATTCCCCAAAATTGAAAAAATATCTCTTGGAGGCAACATGTTTTCATGGTGTACACTTAATCAGAAATATTCAGTGTCACCTTTAAACAATGTACAATTTCTTGACCTCCATATAACCGGCTTACAAGATCTCTGGGTACAAGGACGGTGTCTGGACATGTTTGACCACCTTCACCAGCTGCAGATGCTTTACCTTCAGTATAACTCAATTCGTTCTCTTCCCAAAGACATTTTCAAGGGACTCACTTCGTTGCACACTTTAGATTTATCCTTCAACTCTATCACCTACATATCTAACCCTAACGTGTTCCCGAAAAGTCTGAGGACACTCAAGCTTGCTCGCAATCATCTCGGGTCTGTCGATCCAAAAGCCTTCAGCAGCCTGACCACATTAGAGTTGTCTGGAAACCGTTTTCTTTGCGACTGCAGCTTGAGGGTCTTCCAGAGATGGTTAAGTCAGACAAATGTGAAGCTGTTAAGCCCTCCTGAGGAACTGAGGTGCGAGTATCCCAAACAGCAGCGAGGGAAGTCTCTCCTGCATGCCGCATTGTGCAGGAACAAAATGTAGTGAAAAGCATGAGAGGATCTGTGAAGGTTTATTTCTTATTAATGAAATCATTCGAATGTAATCAATGGGACATGGTAGCGATTTTGGATTTTGATCAACAGATCATGAGTTAAAATCCTAGGCCTGAGAGTAAAGCCTTTAAGATTAGATTAGATTAGATTCAACTTTGTCATTGTGCAAGGTAGAGTACATGTACAGAGCCAATTGCTTACATTTACGCCGCTTGTCAGCCGGCGTTATCCAGAACTGACGAGCGCATCTTTAAACTTACGTTCAAGACGAGTCAAATACTCAAGTACTGTTTAAATCAGATACTCTAATACTTTTACTCAAGTCATATTGGAATTGGTGACTTTGAACTATCTATAACTACACTTTTACCTCTGTAGTTTGATGGTGCTGGGATTTGAACTCATGACTTTCCAAACCAATGTCCAATGCCTTAACCACTGAGATACCACTCTCGAGAAAAATATTCTAATCAACCCTTATCTAGTGTGTGTTTTAATCAAACCAATATTAATCCAACAAATTGACCTAATAATTAGTTTAGAATGCATTAGATACAATAGAAGTAGCCTGATTTAACCTATTCAGCCAATATGCTAATCTCATGTAACCTATTTACTCCAAGTATAATTAAAATAATAATAATCAGATACTGATGTTCTGACTGGTGTTATGATTGTGTTGGAGAGACAGAAAAAAACAACAATGTATAAGGCAGACTTAAGCATGTTTATTGGGAAGAAAGAGCTTGTGGGCCTCAGCTGCTGCAGAACACATGGATGAGCGATCAGAGTCAGATTCAGATGAAGTTATAGGAGGATAATAAACAGGTGACAGAACTGGAGAAGTAGGAGAATAATTAGTAGGAAACCAACATGAAGGGTAAGGAGAAGATGGTTGGTTTGTTGCAATGAAATGCGGGATTCGTCATCAAAGTCTTCATTATATGTTTGTGTGAAATGATGCAAGGAGGCAGACAGGGGTTCTCTGGAATAGAGAGGTGTTCAATAAATCGAGCGACCTCAGTGGCGAGAGTTGAAATGGACGATACTGCGGAGAACGATCATAAGAGCTGTCCCAGAACGTCTGCGAGATGGAGCTGAATAAAGGAAACCAACAGAGATACGATGTAAAAAGGTAAAATCGCAATTACTAAAACATCAAATTAATATGTACAGGTAGCGACAAAAGTAACAAGCTTATAAACGCTATCTCTGTGAAGCTCAACACCCTGTAACAGTCCGTTCAGAAAGTACGAATGAAGTATGATACTAACATAAATAAGCAGAATCAATCTAAGTGAGAGAATATCGCTTGATTCAATGAAAGTAGGATTGCAAACAGCATTTTAAAAAAGAGAAGAAAAGCAGAACACTTACACATTGCAGATGCAGGAAGATAAAATGGGCTGCAAAATGGTTGTTCACGCATGAAAGGCTGAGAACAGGATGAAGCAGTGCCTGGTTGTACCAGAGGGAGTGAAGGTTTTATACACATATATTTAAAAAAAATTAGAGAAAAGGCCGGAAATAAGGGAAATGGAGTTGAACAGGAAACCCAAATATGGAATCACAGGAACTGGTGGAGAACCAAGGTTCGAAGATAAGAGGATAGGGGGAATTCGCTAAGATAAAGAAATTAGAAATAAACAAAGGTATGTGTCTCCGGGGTATAAATATGAGTGTGTGTAAGGTGTGTGTGCGATTGATCATTGTGATGTAATGAAGTGACCACCTTCTATGGGCTCATTAGAACGTGACTGCAATAAAGTTTTTGCTTTTACTCATCCGAGACTGAAGATCTGTCATTGGCTTTTGAGGTCTATTTCATTTTATTTCATTAAAAGTTTAAAAGTGTTACATTGGGAACCGACTGAAACAAAGAATCCACCCGTGATGTATCTGCTCAGAGACGACACCACTTCCCTACAATTCCTTAGTTGTATAATTGTGATAATTGTTTGTCCGTCTGAATAAGAGCATCTGCAACACACCATAAATCACGTAGTGCCATGTAAAAAACCTGTTTATAAATAAGTTCATCACTACTAATATGATTATTACATATGACGTAATGGTGACAATAAACACGACAAAGCTGAAGACTCTTGTAGAACCTACTATATAGTCTATCCTGTTCACAGACTGTTTCTCTTTTGCAGAAAAAATGATGGATTAGGTACAAATAAATAATCCATACAATTACATTTCATAAACTGTTACTATAGAAACAATATCTTATCACAACAATCACATTTAGACCTATGATTCACAGATATATTACTTATAGAAATACTGAAGGTTTTATCTACATTAAACCATTAAAAAAGAAACGCATCTGATCAGCCAAAGCTCAATAATGAGCTTTGAGAGCTCCTGGATGGGTGGAGCCCCAGGCTGGGCAGAAGGACCCTGCTTATGGCAAAGCCCAATATCTGCCAATACAATACAATTGAGAAAGAAACATAAAATTGCATATATATATATATATATATATATGGAGAAACAATTAGGACATCACGTGTGTAATAACAATTATAAATTATAATAAATATGATATATTTTATTTTATTTTTTTTTAAACAATAACACATTAGTAATCGTTATTAGCCTTAAACTGAATGATCACTCGACTAATGCTACAGGCTCCTGTGTAATTAATTTTACAGTACCTCAATTCCATTAGACAACAACAATTTCAATATTTATAGAATAAGTAAAGGAAAAATCGATTATTGCTCCTGTGGGATGCTGTTAGACTTGTTGTAGTTCCCCATTTTGACCACTAGGTGTGATAATAGCTCTACCCAGGTTGACCAGGGTGCTGTGCTCTTCTCATGAGGCACATTTTACCTACTGTATAAAGGTGATATTGATGTTTATAAGTGTAAATCATAATCATGAAATCTATAAAAGATGCATTTTACAATAATACAAGATAAAACGGATGTTTCAGACCTGCTGCTCAACATGGTTGGTGAATTCTTGTGTTGGGCAGAAGTCCTCTGCTGGGCACAAAATTCTCATGCTGATCAGAAAGCTCCTCGAGGATAAGAAGCAGCTTCCTGCTGGCCAAAAACCTCCTACTTATATCAGTCAAAACACCATGTTGTGCAAAGACCTCCTACTTGACAAAACATCAGTGGAATGGGCATACGCATTTAGATGGCCAAATCCTAATTATGGTAATATGGTTCCATCCTAGGTTAAGAAGAATCCAATAAGAAAAGTAATACCAGTTTGAGCAGATCCCTAATGCTGGGCAAAGCACCACATTGGACAGAACCTGCTAAATGAGTGATACTATTAGGTTCAACCCAACTTCCCTTTACTTAAAATGTAGGTCTTTGTTTTGTTTTTTTATTTAAAAACTCCACTCTTCTGGGAAGATGTTCCATTAGATTTTGTGGAGATTTGTACTCATTCAGTAACAAGGGTTTAAGTAAGGTCGGGTACTGATGTAGGTAAGGTGAGGAGACCTGGGGTGCAGTCAGCAATCCTGTTCATCCCAAAGATGTTCAGTAGGGTTGAGGTCAGAACTTCACAGCAGAAGATCTTCCACTCCAAACCATGTAAGGCATATCTTCATTGAGCTCTAAACCTGTGCTTCACAGATTCATTAATGTTAGAAAAAACTAAAGAAAAGCCTCTGGTTAATCAAAGCTCACCAGCATTATTAACTGGTGGGTGGAGCTCCAGGTTGGACAGGTGAACTGTCATGCTGGAACAGGTTTTGGGTCTCCTAATTGAAGTAAAGGGAAAATTTCATGCTATGAATTCCTAGATCATGAATCCAAAGAAATCCTGTACTAGTGTGTGCCTTCAACTTTGTGTAAAGATCTTGGAAAATAACTACATATGGCTGGAAAAGTCTGGTGTCCCAATAACTAATTTGAAGGTATGGTTGAACAGATTTTGAAATCCAGAGTCAACAAAACCAGATCCTTTTATTCGATTTCATTTCTAGAATAGAAAACCTGAAACTTATACCTGGAAAAGTTTTTTTGTTGTTGTTGTTAGGAAAGAATTCTCAGCATGATGAGTTCACATAACAGGAGAAAAGAATGCGAACGAGGTCACCCTGTACCGTACCTGGTACCTGGTTTGAAATATAATGTTCCAGGGGGTCACCATCCTTTTGAAACGAAAAGAGCGACTTCTTGGGTACTAGTTAATGTAAAGGGCTACCAGATTGATACACACAAGTCGAAATAACACGCAAGTCCTGAAATAACAAATGTGCCCAATTTACCTTTAATTATTTGTTATTATTAATAATTGTTGATATTTATATCTAGTCATCTATATTTTAATATTGTCATTTTCAAATTCACACCAAAGTGTGATTTACAAAAGCAACAAAAGAAATTAGATGCAGCTCACTGGTAAGTGGCGCTATGGTAAGACGTTTTTTAAAAAAATAGGCCCACGGGCGACTCGTGTGGTCCTTGAGGGCGACCTGGTGCCCCATGTTGGTGACCCCTGTTATGTGTAATCCTACAATCCTGAAAGGATCTGTGTATCTCACTGGTTAGGATGGTGGACTTTAAATCCCACCACAACCAAAGTTACCACTGTGGGGCCCTTGAGCAAGGCCCTTGTTATGTAATAATGATGTCCAATTCAGACTGCGTTTATGAAATGATTCATGCACTTCGAGTCATTATTTCTATTGCGTCACAATCTTGCTTTTAAATGTTCCAGTTTCAGGCGCTCTGATTTCACTGCGTATTAAATACGTTGAATAAAATCGATTTTTTTCCATTCGGATCTAATAGTTGAGTTGGTTTTCGGTCATATCCTGCATAGCAGGGCGTTGCGAAACCCGTGTAAACATGAGAACGTGAAGAGCAAAGAGGAGAAGCTCGGAGCGGACGTGAACGTCTTCTGCGCCCAAACACGCGCATTTCCGTCTGGCGCGAGCGCGAGTGCGAGCGCGGACAGGGAATTCCCACGGCATTCCCAAGTTTTCACTCCTACACGTACCGAGTGTTTACCGAAACCAACCGGGAAATTTGCGGGGGGGGGTGATTTCTCTTGCACCTTGATCAGGATTCAATCCCAGAGAGAGCTGAAGAGGAAAACAGAAACGGTAAGTCCACGTCCATCAGATCTGCGCTTGTTTACTCTCACGTCTAAATTGAACCGCTATTTCTTCACGGCGAACCCACGTGAATTCTTTAACGGGAGATAAGTTGTAAGAAAGTGTTGCAATGGGTGCGTTTTGCGCATGCGCTATTAAGCGTGGATTTCAAAGAAAGGGCTTTGCTTTTTTTTTTTAGGGTCGTTTCTGATTTATAAAAATAGTATTTTTTTTTTATATTTGTTTCCAATCCTGATTATCCAAGATAATTTCATCTCCTGAGTTTAGTTTTCATACTCAAATAAACCTTTAGAAATAGGCTTACAATCAAACATAATGTATTAAGTTGTATAAGACCTGGAAAAACTATATTTGTCCTTTGTAAACCTTTGTGGGCGTGTCCGAGCGAGTTGACAAACTTCAGAAAAGCGTCCCTTTACTCAAATTTATTGGCTTGGTGTTGCGAATGGAGCGACAAACAGTGGTAGTGAAGACAGCAGAGCGTGTGTCCATCTACCGGTTTGCGGTCAAAATCGGAATGCTGAATGTGTAGGAACGCCTACCACTAGGAGAAACACTGTGGAGTAGCTAACTTGCTCACTCAAAGTTACAATTTCAATCCTGAGCTCGGATTTATTCCTCTTCTTCTTCATCACATGTTTGTCTTGTGTCTTGATTTGTTTTCTTTGCACACATCAATAGATGTCTATGAGAAATTTGCCCCCAAGATGGTGTGCATGCTGGATTGGATTGGCGATATCCTATCCAGGAGAAATTTGTTAAGTATCCCATAAAAGCGCATTCACAGGGACACGTATGTAAGATGCCGTGTTCCATGTGATCTATGAAAAAAGATTCAGTTTTATGTTTTACATTCCTTAAAGATTTCATCAGAGTCTGTGCTTTGCAACAGTCAGAGATAAAGCTTTTGCTCTGTGGCCTTTTGTTGCATTTTTCTTGTTGAGGCAAAGCCCAAACGAGAGAAAAGAGATAAGCTGGTGAAAGAAAGATGGCTATAACATAAAGTAATAAAAAGAACTGAAGTGTTTTATGGACGTGTTTTAACGATTGAAATGTGGTTTAATTTTATTTTTGCCAAATAACAGGATGTCCTGTCATGTTTTCTTCTACATTTCATATGATCATAGTAGAATCTTACGTTACTAAATGAGTTCAAGAGGAATAGACCTCCCCAATATGGCCAAAAGTTTGTGGACCTTGTGGTTTGTGGTCACCTGGCCTAACTTGGTAAACATCTTTCAAGAACAGTACTGTAGATTATAAAAAGCATTAAGGGAAATGTGGAATAGCTTTCATTTAGATTTTAGGGCATGTTTATGGGCATTTGTGTTTATTTCCTACATGCAAAACGTTAGTGGGGTTAGGTACTGATGTTGAATAAAAAGACCTGGGGTTCCATTAGTATTTCAATTCAACCTAAAGGTGTTCATTGGGGTTGAGAAGGTCAGGGCTCTGTGAAGAACACTGTACAAACATGAACCCCAATGTCACATTGTAAAACAGACTTCCTCCTTACTAATCCTACCCACTTCCTGCTTCACCATCTCCACACCATCCAACCTTCTCTCTCTCTTATTTTCCTCATTCATCAGCTGCTCAAAATACTCCCTCCATCTCCTCAACACACTCTCCTCACTAGTCAACACATTTATTGCTCTAACTTGCAGCACATCCCTACCAGCTCGGTTCCTCTGCCTGACCAAACTTTACAAATCCTTTTCTTCTTCCTTAGTGTCCAACTTTTCCTACAGCTCCTCCATGAGGAACACCTCCAATGCTCCTGGACTTACTCCCTTTCCATTTGGTCTCCTGAACACACAACATATCTACCTTTCTCCGCTCCATCATATCAGCTCCCTCTCTCCCTTTACCAGTCATAGTACCAACATTTAAAGTACCAACCCGAACCTCCACTCTCCTCCACTTCTCCTTTCCCTGCTGCCTCTGTAGACGTCTCTCTCCTCTCCTTCTCCTCCTTCGGCCAACAGTAGCCCAAATTTCACCGGTACCCTGTTGGCTAACGATACCTGTGGTGGTCGTTGGTAACCCGGGCCTCGACCGATCCGTTATTGAATTTCTGATTCGTGATCCGCATATTTGATTTGGCACATGTTTATGCTGAATGCCCTTCCTAACGCAACCCTCCCTATTTGGCTTGGGACCGGGACACTAAGAGTGTACTGGCTTGTGCAACCATATTGTCTGGGTTACACTGTAAAACTGACACATGCAAGAAAAAGACTCGTCCGAAGTTTTACGTCCTCAATCCGTGACACATTCAGGCATGTCCTCAATCTGTGACACACTCTATTACTCAATAGGTTTCTCTTCTTGCTGTCCTGATCACCTGTCTCATTTTCCCTGAGGTGGTTTGAAGTTGTTGTGCTAATCGCGTCATCGGGTTCAGCGCTCTTGTTGGTTCTTGGTTTGACCGCGGTCGTTGGAGAATCACATTGCAAGAAAGAGTCTGAAATCTTTGGACATTGCCAGAATTTCATCGGATGAAGGAAATGATTGCAACAGCCTTAAATCAGCTGTCAGTAAACAAACCACCGATCAAAGACTACAAATTTAAGCCTAGGATTTTTGGAATCTTTTAGAATTGTTAAAATTGTCTCAGAGGACCAAATCATAGTCAAAATCACACAGTGTGCACCTGGCTTATTATCCGATGAGGCTTGCACCCATAAAATAATTAGAAAGGGGAAAACCTGGTGGAGGCTTGAAAGGACCTTTTGAAAAGCAAACAACTATCGCTCAATTCCCCTTTTCCAATTCCTTGCATCCTCTTGACTCTGGGGATAACATCAGAAAAAGCTCCACCAAACTACATGCGAAGAGGCATAGCTTTTGGGCATCACATTGCATCTACCAAGGACTAACAAAAAGGGTTTTTCTGAAACAACAACTGGGTCATCTCTTCTTTATTTTGATTGTCCTTTGTCACTTGATAAAACCCTTAATAATCAAAAAGTACCAATTTGTACTTGGTCATAGGTTTGCTACAGGGTTTCATTAGACTAATATTACTCCAAAGTAAAAAATATCCCTGAGGAAAAATCAAGGGTGAAGGGGTGGAGTTTTGCGAACCCAACACTACCTCCCCTGCCAACACTGTCCACATTCCAAATGCCAGAAAACCTGCCCAATGTGCCCCAAGAATTAGTGAATGGGTAAAGTGAGGACTCCTCTTTATGCATGGTAACCCCAACAGACCTTCACTGATCAGGCTTTGAGTACAACTCAAGAGTCCACCAAAGCCTGATTTAAACTCCCTTGTATGCTGACATGCCATATGTTCCTGCTTGATCCGTGGAGGCCTGCAGCACATCAGGAATCCCAGAATCAGCGTTCCCGTTTCCATTAGGAAATGTGCGGCATTCCAGTCACACTGTCAGACCATCTACGAGGAGGTCTTGATGGACATGGAAGGTTCTACCTGTGTAGAGAGAGGACACATCCGAGATGAAGGGGGGTTGGGTAAATCGAGAGGCTAATCTCTGTAGTTCATGTGAAAATCAGTATATAAATCAACAGTCATAAAGATACCTGAAGTAAGTGCATTTTGCACATATAATTGAAAACTTCTTTCTTTGTTTGCAGGGGTCTCAGCATGGCAAGCGGATCCAGTTTTATTTTGCCCCCTGTGCTACTTTGGATCTGTATTCTGCTGGCAGAATCTACCTCAAAATGCACCATTAAAGAAAACAAAGCCTTCTGTGTCCTGAGAAACCTGCACGAGGTTCCAGCTTTGCCTCCCAATATAACTGATTTGGATCTGAGTTTAAATTACATCGGTGAAATCCATGAGAAATCATTTGAAGGTTTGGAAGCGCTACAAATCCTTAACATTCAACAACAGGAAGTCAAACTTATCTTGAGGAAGAGTGCCTTTAGTGGACTGTCCAATCTGACAGAACTAAATCTGGCGTACAACACGGACCTACAAGTGAAACCGGGAGCATTTAATGGCTTATTCAACCTTCAGATTCTCATTCTTTCAAAGTGCAAGTTAAAAGACTCTATTCTTTCAGGAGACTATCTGAGACCTCTGGTGTCTTTGGAGGAACTTTTACTCCCTGGAAATAATATACGTCGAATCCGTCCCGCTTCTTTCTTTGCCAACATGAGCAAATTACACACTGTGGACATTTCTAATAACTGGATTAACAGTTTTTGTGAAGAAGATCTGTTCCATTTCCAAGGAAAACAATTCACTCTGTTCAAATTGAGTGATATCAAAATGTTTGATATGAATCCATATTGGGACTCGTGGAGTAAATGTGGAAACCCGTTCAAGAACATGTCTATTGAGGTGCTTGATTTGTCTCTAAACAGCTTCAATGTTGACATAACTGGGCTGTTCTTCAAAGCAATCAGAGGAACCAGAATTCACTATCTGATCCTGAATTACAGTAAGAACAATACAAAAGACCCAGACAGGAATACGTTTAAGGATCTGGCTGAGAGCGGCATTAAGGCTCTGGACCTGTCCAATGGCAGCATTTTTGTTCTTAAAAATTCAGTATTCAGTCACATGCCAGATTTAATAGAAATCTCATTAGCTGATAATGTAATCAACCAGATTGAAAGAGATGCTTTTAATAGACTGGACAATTTAAGATTTCTCAATCTGTCCAATAACCTTTTGGATAAAATTCATTCAGAAACTTTTAAACATTTACGAAATCTCGAGACACTGGATTTATCTAATAATAACATAAAGATACTAATGTTTGAGTCATTTCAAGGACTGAACAATCTAGTTAACCTGTTTCTCTCTGAAAACTCTTTAGAATCTCTTTACACAATAGGAAACCTGCCATCACTTCAAATACTGTACTTAGACAATAACAAAATTACATCTACATTTAATTTTCAAATCCAAACAAGAAACATCACAACCATTGATCTGAGGTACAACAAATTAGATAATGCTGAGAACATCTACAATATATTAGTAGAATTCCCCAATATTGAAATAATATTTCTTGGAGGCAACATGTTTTCATGGTGTACACTTAATCAGAAATATTCAGTGTCACCTTTAAACAATGTAAAATTTCTTGACCTCCATATAACCGGCTTGCATAAATTCTGGTTACAAGGACAGTGTCTGGACATGTTTGACCACCTTCACCAGTTGCAGATGCTTTACCTTCATATTAATTACATGCGGTCTCTTCCGGAGAACATTTTCAAAGGCCTCACCTCTTTGCATTTTTTAGATTTATCCGTTAACGCTCTCACCTACATACCTAACGGCATATTTCCCAACAGTCTGAGGACACTCAACCTTGCTTCAAATCATCTCGGTTCTGTTGATCCACAAGCCTTCAGCACCCTGACCACCATCAGCTTGCGTGGGAATCAGTTTCTGTGCGATTGCGGCCTGGCAGATTTACAGACATGGTTGAATCATCCAGATGTGCAAATGGATTCCACTATCGAGGAACTCACGTGCGAGTTCCCAGAAGATCGACGAGGGAAACCTCTCCTGCATGTTCAACTTTGCGAGGATGAAGAGGATGAGAAGATCATCGAGGAACTGAGGCTAGTGCTTTTCATCTGTTGGACCGTACTTATTATACTAATCTCCACAGGGGCTGTTATTTTCGTCCGGCTGCGTGGCTACTGCTTCAAGATTTATAAGAAGTTCACTGTCAAATTCAAAAAGGGAGGCCAAAATCTTCCAGCTGACGACGGCTTCATGTATGACGTCTACTTATGCTTCAGTTCTAAAGACATTAAATGGGTGATAAAGGCCTTGTTGGAAAAGCTAGACACCCAGTTCTCAGATCAAAACGAATTACATTGTTGCTTCGAAGCGCGGGACTTTATACCAGGAGAAGATAAGTTCTCCAACATGCGCAACGCAATCTGGAAGAGTAAGAAAACATTGTGCATCCTGTCCAGAGAGTTCCTTAAAGATGGCTGGTGTTTGGAGGCCTTCAGTTTGGCGCAGACAAAGATGCTAGAAGAGGTCCAGGATGTTTTACTGGTGCTTCTTGTGGACGACATCCCACGTTACAGACTGATGAAATACGAAATTGTCAGAACCTACTTCCAGACCAGGAGGTATCTCTGTTGGCCAGAAGATAGTCAGGACTTGGAGCGGTTTTACAACCATCTTAAACAAAGTATATTAAAAGTCAGCAAAGTGAAAGAAGCGAAAACAGACGCTGAAACAAACCACAACAAGACAAACTGTATAGCAGTAACTGCTTTTTAACTCCTGGGTATAGATATGGAGGAACACAGCATTGTGAATGTATGTAGTTACTAGATTAACTAATGTGAAGCTATGGGGAAACGGTAGCTCATGGTCAAGACCTTGAACTTTTAAATAGAGGATCAGGAGGTCAAATCCCATCACCACCAAGCTACCACTGGTGGGCATTTTGAGCAAGACACTTTACAATCAGCTGCTGAGTTGCAGGTCTAAGGGCATCTTCTAAATGCTGTAAATGTAAATATGGTGCATTGATTAGATATAAAATGCATGTCAAGAGTCTTGGAATGTTACAGAGAGTCTGAAAAGTGTAAACTGTCCAGTAGAATCAGAAAGGGTTTTATTGCTCGGAAACACAAGGAATTTCTCTTGGTGACAGAATCTTCTAGGTACAGTAAATAAATGAAGGAAAAAAACGATTTATACAAAAGGGACGAAGAAAATGTACAGATCTTATATACATGTATGTGCAAGTGGAAAGTAGTGAATAGAAAATGTAATAAATAATACATAGAAACAGAATATATATATATATATAGTATGTGTGTAAATATTTCACCTCAATGATTCATAACTATTGCACAGCAGTTTGGTTACTGGTTTGACTGCATGTAAGTGTGGATTGATTGGAGAAAAAAAAATGCTTTTTGGTCTCGAAGGCCTGGTGCTCAGCCAACCAGAGGTCAGTGGTTCAAAATGTTGTTCCAGCTGTGTTCTAGCCGTGACACTTGAGACTCGTTCTATTTTTGTAAATAAGCATTTCATGTTTGTTTGTTTGTTAAAAGTCACCAATTTCAATATGAGTAAAATCTTTGAGTTTCTGATTTGAACAGTACTCGAGTATTTGACTCGTATTGAACGTGGGCTCAAAGATGCACCAGTCCTCATCACAGAGACACACGTTAGTGAAAAGTAAAAAACAGCTGATTTGCTAAGTTTTATTTCCTAAAATACAACTCAAATTGTACAAACAAGCAGTAAAGTGACCTTTCAAAAAGATCTTCAATTAACTAATAAAAAACCAATATCATGTCACAAAATTGAAGAACCATTAGTATTCAGTGGACAAATAAAATTAAAATAAAACCAAATAATCAGCACTGACTGTGATGTGATGCACCTCAGTTTCAGGTTTATTCCATTTCAACAAAAGCTGCTTCTCAAATTTTGTGGAATTTATTCCAATGAGATGTAAGTCGGGGCAGTGGAGTAAAAGGTTTATGTATTAAATCATAAATGTCATTGAGTGAAGAGTAAAAGTTGCTGATATCTTTGATACGTAGTAAAACAGGAACGTAGCCAAAAAATTATGTACAGTAACAAAGAGAGAAAAACAGAAGCTGAAAAAAACAGAAACATTTCCAAAAATCAATACCTTCTTATCAGATTAGGGATATAAACATCTCTGTGGTCTAGTAATTATTAACTACTTCCTGATGGCCAGTCTAGTGAAACATCTACAACAATATAGTTATCAGCCAAGTTAATTTTATTATTTAACCTTTATGTTTGTTGAATACTGAACAAAGCTTTTGCCCATAGCTTGGAGATGCCTACTGCATGAAGTAATCAGCTTTTTGCAGCATTGTGGGGACATATGACAACTGTCTCAAATAAACTACCAATTCAATTGCATATTAGTGAGGATATATATATATATATATCACAGAAATTAGATACCCTTCACATCTTTTGCACCCATTTTAGTATCTTCACAAGGGACAAAACTATAGAAATGAAACTTGGATATATTTAGAGTATCAATGTGCAGCTTGTGTAGCAGTTCAGATTTACTGTCCTCTAAATATAACTCAACATGCAGCCATTATTGTCTAAAAAACTGCCAACAAAAGTGAGTACACCCTCAGTGATAACAGCTGTACGTCGTGTAAACATGCACATGTCCTATTCATCATGTTCATGTTTTTATCTGCTTGTCAGGACCATACAAAAATTGTGTATCTTGTATTTGAGCAGATCAGATGTGGCGCTTTAAATCCAATCCTCTCATACTGACCACTGGATGTTCAACATGGCACCTCACGGTAAAGACTCTCCACTGGATAGAATTCTATCCAAAATTTAACCTCGTGATCAGTAAACCAGACCCTTAATTACCCATGTTGTGTGAGGTGTTCAAGTGTTCCTATCAAAGTGGATGGCGAGTGTGTGTAAAGAAAAAAACCCACATTTTTCTTCCAGGCTTTACACATTCCATATTCAGGTTCTTGTGCTTTACACTGAGCTGCTCGTTCGCTGCACTGTGATCGGCTTTGACTCCAGTTTGTTCTCTCGAAACTTTTAAACCATATCCTGTTAGAAAGAGCAGGTCATTGCGAAACCCGTGCAAACAGGAGAACATGAAGAGCAAAGTGGAAGCAGGAGAAAGAGAAGATAACGATTACGCCATTCAGTGTGGATGTGAACTTCTCTGTGCTGAAACGCGCTCATTTCCTTCCAGCACGAGCGCAAACAAAATTCCCAGGTTTACACTCCTACAGGTACCAACTGCTCACTGATACCAACAGGATTTTTTTCCCTCTCACAGCTTTATCCTTTTATCAGATTTCAACGCAGAAAACGGATGAGGTAAGAGTCTGGAGATCAGATCTGTGGGTGTTTACCAGTTATTTCATTCTAAACATATGGAGTTTACCATTAGAAACAAAAAGTATATTTGGTGTTTTTGCTGTGGGCATGCATGGCATCAGAGTTAAACTGATAGGGGCAAATATTTGACAAAAGTAAGGGACTTTGGGGTATAAGATGAGTCCTTTGGGGCAATTAGAGTTAAAAATTAATACCAGAGGTGTTCAGTAGGGTTGAGATGAGTGCCATTGAGCATGGTTATCATAATCTTCACTCCAACCAATGTGAAGCTTCATGGAACTGGCTTTGTGTCATGCTGGAACAGGTTTGGGTCTCCTAGTTCAACTGAATGAAAGATTTCATGCTGCAGCATCCAAAGACATTCTATACAATTTCCATTTTTATGGTAACATTTAGAGGAGAACCTGCATATAACTGGAAAAGTCAAGTTTCAAAATTGTGAAAAAGGGGCTAAATGTTCTATGGCAGTGGTCCCTAACCCCTGGGCCACACACTGGCACCGGTCTGTGGGTCAGTTGGTACCGGGCTGCACAGAAATAATACATAACTTACAATAATTCCGTTTTATTTATTATCTGATTCTAAACTATGTTTTATTTTGAAAAAATGACCGGATTCTCTCCTCCACATCTGTCTATGATTCACTCTTGATGCATGTCATGATGCCTCGGTCACACGTCTTACCTCCATCCTCTACCTTCTTAAAGAGGCTCCGGCCGCTAACACATAATACATTACCGCTAAATTCAAACCCCCAAGCGAGCAAAATTAACAAACAACAACACAGTGGATTCACGTTTATTATTATATTTAGAAAATACCAGTTTTTAACGCTGCTCGTATCATTTTATTTAGTTGCATTCGTCCGCCACACCTTAAAAGCCGGTCCGTGAAAATATTGTCCGATATTAAACCGGTCCGTGGCGCTAAAAAGTTTGGGGACCAGTGTTCTATGGGATGTTCAACACACACATACGAAGCAGGTGTCCACAAACCTTTTGGAAAAAGATTTGTTTGTCAGCAGTTGACAGATTTCAGATGTCTCTGTGTTGGAGCGCATATCGGTTTTTTTTGGTGTTTCAAAGCCTAATTTTAGCTCTTATCTCTTAAACTAGGCAATCTAACAGTATGAAGATTGACTTTGACCAAATAAATCGATAAATGTCCAGATATTCCACTTAAGTTTCAGTGAAACATCCTCCCTTAGCATTAAGAACAGCGTTACACACTTTAGGCATCCGGACAGTCCGTTCTCCCAAACATTCAGCTCAAACACTTTGTATTGCCTCCTGTAAAACCCACCGAAGAGGTTTCTTTCTTGTGATCGAGTTCATCCCAGAGCAGACTGAGCAGGACGTTCCATGATAGACATCACTCCAGACGTCTGTCTGCTCTCTAAATAACACTTTGACTTTGGACGTATTCGTTGTCTTGTTGTACGGTGCAGTCGCTTCCAGTAACCCGCAGCCAAGATGGAATTGCACGGTTTTTAAGTATATAATGGGAGCCATGTTGGTTCAGGATTCCTTTCAATTTCCGGAACCTTCCCTGCTCCAAAAACAGCCTCAAACCATTAAGCCTCCACTTCAATGTTTAACTGTAAGGGTGGTGCAGTCTAATCAGATCTCTCCTGTTCTCCATCTTCCACAAGTTCTTCTGGTAGAGACACAAAAATGTCCCATTTGGACTCTGGTGTGTCTTTGTCTTTTAACGAGTTTAACGAGCATAGAAGCAAAAGGAACATCGAAGAGTCTCAAAAACCAAGTGATTCCACACTTTTGATATGAAATGTATCTATCTAAATGGCACAGTGGTGCAGCTACAGGATCTCTGGTTTAATCCTCCTCAGGGTTTTGTGGGTTTCCTCCCACCACCATAACACACACCAGTATCTTAACTGAGTATGAATTTGAGGGGGTTTTTGGAATGGACCGGCTTCCTGTGCCTCATAAAATGCATACTGAATATAAAGGAATCGATTATATTTTTACCACACGAGGGTTTAATTCTAATCAGCAAGAAACTGGACTTAATCTGAGTGTAATTAATTGATTTGCATTATTTTCCATTTACAAACACACTAGTCAATTTAAAAGGAACACTTGTGCTCCTGTTCATTTTTGCATTGATTTTTATCAGCCAATCATATCACAGTTTGAGAATGTGCAATGTCAGGGAGATACAGATCATCAGATTCAGGTCATATTCACAATGTGGTCTCTGTGCCTTGTCATAGTTGTTGGTGGGAGTATTTCAGAAACTGCTGATCCTCTGGGTGCAGGTCATTCATGCCTTAATAATTTTCTCTGTTTTTTTGCAGGGGTCTCATCATGGCAAGCGGATCCAGTTTTATTTTGCCCCCTGTGCTACTTTGGATCTGTATTCTGCTGGCAGAATCTACCTCAAAATGCACCATTAAAGAAAACAAAGCCATCTGTCTCCTGAGAAACCTGCACGAGGTTCCAGCTTTGCCTCCTTATATAACTGATTTGGATCTGAGTTTAAATTACATCGGTGAAATCCATGAGAAATCATTCGAAGGTTTGGAAGCGCTACAAATCCTTAAGATCCAGCAACAGGAAGTGAAACTTACCTTAAGGAAGAATGCCTTTAGTGGACTGTCCAATCTAATAGTATTAGATTTGATATACAACACGGACCTACAGGTGGATCCGGGAGCATTTATTGGATTATACAACCTTCAGATTCTCATTCTTTCAGAGTGCAAGTTACAAGACTCTATTCTTTCAGGAGACTATCTGAGACCTCTGGTGTCTTTGGAGGAACTTTTACTCTCTGGAAATAATATACGTCGAATCCGTCCCGCTTCTTTCTTTGCCAACATGAGCAAATTGCACACTGTGGACATTTCTAATAACTGGATTAACAGTTTTTGTGAAGAAGATCTGATCCATTTCCAAGGAAAACAATTCACTCTGTTCAAATTGAGTGATATCAAAATGTTTGATATGAATCCATATTGGGACTCGTGGAGTAAATGTGGAAACCCGTTCAAGAACATGTCTATTGAGGTGCTTGATTTGTCTCTAAACAGCTTCAGTGTTGACATAACAGTGCTGTTCTTTAAAGCCATCAGAGGAACCAAAATGATCATTCTGATCCTTAATTCCAGCGGCAGCATGGGAAAGGGAGTTTGGTACAACAACATGAAAGACCCAGACAGGAATACGTTTAAGGATCTGTCTGAGAGCGGCATTAAGGCTCTGGACCTGTCCAATGGCAGAATTTTTGAGCTCAAAAATTCAGTATTCAGTCACATGCCAGATTTAATAGAAATCTCATTAGCTGATAATGTAATCAACCAGATTGAAAGAGATGCTTTTAATAGACTGGACAATTTAAGATTTCTCAATCTGTCCAATAACCTTTTGGATAAAATTAATTCTGAAACTTTTAATCATTTACAAAGTCTCGAGACACTGGATTTATCTAATAATAACATAAAGATACTAATGTCTGAGTCATTTCAAGGACTGAACAATCTAGTTAACCTGTTTCTCTCTGAAAACTCTTTACAATTCCTTAACAACCTGGCCAACCTTCCGTCACTTCGAATACTTTTCTTGGACAACAACAAAATTTCATCCTTGTATGGCCTTTCGAGCCAAACAAGAAACATTGCAGTCATAAATCTGAATTACAACAGATTAAATAATGCAGACAGCTTGTACACCATCTTAGTGGAGTTGCCCAATATTGAACAAATAGACCTTGGACGCAACACTTTGTCGTGGTGTTTTCAAACTAACCATCCCGTGTCACCTTTAAACAAGGTCATATATCTTGACCTCAAGATGACTGCCTTGCAAAACCTCTGGTCACAAGAAGAATGTCTGGACATGTTTGACCATCTTCACCAGTTGCAGAAGCTTTTTCTTAAAAGTAACTTCTTACGGTCTCTTCCGGAGAACATTTTCAAGGGCCTCACCTCTTTACATTTTTTAGATTTATCCGTTAACGCTCTCACCTACATACCTAACGGCATATTTCCCAACAGTCTGAGGACACTCAACCTTGCTTCAAATCATCTCGGTTCTGTTGATCCACAAGCCTTCAGCACCCTGACCACCATCAGCTTGCGTGGGAATCAGTTTCTGTGCGATTGCGGCCTGGCAGATTTACAGACATGGTTGAATCATACAGATGTGCAAATGGATTCCACTATCGAGGAACTCACGTGCGAGTTTCCAGAAGATCGACGAGGGAAACCTCTCCTGCATGTTCAACTTTGCGAGGATCAAGAGGACGAGAAGATCATCGAGGAACTAAAGCTCACGCTTTTCATCTGCTGGACCGTACTTATTATACTAATCTCCACAGGGGCTGTTATTTTCGTCCGGCTGCGTGGCTACTGCTTCAAGATTTACAAGAAGTTTATTGTTGGATTTGTGGAGGGAGTCCCAAAACTGCCTGCTAATAATGACTACATGTACGATGTCTACTTATGCTTCAGTTCTAAAGAC
The DNA here is from genome assembly GCF_946808225.1 of Silurus aristotelis. Classification (NCBI taxonomy): domain Eukaryota; kingdom Metazoa; phylum Chordata; class Actinopteri; order Siluriformes; family Siluridae; genus Silurus; species Silurus aristotelis. Next base: position 2,852,582 of record NC_139590.1, read on the forward strand.
ATCAAATGGGTGACAAAAGCCTTGCTGAAAAAGCTAGACACCCAGTTCTCAGATCAAAACGAATTACGTTGTTGCTTCGAAGCGCGGGACTTTATACCAGGAGAAGATCATCTCTCTAACATGCGCAACGCAATCTGGAAGAGTAAGACAACATTGTGCGTCCTCTCCAGAGAATTCTTCAAGGATGGCTGGTGTTTGGAAGCCTTCAGTTTAGCCCAGACCAAAATGCAAAAAGAGGTCCAGGATGTTTTACTGGTGCTCCTTGTGGACGACATCCCACGTTACAGACTGTTGAAATACGAGCCGGTCAGAACCTACTTCCAGACCAGGAGGTATCTCTGTTGGCCAGAAGATAGTCAGGACTTGGAGTGGTTTTACAACCATCTTAAACAAAGTATTTTAAAAGTTGGCAAAGTGAAAGAAGCGAAAACAGACGCTGAAACGAACCGCAACAAGACAAACTGTATAGCAGTAACTGCTTTTTAACTTCTGGATGTATCACTGGAAACATCATGGTTACTACATTAATGTACCTACAATGAAGATGCGGTACATTTTGTATATTATTTTAAGAAATAATCCATGATTAATAATGCTGTCTGACTCCAGATGGAGTTACCACTCAAACACTTGAACATATTTATAGACTTTTTGTGTATTTTTACTTATGGTTCAATTTGTTCAAATTAAAGGGCAGTGGTGGTTTAATGATTAGACCTCTGGGTTACTGATCAGCAGGTTGTGCCGCTTTAGGGTTTAACTCATGCAGACCACTTTAGATATTGTGTGAATAGTATTTCACTGTGTGCAAAGTTTATGTGAGAAATAAACGCTGTTTCTATTTATGTAGAGTTTATGTAAAGTCACAAGATGTTACTTTATGCCATGTATTAAATGTATAGAAGTGTGTTAATGCAGTTTCCCCGTTCACTTCTAATCAAAACTCTGTCCCACTGTACAGCTTCAAGGTACAGTTCCATCCATATGTGGTTCTTCCACAAACTTGTGCCACAAAATTCAAGTCACAATTGTGTCAGATGTGTTTGGACGCACTAGTTTGACATTTTCTCTTCACTTGAACTAGAAGACCCAAACCTTCTCCAGCAGGACAATACCCCTGTGTACAAAGCTAGTGATATACACAATATCAATGAAGATATGCTTTGTATTAGTTGGAGTGGAAGATGTCCTGCTATAGTGACTCCAGACCTCCTCACCTCACCTACATCAGTACCTGACTTTACCCCCCTTTTTAAACACCCTTTTGTGGCTGACACAAATTTTCACAAAATCTAGTGGAACATCTTTCCAAAAATACAGGAGATTAATATAACTGCAAATGGGGACTCAATGTGGAATGAGATGTTCAATATGCACATATAAATCTTATAGTTAGGTGTCCACAAACCTTTTCCTAGCGCCGGCTTGTTCCTTCAGGGCAGCTATGAAGCCCCGGTGGACCCACAACATTAAATTTGTAGAAGAATTTTCAGTGGTATTCAAATATTTTTTTGTTATTTTGTAAATGTACACTTATAGGTTTAATGGTTTATTTGTGGTACACAACATTACTTTGACACAAAATCACAGGCTTAAAAGTTGCACCAAACAGTAGCAAGAATCTAAAAATGCACTTCAAGTGTTCTTTTAGTATTCCTTTATTGGATGCTTTGTGCAAAATATCTGCTTTGACCATTATTATTCAACCATTATTATAGAATGTAATATAAATGGTATTATCAATAGTAAATATGAAGTGAATTGAATGTGAATGTGAATGTAATATGAATAGTAGCGACTAATGATGTAATGTGGCTATGATCAGCCATAACGTTATGACCACCTGCTTAATATTGTGTTTTGTTGCTTAAGCAATCGTGACCCGTCGAGCATTAACAGCATGAGCTTCTTCAGCAGTTTGAGTTACATGAGCTTGTCTGTTGGATCGGACCACACGGACTAGCCTTCGCTCCCCACGTACATCAATGAGCCTCGGCCGCCTACGACCCTGTCGCCGGTTCACCACTGTTCATTCCTTGGTGTACTTTTGATAGATACTAAGCACTGCAGACCGGGAACATTCCACAAGAGCAGCAGTTTTGGAGACGCTCTGACCCAGACGTCTAGACGTCACTATTTGGCCCTCGTCAAATCCTTACGCTCGCCCATTTTTTCCTGCTTCTTACAGGTCAACTTTGAGGACAAAATGTATATATATATATATATATATATATATATATATATATATATATATATATATATATATATATATATAGTGAGGAAAATAAGTATTTGAACACCCTGCTATTTTGCAAGTTCTCCCACTTAGAAATCATGGAGGGGTCTGAAATTGTCATTGTAGGTGCATGTCCACTGTGAGAGACATAATCTAAAAAAAAAAATCACAATGAAATCACAATGTATGATTTTTTAACTATTTATTTGTATGATACAGCTGCAAATAAGTATTTGAACACCTGAGAAAGTCAATTTTAATATTTGGAACAGTAGCCTTTGTTTGCAATTACAGAGGTCAAACGTTTCCTGTAGTTTTTCACCAGGTTTGCACACACTGCAGGAGGGATTTTGGCCCACTCCTCCACACAGATCTTCTCTAGATCAGTCAGGTTTCTGGCCTGTCGCTGAGAAACACGGAGTTTGAGCTCCTTCCAAAGATTCTCTATTGGGTTTAGGTCTGGAGACTGGCTAGGCCACGCCAGAACCTTAATATGCTTCTTACAGAGCCACTCCTTGGTTATCCTGGCTGTGTGCTTCGGGTCATTGTCATGTTGGAAGACCCAGCCTCGACCCATCTTCAATGCTCTTACTGAGGGAAGGAGGTTGTTCCCCAAAATCTTGCAATACATGGCCCCGGTCATCCTCTCCTTAATACAGTGCAGTCGCCCTGTCCCATGTGCAGAAAAACACCCCCAAAGCATGATGCTACCACCCCCATGCTTCACAGTAGGGATGGTGTTCTTGGGATGGTACTCATCTTTCTTCTTCCTCTAAACACGTTTAGTGGAATTATGACCCAAAAGTTCTATTTTGGTCTCATCTGACCACATGACTTTCTCCCATGACTCCTCTGGATCATTTAAATGGTCATTGGCAAACTTAAGACGTGCCTGGACATGTGCTGGTTTAAGCAGGGGAACCTTCCGTGCCATGCATGATTTCAAACCATGACGTCTTAGTGTATTACCAACAGTAACCTTGGAAACGGTGGTCCCAGCTCTTTTCAGGTCATTGACCAGCTCCTCCAGTGTAGTTCTGGGCTGATTTCCCACCTTCCTTAGGATCATTGAGACCCCACGAGGTGAGATCTTGCATGGAGCCCCAGTCCGAGGGAGATTGACAGTCATGTTTAGCTTCTTCCATTTTCTAATGATTGCTCCAACAGTGGACCTTTTTTCACCAAGCTGCTTGGCAATTTCCCCGTAGCTCTTTCCAGCCTTGTGGAGGTGTACAATTTTGTCTCTAGTGTCTTTGGACAGCTCTTTGGTCTTGGCCATGTTAGTAGTTGGATTCTTACTGATTGTATGGGGTGGACAGGTGTCTTTATGCAGCTAACGACCTCAAACAGGTGCATCTAATTTAGGATAATAAATGTAGTGGAGGTGGACATTTTAAAGGCAGACTAACAGGTCTTTGAGGGTCAGAATTCTAGCTGATAGACAGGTGTTCAAATACTTATTTGCAGTTGTATCATACAAATAAATAGTTAAAAAATCATACATTGTGATTTCTGGATTTTTTTTTAGATTATGTCTCTCACAGTGGACATGCACCTACGATGACAATTTCAGACCCCTCCATGATTTCTAAGTGGGAGAACTTGCAAAATAGCAGGGTGTTCAAATACTTATTTTCCTCACTAAATATATATATATATATATATATATATATATATATATATATATATATATATAAAATATGTAAAAATATATGTAAAAATATACATATATATATTTTTTTACATGGACAATAAAAATGCTGAATATGTACTAAATACTATGAATATGTTCATCAGTGTTACCTGTGTATAAGACAGAACTTTTTTAATCCCAAAAGAAAATTCCATAGCCAGAGACTGCTTCAGTTTACAAGAAAAATCTATATAAATGAAATATTATTAAAATATAAATGAAATATTCTTTATAAAATATATAAATGTGTTCAAAAGTACAAAAAAAAACAAAAAAAAGTGCTATGGAACCAAAAACGTACTTAGACATCACCAAGATCTCTGCTTTTGGGGAACTTGTAGTCTTCAAACTGATCTGCAAATGTGGCTACACAGGGAGGGGGTCGCTTCAGATCAGAAGGTTGTGAGTTCAAATCCTGCAATTACTAAGCTGCCATTGCTGGGAGCTTCACCAAGTCCCTTAACCCCTCAACTTCTCAGTTCTGTAAATGTAAATGATACTGATGCACAGTTATGTATAAAAATGGACAGCAGGATGTTACAAAGTCCATTTTAAAACCAAAACACTGTCTGGTTCGGTACATAGCTGGAGGTTATTTAGCCTTAAGTCAGAAATACTGCTAATATTCGTTTTATAATAAACCAGTGAGCTTTGAGGTGATTAAGGCATTGAGCGGCGCAACGTTGGAGGTTTGCTTGCATAACGAAAAAAATTATAAAAATAAAGACAGGAGGAAGGAAGTTCTTGCAGTATATTTGGTAAGGATTGAGAAGTGCTTGTGATGCAATTCTCGTGGAGTAACAGCAGGTCAGTTTGTGGGGCTCTGACAAAATTGCAACAACACCAACATGATGACACATACACTAATGTATTCCTGCGTACGTTTATCAGTTAAACGTTCATTAACAATATTCTAGCTACTCTGAAACCAAATTTTACTAGCGGCTAAGTAGCAAGTGTTAGCTAGCAAGAGCAATACTCTGTAATCCCGGCAGAATAGCATGGACTAAAATCTAACCAATGAATTTTAGTCGGGTAAAAGATAAGAGCTCTGTATAGAGATTCCCAAACCAGTGTCACAGAAAAATCGGTCTCTACTTTTGCTTTTTTAAAATGTTTTAAATTTATTTTACAAATGAATATTATGAATACGCCTGTAATTATTTAAAAATGTTACTTGGACACTACATTTTAGAGAAATGTATATGACAAACATATTTAAATGACATTTAAATAAAAAAGGTCTGTGCTTTTCTCATCTATTATCACTACCCTGGCAGATTCTATCGGTCCGTCTTTTTTTTTTTTACATCAAGTGATACTGATTCTGTGGAACAAGTCGAAAACGGAAAGACAATCCATGTTAAAAGTTTATATAGAATATAATTTACCAACATGAACCTTAACAGCAAAGGTGTACAAATGTAAAGCCAAATCTATCGGGACCGCACACACTTGTATACTCTGGATGCGGTGGCATAAAATTTTCCCAAACCTGTTCCATCATGACGTACACAAAGTGTGCACAAAGACAGCATAATGAAGATCTACATGAGATGGAGATCTTAAGTGTAAGTCAGCCTGAAAAAAGCTGCTGCATTAATGAACACCGGGTTGAACATTTTGTAACTGTTTACATTTTATGAAAGTTTATGGTAGAGCATACGTTTACACAGACACGATAAGGTATAAAACAGGACAGTAGTTAATGATGTGGAATTTGAGTCGGCTTAATCTGATGTGAACTGCGAAGGTGATTACCTTCATTAAAAGATTTGTTTCATTTTCATTTTTAGCTGCTTTTGTGTGATGTCCCTTGTTTAAAAAAAGCTATGCAAGTTAGCTCCATGAAGATATGCTTTACATCGGTTGGAGTGCAAGATCTCCTGCTATAGAGCTCGGACCCTCAACCCTACTGAACAACTGACAGCACCCCAGGCCTCCTCACCTACATCAGTAACTGACCTTACTAACACATATCTGAAGGAGCACACATTTCCACACAATCTAGTGGAACATCTTCCCAGAGGAGTGGAGTGGGGGCTAAATGTGGAATGAAATGTTCAAAAAGCCCATATGAAGCTCATGGTCAGGTGTACACACACTTTCTGGCGTTTTGTGCACGTAATTTGAACAAACAAATCTACTCATAGCTTTGCTGAAGTAGCAGAGCAGTTTAAAACTGAAGGGGAAATCTATGTTAAAGTCTCACAGTTATCCGCAACCATAACATAATTCAACACGACACACTGAATGACCTCTGGGTATCTCTGGAGAGCCGTAACTCAGATCGAAGCCACTGCCTCCATAGCGACGACCATCCTGTCTATTTTTCCACTACATCATTAAGGGCTTTGTTAAGCACATATTGACTGACCTGGAGAACTATAATCAGGGTATATCAGAGGACTCAAACATACTCACTGATATGTAGGGTCCTTTTTAAGCTGTGTGATATAGAGCAGCTGGAGTAAACTCGAGACAACAGAAGAAATTCCACACAATATATCTCAATTTATGACACGAACTGATAAACAAAGGGATTGAAGGAAACTGGAAATGTACACACTGCTCCCTGTTAACTGAGGAACATTAATATTATCATTATGGATTTATTTTTTCGCACTGGAGCTATAAAGCTACAGGTGAGTGAAGCTTATATAATCACCAGGTTAGAATATTTACACAATCGGATTAAAAACAAACTCGGAATTAATATGCGTGTAATGGTCTCATCATGTTGCCATACAATTATAAATGCCACAGTATTCACAAATCCAACAGAGGGGTACAACTCCAACTTCAAAACACTGTGTAAAATGTAAATAAAAACACAATGTAATGATTTTCAAATCTTATAAATCCACATTTTATTTACAATCGAACTTCATTTCTTTTTTACATTTGCAACACGTCTCAAAAAAGTCGACACGGGGGAACAAAAGTCTGGAATAAGTAATTGTTATTCAAATTAAACAGTTGGAGAAACATTTTGCAACCAATTAAGGTTTTTGACAGCAGGTCAACATGATCGGGCAAGATGATCAGGTATAAATACTCTTGATGTCACCCAAAGGAGAATGGGTTCCCCTTTTGAGTCTGGTTCCTCTCAAGGTTTCTTCCTCATAACATCTAAGGGAGTTTTTTCTTCCCACAGTCTCCACGGCTGCTCATCAGGGACAAATACACACCATTCACCTTAACTGTTGATTTCTGTGAGGCTGCTTTGAGACAATGTCTGTTGTGAAAAGCGCAATAGAAATAAACTTGACTTCACTTGACTTGACTTGAAACAGTGTATAGAGAGGCAGAGTCTCTCAGAAGTAAAGATGGCCAGAGATTTGATCAATTTGTGAAAAACTGTGTTTAGAAATTGTGGAACAATTTCAGAATAATGTTCCTCGACATTAAATTGGAAAACAGTTGAATATCCCATCATTTACAGTACATATCAAAAGTTTCAATAAATCTGGGGAAATTTCTGTAAACAGGGACAAGGGACGAAAATCAATATTGGATGATTGTGATCTTCGGGTCCTCAGGCGTCACTGCATTCAGTCATGATTCTGTAATGGAAATCATTGAATGGGTTTAAAAACACCTCAGGGAATCATTTGAGAACACAGTTTGCCATGTGATCCACAAATGCAGATTAATTGGCTATCATGCACAGAAGAAGTCATGATCCAGAAACGCCGCCATCCTCTTTGGGCCAAAGTTCAATTAAAATGTACTGAGGCAAAGTGGAAAACTGTTCTGTGGTCAGACAAATCACAAGTTACATTTATTTTTGGAAAACATGGACACCACGTCCTCAAGAGGAGAGGGACCATCTGGCTTGATATCAGCACTCAGTTTAAAAAGCTGATGGTATGGGAGTGCATTAGTGCCTATGGAATGGGCAGATTGCACATCTGGAATGGCTCCATCAACGCTGAACTGTATATACATGTTCTTAAGCTGGGTTTTATTTATAATTTAGAATTGGTTAGCGTTTTACGCTTGCACTGTATTTTATGGTGTCCATGGTGATAGTGGGCACTGATGTTAGAAAGCCAACCAGGAACATCTGTGCTTACATGGATTAAGCGTTTTATCCTTTAAAGGTCAAAGCCATCAGGGACTCGGTATCAACAAAAGAAAAAAAATGAATTAATGAGAAAAAGATAGAGGAATATTGTGTAATATATTATATCATATTGTAAGCTTATTTTATACTTAAATAAATATATAATGCCTGTGGTCATGCTGCATTTCCTTAAAAAACAAAAACAAAAAACCCACTAAATCTACTTCTGTCAGCTGCCATTTTGTGTATTTGGGACTAGGTCTAGGTAGATTCTCCTTAAAAGGTTTTAAACAATCGGGATCAGTAGGTCAATAAGGTCATCGGGATGAACCTATTTACAGTGATTTCACCATGACTGCATTTCATGTGCGATTTTCAATCTGTGGCTGATTATATGTATAAAGATGCCTGTAAAAAAAAGTTGCATCCAAAAGAATAATCAAATCCAAGGGGATGTATGGTCATGTGACAGGAGTGTCGCTGATAGGCTGCAGCATTAAACGGTTTAGGCTAAAAAGAAATCAGCCCTCGTCCTCACTTCTTCATACAACTGTAGGTGGCGCTGTTGCATCTAGTTCCACAGGAATCCAAATAAAATAGTTTAAAACAACCAATAATCTAATGTCAATGTCAAAACCTTGAATAATCCAATAATTTCTACAAATGTATTTTTTTTTCTTTGAAAGACAGAAGGGCTAAAGTCTTGCTACAACATACAGCCCTGAAAATTGCAGCTGAATCAGCCAAATCATTTCCCACTTCTTTATAGGAACTTCCCAACTCCGTCTATACATGTGTACAAATTAAGGTATTGTGGTGGTTTGCTAACTCCTTGCTAACTCCAGTCCATTAGATAAGCAAATTTCTTTTTCTCCATAAAGTTTTTGGGAGGTGCTTGTCTTTGAATCCGTCTAGAGTTTTCGAACCCTTTCAGCGCTTTTAGAGAAATCCGATCCCCCTGAATAAAAACACGTTTTCACTTGGCATATAAACTGCATATTCTCAACACACATACAACATCACAAACTTGTATTTAACCTTGTAAACTTGTCCTGAGCATTCGTGTTTGAATTTGGATTCCCAAAATGCATAAATATCTCCAGATTGTCCAAAATGATCTGTTTTAGTGATATATATATAATTAGAATGCATTTTATTATTAAGAGCAGTAAGTCAGAAATACACTCGCGCTTCTGACACGTTCCCAAACATTCTTCAAGCTTAATATGGATTTTGTGTAGTATGGAAGATGGAAAACATTCATGTTTCCTTCAGACTCAGTTCATGCATCCAAAGACGTGCGGTACAATTGTGTGCCTCCACGTTTGTGGTGAAAGTTTAAAGTAGAAACACACAGAGCTGGAAAAGGTTCACGAAACTGACGTATGCATGAGTGTCATTGTGGTGCAATCAAGTAACACAATAGTGAAATGTGACTCCAGTAAGTGTCCCTTTAAACTTTCACTTAAGTAAAAGTACAAATGTATTGGCCTTCAAATGTACTTAAGTATCCAAAGTACTATGATTTATTACAGCTATAATGTTCCTATTATCATTTTTTAAGAGTCTTTATTTAATCAACCTAATTTATGTGAAAAGACTCGAATGTGACTCTCAGCACACTGATCTATTAATAGAATGATATTAATGTTTTGGTGAGTTCGAGTCTGGATTTTCTTCATCATTTATTCCTCTCTAAATGTTCTGCCTGCTGTTGAACTGCCGCGTAACTGTATATTCGTGCTAAGTAGATGCACCAAGCGCCAATCAACACGAGTTCAACTCATTTATATCAACTCATTTACATTTAAGACATGTAGCAGATGCCAATATCCAGAGCTTACAATGATCTCATTCATTCATACAACTGAGCAGGTGAGGGTTAAGAGCCTTTCTCAAGGGCCCAGCAGTGGCAGCTTAAAGGTGGTGGTGAAATTTGAACTCAAGACCTTCTGGTCAGATGTTCAAAGTCTTATCCACTGGTTTTTTTTCCACATATATTTGTTTACACACTCCAAAATCTAGTGGAACATCTTCCCAGAAGAGTGGGAGTTATTCGAATAGCAAACGTGTAGAATGGGATGTAAAAAAAAAAACGTATTGTTGAGTTTCCGTACTCTATAGTGTATAGATATTTAAAAAGACAATTATAAATTCTCAGCTAAATTATCGTGACTTCTAAATGAGGTAGAAAAAAAACCTTAAAACCCATGCAACGATGAATCTATAATAAACTGGTTGTTTATTGCAGAATGCAGAGGTGGGAAGTAACGGAGTACAAATACTTCATTACTGTACTTAAGTAGATTTTTCTGGTATCAGTTTTTTACTCCACTATTTATTTTTCAGACAACTTTTTACTTTTACTCATTACATTTTTACACAAATATCTGTACTTTTTACTTCTTACATTTTCAAAACAGGCTCGTTACTTTAGTTTTAATCCACTGATTTGGTGAAATATAAAATTTCTCTTTTCACTGCGCGCTGATTTCAGCCGAACAACCGATTTCCTGTGACTGCGCGTCTTTTTCAATCCGCTGAAATACATTCATTAGGTAACAACATGGACGTAAATCCCGGGGGGGACGGAGGGGACATGTCCCCCCCCCCCATCCGAGGGTTGTGCCCCCCCCAAAAAATTATGTACAAAATATCGCACTCTCTATTGTAAACAAAAATGCATTTAGAAACAGTCCCCCCCCCTCCCCTTCCTCACAGTGGTTTGACCCACTGCCTGCTTTCCCAGTTCATCTCACCTACTCTACACACACGAGTCAGGCGTGCGTTCATCTCACCTTCTCTACACACACGAGTCAGGCGTGCGTTCATCTCACCTGCTCTACACACACGAGTCAGGTGTGCGTTCATCTCACCTTCTCTACACACACGAGTCAGGCGTGCGTTCATCTCACCTTCTCTACACACACGAGTCAGGTGTGCGTTCATCTCACCTGCTCTACACACACGAGTCAGGTGTGCGTTCATCTCACCTGCTCTACACACACGAGTCAGGTGTGCGTTCATCTCACCCGCTCTACACACACGAGTCAGGTGTGCGTTCATCTCACCCGCTCTACACACACGAGTCAGGTGTGCGTTCATCTCACCTACTCTACACACACGAGTCAGGTGTGCGGTTCATCTCACCTGCTCTACACACACGAGTCAGGCGTGTGTTCATCTCACCTGCTCTACACACACGAGTCAGGCGTGCGTTCATCTTACCTGCTCTACACACACGAGTCAGGCGTGTGTTCATCTCACCTGCTCTACACACACGAGTCAGGCGTGTGTTCATCTCACCTTCTCTACACACACGAGTCAGGCGTGTGTTCATCTCACCTACTCTACACACACGAGTCAGGCGTGTGTTCATCTCACCTGCTCTACACACACGAGTCAGGTGTGCGGTTCATCTCACCTACTCTACACACACGAGTCAGGTGTGCGTTCATCTCACCTACTCTACACACACGAGTCAGGTGTGCGGTTCATCTCACCTTCTCTACACACACGAGTCAGGCGTGTGTTCATCTCACCTGCTCTACACACACGAGTCAGGTGTGCGGTTCATCTCACCTACTCTACACACACGAGTCAGGTGTGCGGTTCATCTCACCTACTCTACACACACGAGTCAGGTGTGCGGTTCATCTCACCTACTCTACACACACGAGTCAGGTGTGCGTTCATCTCACCCGCTCTACACACACGAGTCAGGTGTGCGTTCATCTCACCTACTCTACACACACGAGTCAGGTGTGCGGTTCATCTCACCTGCTCTACACACACGAGTCAGGCGTGTGTTCATCTCACCTGCTCTACACACACGAGTCAGGCGTGCGTTCATCTCACCTGCTCTACACACACGAGTCAGGCGTGTGTTCATCTCACCTGCTCTACACACACGAGTCAGGCGTGTGTTCATCTCACCTTCTCTACACACACGAGTCAGGCGTGTGTTCATCTCACCTACTCTACACACACGAGTCAGGCGTGTGTTCATCTCACCTGCTCTACACACACGAGTCAGGTGTGCGGTTCATCTCACCTACTCTACACACACGAGTCAGGTGTGCGTTCATCTCACCTACTCTACACACACGAGTCAGGTGTGCGGTTCATCTCACCTTCTCTACACACACGAGTCAGGCGTGTGTTCATCTCACCTGCTCTACACACACGAGTCAGGTGTGCGGTTCATCTCACCTACTCTACACACACGAGTCAGGTGTGCGGTTCATCTCACCTACTCTACACACACGAGTCAGGTGTGCGGTTCATCTCACCTACTCTACACACACGAGTCAGGTGTGCGTTCATCTCACCTACTCTACACACACGAGTCAGGCGTGTGTTCATCTCACCTGCTCTACACACACGAGTCAGGTGTGCGGTTCATCTCACCTACTCTACACACACGAGTCAGGTGTGCGTTCATCTCACCTGCTCTACACACACGAGTCAGGTGTGTGTTCATCTCACCTTCTCTACACACACGAGTCAGGCGTGTGTTCATCTCACCTACTCTACACACACGAGTCAGGTGTGCGGTTCATCTCACCTGCTCTACACACACGAGTCAGGTGTGTGTTCATCTCACCTGCTCTACACACACGAGTCAGGCGTGTGTTCATCTCACCTGCTCTACACACACGAGTCAGGTGTGCGTTCATCTCACCTGCTCTACACACACGAGTCAGGTGTGCGTTCATCTCACCTGCTCTACACACACGAGTCAGGCGTGCGTTCATCTCACCTGCTCTACACACACGAGTCAGGTGTGCGGTTCATCTCACCTACTCTACACACACGAGTCAGGTGTGCGGTTCATCTCACCTTCTCTACACACACGAGTCAGGCGTGTGTTCATCTCACCTGCTCTACACACACGAGTCAGGTGTGCGGTTCATCTCACCTACTCTACACACACGAGTCAGGTGTGCGGTTCATCTCACCTACTCTACACACACGAGTCAGGTGTGCGGTTCATCTCACCTACTCTACACACACGAGTCAGGTGTGCGTTCATCTCACCTACTCTACACACACGAGTCAGGTGTGTGTTCATCTCACCTTCTCTACACACACGAGTCAGGCGTGTGTTCATCTCACCTACTCTACACACACGAGTCAGGTGTGCGGTTCATCTCACCTGCTCTACACACACGAGTCAGGTGTGTGTTCATCTCACCTGCTCTACACACACGAGTCAGGCGTGTGTTCATCTCACCTGCTCTACACACAGGAGTCTGGTGTGCGTTCATCTCACCTTCTCTACACACACGAGTCAGGTGTGTGTTCATCTCACCTTCTCTACACACACGAGTCAGGTGTGTGTTCATCTCACCTGCTCTACACACACGAGTCAGGTGTGTGTTCATCTCACCTGCTCTACACACACGAGTCAGGTGTGCGGTTCATCTCACCTACTCTACACACACGAGTCAGGCGTGTGTTCATCTCACCTTCTCTACACACACGAGTCAGGCGTGTGTTCATCTCACCTACTCTACACACACGAGTCAGGCGTGTGTTCATCTCACCTGCTCTACACACACGAGTCAGGTGTGCGGTTCATCTCACCTACTCTACACACACGAGTCAGGTGTGCGTTCATCTCACCTACTCTACACACACGAGTCAGGTGTGTGTTCATCTCACCTTCTCTACACACACGAGTCAGGCGTGTGTTTATCTCACCTACTCTACACACACGAGTCAGGTGTGCGGTTCATCTCACCTTCTCTACACACACGAGTCAGGCGTGTGTTCATCTCACCTACTCTACACACACGAGTCAGGCGTGTGTTCATCTCACCTGCTCTACACACACGAGTCAGGTGTGTGTTCATCTCACCTACTCTACACACACGAGTCAGGTGTGTGTTCATCTCACCTGCTCTACACACACGAGTCAGGTGTGCGGTTCATCTCACCTACTCTACACACACGAGTCAGGTGTGTGTTCATCTCACCTGCTCTACACACACGAGTCAGGCGTGTGTTCATCTCACCTGCTCTACACACACGAGTCAGGCGTGTGTTCATCTCACCTGCTCTACACACACGAGTCAGGTGTGTGTTCATCTCACCTACTCTACACACACGAGTCAGGTGTGTGTTCATCTCACCTGCTCTACACACACAAGTCAGGTGTGTGACTGCGGCTCAATTAATGTTCAACTCCATTAACTAGGGTATTTTATTCACTTTAAATAAAGCGATTCTCTTTAATGTAGTTGATGCAGACTCATTCATAAATTAATTGCGGCAAAAATGCTGATTAATGATGTAATTTTCCAGAATCTGCTCTATTAGTGATTAAAATATGACTTATCTAGTGAACGTTAGCTTGTGTACAATAGCTTGTAGCATAGCGCACTGACACTAACACACCAAAGCTGTTTCCCATGCAGTGTTTTATTTGGGACGACTTGACATAATGTTAATTTAACATTAACACACAATTAGCATATTGTTTATCTGTGCATTTACTAAATGAGCACTGTGCTACATCCCAACTGACCCCACTGTATTTTTATAATCAATTTATATTCTGTTCTTAAGTGTCTAAATTAATTTTAAATAAAATGTTAAACTTTTTTTTAATTCCTTGTTTTGCTTTGTCATTGAACCTGAGAAAAACTTAAACTTAAAATAATCATAATGACGCAGTCTCCATGCTACAATAATAAAAGCAAAGTGTTTCACTGTGGGGACACTGTGTCTTTATCAGTACAATTTCACTGTATTATTTGTGTCCCCCTTCAAAAATTGCTCATGAGAAATTTAATATTTATTGTCCCCCCTACTGTTAAATGAAATTTACGCCTATCTATCTATCTATCTATCTATCTATCTATCTATCTATCTATCTATCTATCTATCTATCTATCTATCTATCTATCTATCTATCTATCTATCTATCTATCTAATATTAATATGATGTGAGGTCCAGTTAACAGCTAAAACAGGTAGAAGTAATAACTACTTTTTACTTAAGTAAATGTCAGAGCCAAGACTTCTTTACTTTCACTTAAGTAAAAAGGTTTAATCAGTACTTCAACTTTTACCCGAGTATTTTAAAACATGAGTATCTGTACTTCTACTTAAGTAATGGATGTGTGTACTTTTGCCACCTCTGGCAGAATGTATGAACAAATATATATCTTTAAATCCTGTCTGGTCGATTTTAACACTGTGTTTTCCTTTAGTTTGATCTCTGCTGCCACCTAAAGGCCATTTCTGGCATAAGCTAATAACAAAAAATACATCATTTGAATCAACTGCGTTTATGACTCAGTACATGAACTTATTATTCCACTATATTTTAATTTACACTAAACATTACCGATTCACTTTTGCACCTCTGTTGAAGATGTAAAATCACAGTCAGCTCTGATTATTTAATTTTTACTTTATAAAAAAATTATTTACATTCATTTTATTTGTCTATAGAATACTAATGATTGTGATGACTGATACCCGTACATATAACAAACTGGATTTGTGCTTAGGGGGCATTGCCATGCTTTAACAGCTTTGGGTCTCATTGTTTAAGTTAAGGAAAAATCTTTTGCTACCACAACCGCTCATGAGTCAGTGTGCCAGTAGGTGGCGATAGTGTGTCATAAACAGTAACATTATATGTACAAATGTTTTTGTACACCTACGCAAAAGATTGGTGTGTTCTCTGAACATCCCATTCCACATTTACTGTTGATTTAATTTTGTAGTAACCTCCTTTCTTCTGGGAGGGTTTTTCAATAGATTTTGTGGGGATTTGTGCCACAGTAGAGTGTTAGTCAGGTAGTGATGTATGTGAGGTGAGGAGGCCTGCAGTGGGGTCAGCGTTCACATTCATCCCAGTGGTGTTAAATAAGATTGAGGGTCAGAGATTCATAGCAGAAGATCTTCCACTCCAACCCATGTAAAGCAGATCTTCATTGAGTTGTGCACATGGGCCTAGTCATGCTGGAAGATGTTTGGGTCTCCTAGTTCAAGTGAATGGAAAATTCTGGATGTTCTAGTAAGTGCATAAATAAGCTTCATTTAGTCCAGAATGCAGCAGAAAGAGTCCTTACAAAAGCTAGAAAATATGACCACAAGACGACTGTTTTAATCAGTTTACACTGGCCAATCAAATCTCACATTGTTTAAAAAATGAGCCAAAATACTGAAAATATTACTACTGACCTACTCAACACTGAATGATCACAGTGACTGTAACTTTTGTTAAATTATGATGAAAGGTGCAGGCTATTTATTGGTACCTATAGTAATGAAATCTACAGCAGGGGGCGGAGCTTTCTCTTACAAACCCCTGCTACATTATTAAACAGCCTTCCAGGTAGTTTTCGGGACTCAGACACAGTCAGACACAGTCAGACACAGTGATCAAGTCTAGACTGAAAAGGTCTAAAGATCTATGAAATTACTAAGCAAGACAAGAACTTTGAGGACGTATTTGGACTGTAATTTGATATCAACAGTCTTCTACAATAACTTTGGAACACAGGTTGCGTTTAATTCCTCTTTTGAGTCTGGATCCTCTCAAGGTTCCTTCCACTCGCTCATTAGGGATAAACGTACAATTATAAAGAGCAAACTTCTACATTCTTTTATAACTGATTTATCTCTAAAGCTGCTTTGAGACAATGTCCATCGTTAAAAACACTGTACAAATAAAAACGTATGAAATTTCACGTTAACCGAATCATTGTTTTGATGCAACCCAAAAAAAAAAACGAATAATAAAAAAGATTTTACTTTTGACCGGAAACATGCACCATGTTTACACATTCAATCATACGAACGTGTAGCGCAGTGTGAACTTTGACCTAAATTCTCAACATACTTGCGCTGAGTCGATTTACGATGTTACACTCATCTCTCCTGCGGGAACAAATATTTCAGGAATCTGATACTTTGTGAAAAAGTCTGGCTGAACTCCAAAGCTGTCATGAAGCCTTCATCGTGTTCATGAACAGAAGGTGCACGAGTTTTGCAAAAAAACTCCTCATTTATTCAAGATCTTTTTTTTTTTTAACCATTAAAATCTTAGTGGTCTTATTTTAGAGTGGTCTTATTTAAAACTGGTTTTGAGGTCACGCAGTAAAAAAACTGCTGAATAATCACACATTTATTTAAAAACTCAATTTATGAGAGTCAGCAGTATTCATAACATTATCCAGTAGAGTTATTATTAAAGTACTTATAGCTTTTTACTAAGTTGCTCTGTAGTTTCATTCCAGTTTTGAGAAGCAGCAAGTTCAAGACGGTCTTCAGTTGAATAAATGTTTGTTGTCGCTCTTAGTGCCGGTCCCAAGCCCGGATAAGTGGGGAGGTTTGTGTTAGGAAGGGCATCCAGCATTAAAACATGTGCCAAATCAAACGTGCGGATTATCAGCAGTGGCGCCCCCTAATGGGAGAAGCCGAAAGAAAGTTTTAAACTCTTACAAAAAATTACAAGTTAATTAGACTAGATCGACTGCTCAGAATAAGTGTTTTAAGGCTTATATTTTTACATTTTGTTCTTTTTTAAAGCCTAGATATATATTTTTTCTATTTCAAGTAATCTTAAGTGTTATGTTACTGCACTGGCAAATCATTTGACTTGTTTCTAGTCTGTATCTTCTGAAATCATGCATTTATTTATTTGTTTCTTTAGTTAGTAGTTGACAAAAATTTCAAAAGAATTCTTTTTCCTTCTCATGAGTTTGGACACCTGGAGATATTGCTTTGGGGGTAATATGCTGTTTTTTTTTTACACAGGAGAACATGCAGATATGTGTCTTTCATAGATGTGTGTCCTGGAGCTCATAGGCAGCTGTATTTCATGGAGATGGTTTACACTTTCTCAAATCTCAGTCTTTGAGGTCGCTGGCAGAAGCTATAGAAAGAAATGTTTTGACATCTTTATTTTACAGTACGTGTCCTGGTCCCAGGATAATAGGGCTGCTGATAGGTTGAGGGCCTTCATGCCATCAGTAGTCTTTCTTCTCTGTAGCTCCACTGGACTCCCAGTTTAATTTTGCTCTTAGGAAGCATCTCCACTTTCCCACACTTTCCAAAACACCTGGATCGCCGAGTTGTCCTGTGCTTTTTAAATTGGAATGAATTGGAACGCTGACTGCACCCCAGGTCTTCTCACCTACATCAGTACCTGTCTTTCATAACACCCTTGTGTCTGATGAAACACAAATATCCATAAACACACAACAGAATCTAGTGGAACATCTTCCCAGATGAGTGAAAGGAATTATTGGGCAAATTTGGACTAAATGTGGAATGTATTGCTCAAAAATCACACGCCGTACTTGTGACCAGGTGACCCAATACTTTTGCCAATATAGTGTATGCGGTGACATCAAAAAGTTTTAAGACTCAGTCTGTTTACAATAAAGTAGTTTATTTAGCTAAGTTTACACACGATCACCTTCAAAAGAGTCCTTTTGCACAGCAACACATTTACCATTTACGGCATTTGGCAGACGCCCTTATCCAGAGCGACTTACAACTGAGCAGGGGGGGGTTTTTAGGGCTTTGCTCAAGGGCCCAGCAGTGGCAGCTTGGTGGCGGTGGGATTTGAACCTGTGATCTTCTGATCCAAAGCCCAATGCCTTAACCACTGAGCTACCACCCCGCAACACAGCGTTCCCAGTGTTCCTGCCACTTCTGGAAGTGTCCTGGAAGTCTTCTTTTCGAAGCGTGTCAAGCACCTTCTGCGATTTGTGGTGGATCTCCGCAACCGTGTCAAAAGCTGGATCTTCATCTTTGGAAAAAGGGTAGGGTAGGGTGCGGAAGTGAGATCATGTGGCTTGTTCTCCGACGATCTTCACGCACAAGTTGCTGGATGGTTGTCAGGGGTTGGGCTCCTTAAGAGTCTTCCTGATCTTTTGTCATCTTCCAGTGAGGTTCTTTCACTCAAAACACTTCGAACGAGGTGTATATCAAACTTATGTCATTTCAAACGTCTCTGTGGCAGATTTGCCCAGTTTCATGCAGAATTTCACGTTTTTAATGCACGTGGGTCAGAACAGCACCAGTTAGACTCGAAGACTTTTGAGACCACCTCGTATATACAGCAGCAATTGAGTAACTTCTGCCACTGATCAAGACAAAAGCACACTGCAGTGTGTCATCCACTCTGCTGAGAAGATGACAGGCTGCAATCGTCCACCGCTACAGGACCTGCACACCTCCAGGACCCTGAAGCGGGCAACTAGGATTGCCGTTGATCCCTCTGATCCTGGACACAAGCTTTCTGAATCACTCCCAATCTGGCAGGAGGTTGGGGACCCTCAGGACCCAAACCTCACGCCACAAAAACAGTTACTTCCAATCTGCAACTCACCTCATCAATAATACAAGGACCCACCATCACCTCCATTATCCTCATGGCCTGCTTCCATTAACTCTAACATTACAGTAATGTAAACCCCACACTGTTCATTTCATATGTGCTACATGAACACAATCAACAAGGATGACTATACTGCAACCCTGCACCTTGGACTTATTTGGGAAAATAAAACATTGCACTGCATCACTTACTGTTCATCCTCTGCACAAACTGTATAGTTCATGTATTTCATCTTTATTTATTACTTTTTTATAGTTTTGAAAAAGTGTTTCATATGTCTATAGCACCAACACAACAAGACAAATTCCTTTTATATTAAGATGTTCGACCTCAGATAAGAAGCTCATAGGTTTAAATTCCTCCAACTTTACACTGCCACTGATGGGCCCTTGAGCACGGCCCTTGACTCATAATTGTGCAGGTACATTTCTATAGTGCTTTTCACAATGGACATTGTCTCAAAGCAGCTTTACAGAATGTAAAACAATAAAAACATAGAGCAAGAAAATGAATACAAGTGAAATATGTGTTAGTCCCTGATGAGCAGCCTGGGGTGACTGTGGCAAGGAAAAACTCCCGTACATGGTACGAGGAAGAATTTACGAGAGGAACCAGACTCAAAAGGTGAACCGTCCTCGTTTGGGTGATGCCAAGAGTGTGATTATAAATCATTAAAACATTATAAACCCTGAAGTGTGAGAAATATCATTAGTGTGATTATGAGTAATGTCCTTTCTACAGTCTTCCACAGTCAGTTTAAGTTGTGGAACCAGAAGCTCATGAGCGGCTCATAAACTAGCTCAACATCTGAGATCATTAGAGATCCAACACCAACTGCTCCATACCAGAGCCTCTAAATGTTAAAAAATGAAGAAACAGCTTATTTAGAATGTTATTTTTTGAGTAGCAATTAAGAGGTTATTTATATTAAGACCAATGTCTAAAATCTTCATCAAGTGGAATCCAAATGGCGCTGGGACGCCTCCAGATGTTACAGGATGTTTATGGGTTTGGCATCTACACTTTGAAGGTCCAAAGTGTTCATGAGGTGGGACACAATTGGAGCTGGCTTCAACTGCTCAGCTGTATAACTGAGATTATGAAGTCGCACTGGATAAAGGCGTCTGCCAAAATGCCGTAAATATAAACGTTGTGCATGAAACCCAGGATACTTGTCAATAAAGTTTTTTCAGATTCTGATTTCATCATTAGTGATCATCAGTGCAAAATAAATCACCGAGATATTATGATAGAAAGAAGCAGAAGAAAGAAAAGAAAGATAAAGATGAGATGCAGATCAAACAATCAGCACAATTCGCTGGATAAGTCCAGACCTGCACTTCAAAGAATGTACATTCCATTTTTGACCCCAGAAAAATTTTGCCCCAATGCAGTTCATTAAAGGAAAAATGCCCATTTTTTTCTTTCTTTTCTTTCTTTTTGTTTTTAAGTTTACCAGGTCATTAAGGAAACCGCAAATCTGTTAATCTGATGAAAAATGTAGAGTAAAATTACAGTAAAATGCTTTGCAAGCTTTCTGCCAGTGGATTAGGATTTGTTTAAGATTAATTACAGGCTATATCGTTGGAGCAGTACTACCTGTTATTGAGGAGCGCATTCATAATGCGATCACATGAAATAAAACTACTTCTTCGGTTGCTAAGATAACAAGCCTTGAGCGAAACAAGATTTCTTTGATGACCCCGGTGTATCTCTGAGAGACTTGTAGCCACTTGCAGTTCTTCCAGACTTCACCGAGGTGCTTATTGCTGATTCATTTTGTGGAATGTGCATGTTTACACGATAGAGCTCAAGATCTACTGAAAAGATGGCTCAAAAAACAAAAAGGATTATATTTAACCTTAGCTATTTTGTGCTTTAGTTGAACGCCTAGTCGTTTTTTTTTTTTTTGACTGATGTGGTGACTAAGTATATTTTTTGTTTCCTGAAACTGACTCCTGAATAAAAATCCAGCCACATGTTGTAGACATGAGTCAAATCCAGACCCCCAAACTCTAGGCACTGAGTCAATTGCAGAGTCGCACACCACAGAAACAGCATTAGGTCTAGAACTTAGTCCAGAACTTTCATTTACGGATTTTTGCAGATGCCATTATCCATAAGTACTTTTGAAGTTTCTATCATAAAATACATCAACACTGGTGCACAAGGTTTAAACTAGAGCTTGTTACATGTGCAACATGTAAAGAAAAGAACAGCTGATTGTCCATAGTTACCCCGAGATTGTGAGAGGTGGCTAAAGGGGAGATCGGGGGTTGTGTAGAGATATCATACGATCCTGACCTGGGATGACCAGCAGTTCAGTTTTGCTGTGTTTCAGCTTATAAGCAGTAATCATGTCCACCAGACATTTAGAGATCCAAGCAGACAATGTGGTGTCTAAGGGAGGGAAGGAGAAGATGTGGTGAGTGTCATCATCATAGCAGTGGTGAGAAAAAACATGTGAGGATATGACTTATGCCAAGAGAGTGAGTATAGAGGTGTTATGGTCTTAGTTTTTTTGTGTGTTTCAATTTCTAGAGTGACAGCACATGTAGGTCATTTTGGAGACAAAGTGAGTGAGGTGTGATTGAGATGGTTTGGACATGTGCAGAGGAGAAACATGGGGTATATCGGTAAGAGAATGCTGAGGATGGAGCCACCAGGAAGAAGGAAAAGAGGAAGACCAAGGAGCAGGATTATGGATGTGATGGGGGAAGACATGCAGGTAGTTGGGTTAAAAGAGCCAGATGTAGAGTACAGATGGGTATGGATGATCCGCTGTGGTTACCCCTAATAGGAGAAGCCGAAAGTCGGAGTAGTTATCCTTGTTTGTATTAATTGGGTTTATCCTCTCTTCCCAAGATTAACATCTGGCCCTGCACACCTGTAGCACTAACATGAGCACTGGAATGTAAGATTATAAGTAACGTTCTTTCTACAGTATTTTACAGTCATTTGTGGTTATAAAACTAGAAGCTACTGAGCAACTCAAAAAATAGCTCAACATTTGCGATCATCACAGATCCAACACCTGCTTCTCCATGCCAGAGCCGTTAAACACTCCAGGAGGTCCAGTGTCCAAACTTTACATGACGTGGGATCCAATTGGCACTGGTACGTCTCTAGATGGTTCGGGATGTTTGCGAGTTCGGCATCTACTTCTTTAAAGGTCCACAGTCTTCATAAGGTTGGACACGACTGTAGCTGGAGCAACCTCAGGATGCCTCTGGATGGGTAGAGAAAGAGAAGCAGTGGAGAGGAATTAGCATAGCAGCTGTTCATGATATTACCAAGCACAAGTTGATAATGTGATGTGATCAGATGTATTGGAGCATAAGATTATGATATGATGTGTGTTATGTGTAGAACTCGCTAAAAAGATCTTTAATCTGCACTTAAACTGGGAGAGTGTGTCTGAGCCCCGAACACTGTCAGGAAGACTATTCCAAAATATAGGAGCTAAATGTGAGAATGATCTACCGCCTTTAGTGGACTTTGCTGTTCTAGGAACTTCTAGAAGTCCAGAGTTTTGAGGTCTCTTGGAGCGTGACGGATTGTAGCATGTTAGAAGACTGGAGACATAATTGGGAGCTAATTCATTTAGTGTTTTGCAAGTAAGTAGCAGTAGTTTGTAGTCGATTCAAAACTTAACAGGAAGCCAGTGTAGGGATGAGAAAATTGGGGTTATATGGTGATATTTTTTTGACCTTGTGAGAACTCTGACTGCTGTAACTGTAGCTTGTTTATTAATGATGCAGGACATCCACCTAGTAATGCATTACAATAATCCAGTCTGCAGGTTGAGATGCTGGAGCTTCTGTATACTGGTTTTTGGGCCGATGAGCAAAATCTCTATCTTATTTGAATTTATTAATAGAAAGTTAGGAGTCATCCAGTCTTTTAATACTTTAACACACTCAGTTATCCGAGCTAAATTGAGCTGTATCGCCTGGGTTTGATGAGATTTGAAACTGGGTATCATCAGCGTAACAGTGAAAGCTAATTCCATGCCTTCTAATAATATTTCCTAAGGGAAGCATGTATATTGTGAAAAGCAGGGGTCCTAGAACTGAACCTTGTGGCACACCATAATTTACTTGCATTAACCTGGATAGCCCTCCATTTAAGTCTACAAAATTGTAACGATCAGACAGGTAGGATTTAAACCAGCTGAATGCCTGTCCCTGAATGCCGATGTACTTTTGTAAGCGATGTAGAAGATCATGATATATAGTGTCGAATGCATCACTAAGATACGACTAAGATTTTATCACCACGTTTTCTGTGTAAAGCTGCTTTGAGACAATGTTCATTGTTAAAAGCGCAATACAAATAAAAATACATTTAAATAAACTGATCACAAACAAAGGGCAATCGCTTTTAATGAATCGAAGCGATTGTATAAATATATGTATAAGTATAAATATATATATATATATATATATATATATATATATATATATATATATATATATATATATATATATATATATATATATATATAAAATTTTGATTATATCTTCGCCTGTATTAATGCTAACAGCTTGAAATATTTTCAAAAGTATGTTGTTTAATAGCTTGCATCTTCAGGATCATGTGACAAGAACGCATTTGGTGGTTCATGTTGCGCAGAATACAGTTGAAGTTAAAAGATTTTTGTTGGTGATTTAAATGTGGTTTCTGTGTTATGTGTTTTAGACTTAAGTAGACCAGTACTTGATGCATTGAGCATTTGTATCTAAATGTAATTTGTATTGTTTGTCATTGCTTGGTAAATTAAACTTGGCATAAACTTAAAATCACTACAGGTTTGCATCAAACTCAAGAAAAAGAAGGTAAATATACTTTACCATCTCATTTCATTTATGTCTTTCCGAACAAGATATCAGGTTCAGGTAAAGTCAATCAGTCTTTATTTAATTTGTATAGACCAATAGTATAAAACTATAGCAAATAGACCAAATTAATAGATAAAGAAATAAAGAAATTATATATATATATATATATATATATATATATATATATATATATATATATATATATATATTTATACAGTGAGGAAAATAAGTATTTGAACACCCTGCTATTTTGCAAGTTCTCCCACTTAGAATTCATGGAGGGGTCTGAAATTGTCATCGTAGGTGCATGTCCACTGTGAGAGACATAATCTAAAAAAAAAATCCAGAAATCACAATATATGATTTTATAACTATTTATTTGTATGATACAGCTGCAAATAAGTATTTGAACACCTGAGAAGTCAATGTTAATATTTGGTACAGTAGCCTTTGTTTGCAATTACAGAGGTCAAACGTTTCCTGTAGTTTTTCACCAGGTTTGCACACACTGCAGGAGGGATTTTGGCCCACTCCTCCACACAGATCTTCTCTAGATCAGTCAGGTTTCTGGCCTGTTGCTGAGAAACAAGGAGTTTGAGCTCCCTCCAAAGATTCTCTATTGAGTTTAGGTGTGGAGACTGGCTAATCCACACCAGAACCTTGATATGCTTCTTACAGAGCCACTCCTTGGTTATCCTGGCTGTGTGCTTCGGGTCATTGTCATGTTGGAAGACCCCGCCTCGACCCATCTTCAATGCTCTAACTGAGGGAAGGAGGTTGTTCCCCAAAATCTCGCAATACATGGCCCGGTCATCCTCTCCTTAATACAGTGCAGTCGCCCTGTCCCATGTGCAGAAAAACACCCCCAAAGCATGATGCTACCACCCCCATGCTTCACAGTAGGGATGGTGTTCTTGGGATGGTACTCATCATTCTTCTTCCTTCAAAAACGTTTAGTGGAATTATGACCCAAAAGTTCTATTTTGGTCTCATCTGACCACATGACTTTCTCCCATGACTCCTCTGGATCATCCAAATGGTCATTGGCAAACTTAAGACGTGCCTGGACATGTGCTGGTTTAAGCAGGGGAACCTTCCGTGCCATGCATGATTTCAAACCATGACGTCTTAGTGTATTACCAACAGTAACCTTGGAAACGGTGGTCCCAGCTCTTTTCAGGTCATTGACCAGCTCCTCCCGTGTAGTTCTGGGCTGATTTCCCACCTTCCTTAGGATCATTGAGACCCCACGAGGTGAGATCTTGCATGGAGCCCCAGTCCGAGGGCGATTGACAGTCATGTTTAGCTTCTTCCATTTTCTAATGATTGCTCCAACAGTGGACCTTTTTTCACCAAGCTGCTTGGCAATTTCCCCGTAGCTCTTTCCAGCCTTGTGGAGGTGTACAATTTTGTCTCTAGTGTCTTTGGACAGCTCTTTGGTCTTGGCCATGTTAGTAGTTGGATTCTTACTGATTGTATGGGGTGGACAGGTGTCTTTATGCAGCTAACGACCTCAAACAGGTGCATCTAATTTAGGATAATAAATGTAGTGGAGGTGGACATTTTAAAGGCAGACTAACAGGTCTTTGAGGGTCAGAATTCTAGCTGATAGACAGGTGTTCAAATACTTACTTGCAGCTGTATCATACAAATAAATAGTTAAAAAATCATATATTGTGATTTCTGGATTTTCTTTTTAGATTATGTCTCTCACAGTGGACATGCACCTACGATGACAATTTCAGACCCCTCCATGATTTCTAAGTGGGAGAACTTGCAAAATAGCAGGGTGTTTAAATACTTATTTTCCTCACTGTATATATATATATATATATATATATATATATATATATATATATATATATATATATATATATATATATATATATATATATATATATATTTATATATATTCCTTCAATCCACAAGAACCATGCAGGGATGCTTGCTTCAGTGTTGCCACCCCTCATAATTCTTATGCCACCCCATAAATAATTTTCTAGATCTGCCCTGACAAGTCTAAAGCTGTTTCATCTGACTAGAGATCCAAGCTACATGGTACAGAGTCCAAAACTCTAAACTTTGAGTTAATAGTATTAAATTGCAGTCAACAAAATCAACTCAAGAGTCTCAAAACACAGAGTTTGAATCAGGTCAGAGTCCCAAGTCAAAGACCCAAGAGTCTGAGCCAATATAGAGACTTGAGCTGTGGTCAGAGCCACGTCCTGAAACACAAGCTGCATAGTGAAGACACAAAGAATGTCAAACAATGGCTGCTTTGCAGGATGTAACAGTTAAAGAACAAAATTCACTTATATTTATACCTACACTGATCCAGAATTACATTATGACATCATAACATTATGATTATGAAATGAATAACTGATTATCTCTTCATCGTGACACCTGTTAATGGATTGGAAAGCAGCAAGCGAACATGTTGTCCTCAAAGTTGACGTGTTAGAAGCAGGAAAAATGGGCGAGCGTGAGGATTGGATTGAGTTTGACGAGAGCCAAATTGTGATGTCTAGACGACTGAGTCAGAGCTTCTCCAAAACTGCAGCTCTTGTGGTCTGTTGTGGTCAGAATCTCTTAAAAGTGCTCCAAGGATGGAACAGTGGTGAACCGGGGACAGGGTTATGGGCGGCTGAGAATCATTGAGGCAGGTGTGGAGTGAATGCTGGTCTGTGTGGTCCGAGCCAACAGACGAGCTCTGGTAGAACAAACATCTGAAGAAGTTAATGCTCGACAGGACTGTTTAGCAGCAAAAGGGGACCAACACAATATTAGGTTTTGCCTGATTGGTGTATATACTTATATTATAGGGAAAAACTCATTTAGATGGTATGAGGAATAAACCTTGAGTGGAACCAGACTCAAAAGCGGAACTCATCCTCGTTTGGGTGACACCAAGACATTGAGTTCAATTCATTTTTATTTGTATAGCGCTTTTAACAATGAACATTGTCTCAAAGCAGCTTTAGAGTCTGAGTCAAAATTATAACGTCTGCTAAATTATAGTGTTTTATACAATTAAACTTGGAGTCTAAACTTGTAGTGTCCTAAACTACTTGAATCGAGTGCAGACTTCAAAGCTCTCGAATCCCAAGCTAAGATACACAAGCTGTATAGTTTACTTAACAAAGCCAAGTGACGTGGGACAGACTAACACTTCTTTTAAAATCTTTCTGACACAAATACACACATACACACACACACACACACACACGCACGCACGCACGCACACACACACACAAACACACACGCACGCACGCACGCACACACACGCACACGCACACGCACACGCACACGCACACACACACACACACACATGCACACACAAGAAATCTGTTAATTTGATTCCTGGCTCGTTTATATATACACACACGGTCTGGGAAAATTAGGACTGAAAGTATGTGGAGGTGAGCGATGTCTGCTTTACCGCCACTGCTCCGTCTCGCCAAAGCACAAACCACACACACACACACACACACACACACACACACACACACACACACACACACACACACACACACACACACAAGCAATTAAGAGTGTACATGTGGCACTATATGCTTTGTTTAATCTCTAACAAAGAAATTATTTCATGCACTATTTTTAGATTACAGAAATTATATTGATTATGCAAAAAATAAAAAGTATTACAGAAAAGTATTACAGGTTTATTATCACATTTAAACTCACAACAAGGTTTTCTGTAAAGCTGCTTTGAGACAATGTCTGTTGTGAAAAGCGCTATACAAATAAACTTGACTTGACTTGACTTGACTTGACTTGACTTGACAAGGTCCAATGGGACAGAGGTTCCTACTTTTGGGGGACAAGAAATATGGGTCTGGTGTTTTTCTGAGCAGTTTATGTGTATTTTAGTTCTATAGACAGCTGAAATTAAAAATGACCTCGTACGCAGACATTAACATTTCATAAATATAGTACATTACAAGGTGTTGATTGTATGTAACACACACTTTGGTCTAGACATATATATGTTGTTCACTTGAAGTTTCTTACCACATGGGGCATTTCAGACCATGGAAGAGATTTTAAATATAAGCAGACATTCAAACATTTATTTTATATATATATATATATATATATATATATATATATATATATATATATATATATATATATATATATATATATATATATATATATATATATATATATATCTCCTGGACAGGTAAGATAGCAAAAGCTAAAAATATTTAAAATAATTTTTACCTAAATTTAAAATGTCTGCTAAAAAAAAAACCTCAAGTAAAAGATTATTTATTTATTTGTTTCTTTCTTTCTTTCTTTCTTTCTTTATTTGTTTAGACCCTTTAGCTTGTTCAGATATTTTGTATCTAATCAGTTTCTTCTTTCAGTCCCTAACATTATTTATCGTATTACAAATTTTTTTTTATTTACTACAGTTTTATTTTTGACTACCTTATTTATTTTGTTAGTTAATAAGTTACTTATTGTTTATTTTAATAATCTGTCTAAAAACTTTATTTCATTTAATAGAATTTGTTTTATCTTTATTAATTCACTATTTTAAAGTGATTCATTTGAGCAATATAAAATAAGTGACACAAAATACAAAAATAGTTTTAAATAAAATGTAAAATCATTTATTATTTAAACCATATTTCAAAAATTAATTTAGATTTTTTTTTGTTTGTTTTTTTTTGTTAGTTTGAACTTCGCATTTTCTTTGTGATATTTTTGCATAGTAATGATGTTTTTTTTTGTAAGATTAAAAAAAGTTCTAAAAGTTATTAAAAAATTACAATTGAATTTTTTGTGCTAAAAATTTTGGAGAGCACTCAGTGTAGCTGAGGACGGTCTCACATGAACAGCCTAAAGATCCATGAGGTTCCTGTGAAGGGTTAAACAGAAGAACTCTGAAGATGCATTTGGACTGTAATTTGGCTTAGGGCAGCTGCCATGAAGAATTTTGCATTCAGGTGTCCATCAGTGAACAGACGATAACCTCATGAAAGAACTATAATAAATGGACATGTGGTGTCTCCCAGGAGGGCATGGATTCCTTTTTGTGTCTGGATCTTCTCAAGGTTTTTTTCCTTGCTACTGTAAGGATGAATATCTGACACCAAAATTTACATTTGTAATCTATTTGTATATGTTAAGCTGCTTTGGGATGCTGGTTATTTTTATAATCCCTACACAAAAGCGCAATACAGATAAACGTTTAGTGGACAAAAACTAAAAATTAATGTACAATTAATGAGGAAAATCTACTCTATTTCACTAACATGATTGTTCATAGTTGGGAACAGTTCACGCCTGATTTCCACCAATCAGATTCCTCTCAGACTCCACTGTCTCTCATCAAACTGCTGCTAATGTAAAGGTCATTTATTTTTTCATCACATTTTTATTTGTAGAGCGCTTTTAAAACTGGACATTGTCTCAAAGATGCTTCACACAGATAAAGCAGTAATCAAAAAATGTATTAAGTTTTTCCTTATAATTGTAAGTTTATCCCTAATGAATGATCCAGTGGTGACTGTTGCAAGGAAAAACCCCTGAGAAGTCATGTGCAAAAAACCTTATCAACACCGAATGTCCATTTATTAGAGTTTGTCATTGTTAAATTGTTCAGTGATCGACATTTAAATACAGCCTGTGTTCCTGAGCCATTCTAGCAGACTTTTATTACAGTCCAAATCCATCCTCAAAGTTCTTGAGTTGCTCAGTAATTTCATGGATCTTTAGGCTGTTGGTGTGGAACCACAAAGTGGTCTTTCATTCAAGAGGTAGATATTGCATCGGGATGAATCAGCCAAATCCAAAGAGAGCAAAGGGACAGGAGCACTTGTCGCTGAAAGTCTTTAGGTGTGAAGTTTACCGTCCTGTTTAGGACCTTCACATGCCTGCGACTGAGCAGAATCTGAAGTGACAGGACTCTCCGAATTCTGGCCTTTCAGTCTTGGGAATTTCACTGAGAGATTTTGTTTCAGATGTTGGCTTCGGTATTGGAACATGTTGTTGTGACTTCACTAACAAACATAAAGACATGGATGTGAGTCAGACTTGTTACACAGGCAGCATTCAACCTCTTATTATTTTCATTGAAAGCTTCGGATCCTGTCGCTACGTGATCCAGCACCCCCACACCATATGCAGAAAAACCCCCCCACCTCCACCTCCACCTCCACCTAACCTTTTCATTTTTCATATCCTGCTCATTCACCCACCAACATTCTCTCCCTTTTCTTTACCATTTATTCAAGTATTTTCAGAAAGATGTTTCATTTTTAATAGCCCTTAAAAAGTATATATGAAAATAAACCTAATCAGCAGGATTTTAATGCAACTCATCAGACAGAACACTGTTTTTTCACAAAGTAATATTTTCCAGATGTTCATGTGATCGTGACTCAGGGACACTGCGACTACACAATATTCCTGAGGAAACGATTGAGCTGCCAGGAAGAAGCTTTTGAACACATTGTATAAATATTTTTGGGGTCAGGAAATAGGCTGAAATTAAAAGCTTAAGAAAAAGGAAAAAAATCTGCCATCTGCCAATTTTTGCCATTAAGTACTCATTCACTGTTTGATCTGAAATTTCCTTTACTGTATACGTAAAGGAATAAAACAGGGTGGTGTAATTCAGCCAAATGCAGAGTAGCAATATGAAATATATATTCATATAATATGAGTTTACAAGAACATCACATTAGTTTCATTCCTTCTGACTGCTTAGCAGATTTTACTTATTAAAAAAACAAAAATCATACTTTTTATCAATTTATAGTTACATTAAATGTAGTAGAACATTCTTGATACTAATTAATTTTTTTTTGTGAGTATGACGTAGTGAAATGCTTTATTTTAACGACTGTCCAACATGTGATAGAAATAGAATATAAGAAGTAAAATAAATATAAAGAAAATAATACCATGTAAAAGTATAAAAAATATAATATAGTATTCAATTATAAAAAAAATTTTAGATTTATATAATATGCGTATGGATACGACAGTGATATTGACAGTAATCCAGATTTAAAGTTTTCCAGTGTGATTGTCATGTCATTGTTCATGGGCTGATATAAAATTGACACTGAGGTTTTTTTGGTCATTTGTGCAAAAAAAGGAAAAGGTCCTTAAAATCTTTAAAACTGCTTAAAAAAATTCTCATGGCTTTTAAACAGTGGGAAACCGCTGACACTGAGTCCGTCACGTATTTGAGTAAATATACTTCGTTACTCTACTGTCATTTTCTGGCTACGTTCTAGTTTTACTGATAAGCTTTTCAAAAACTTTTTCAATAATAACATTTATGATTCAATCTATGTAACCTTTTAATCCACTATATTTTAATGGACGATGATCACCTCTGTCAAAAACGTCATTAAGGCTGAACTCTTCCTGACCCACATTTTCAGTCCAAAAAAAGCTTAAATAAATTCCAAACACTTCAAAAATCAGCTTTTGCTGAAGTTAAATATAAATGTCTGAACCTGAGAGCTGCATCACATCAAGAGGAGGTTTTACTAATGAACTAATCAGAGGAGGAAAGTAATAAAGTACAAATAGTTTGTTACTGTATTTAAGTAGGTTTTTCTGGGACACCACTTCACTAACTTTTCACTTTTAATATTTTTTCCACAAATATCTGTACTTTCTAATTCTTACATTTTCAAAACAGATTTGTTACTTTAGTTTTAATCCATTTGGTGACATGATCAATATTTTTTCTCCTAAAGGCTCTGGCATGGAGAAGCTGGTGGTGGATCTGTGATGATCACAAATGTTGAGCTCAGTAGCTCCTAGTTTTATAACCATAAAGACTGTAGAAGTCTGTAAGAACGTTACTTTTAATCTTATACTTCAGTACTCATGTTAGTTCTCACTCTCCAGTGTTCTGTATTGTTGAAAGATTTATGATCAAACTCTTGATGTCACCCAAATGAGGATGGGTTCCCCTTTTGAGTCTGGTTCCTCTCAGGGTTTCTTAAACACACACCATTCACCTTCACTGTTGATTTGTGTAAATCTGCTTTGAGACAATGTCTGTTGTGAAAAGCGCAATAGAAATAAACTTGACTTGACTTGACTTGACTTCTCATTGTGCCGTTTTCGGTCCATCAAACTGTTTCTTTTCATTGTGCGGCTTTTTCGATCTACCACTGCTGTAGCATTTCCTGGCTTTCAAACACCACAGACATAGGCTAGTTTATGAAGTTAATTATGAGCAAGACAGAAGGTAACAAGAAGTCTGGGGTTAATGTGGATGAGACAGAGGGAGTCAGCGATGTAAACATGACTGAGAACAGAGACATTCCTGATCACCTGATCATCATTATCTTTTCTCTGCTCTCTGATATATCATCCAGCACGTCGGTACTCTCCCAACCAGCGAGCATGGCAAATTTTGCTCTCATGATTCCCAAGACATGGAATCTTCAGCGTACAACCTGTTGACACGTTAACTTTCTGACGAGTTCTCAACCGTTAATGACTCAAATTTTGCATCATTTCATATGACATCAGCATTTGCTAGACACCCTTATTCCAAGCAAATGACATTATCTCATTTATACTGCTGACCAGTTGAGGGTTAAGGGAGCCTGGTATTGCTGCGATTTGAGCTCACAACTTTCTAACAAGAAGCCTAATGTTTTAGCCAATGAGCGATGACTTCTAATAGTCTGCATTGGATTTATTTCTGTGCTTTCTTGGGCTGGTTTGATAAATATAAATGTTACACAAATGTTTTTCTACTGTATTGGATTCAAAAACATTTGTTAATCCATTAATTTTAGTCCAAAAGTTAGAATGTTCACAAACAGACATATACTAAATATAATATATAATATAAACATTCTATGACGATTATTTGTAGCAATTTTTAAGTTGGCTTTCATGTATCTTCCACTAAAGAGCGTGTGCCCACTCTGCCAGACAATTGTTGCAGTAATGGTTGACCTTCTGTAAGTAACTCTCTTCTCCACATACGATCTCTGGGGACCATTAGGCTTCTTGGCTAGCTCTGGAAGTGGTAGCGTAATGGTTAAAGTGCTGGGTTACTGATCAAAAGGTTGGGGGTTCAAGCCCTGGTATCACCAAGCTGCCACTCTTGAGGCCCTCGAGCAAGGTCTTAAACCCTCTGTACTCCAGGGATACTGTATCCTGCACTCTGACCCCCAGCTTCCTAACATCACTGGGATATGTGACAAATATAAAGCACTGTTTCTTTCTTTCGCTAAGGTTCTTCTCCTTTCATTGTTGTTCCACAGTTGACATGCCACTATGATCCTGGAAACCTTCCCCACATCTGTGCTTCAACCCAACCCTGTCTTTGACCTCATGGTTTGTTTTTTTCGCTCTGATCTGCAATTTTTTATGGCATCACACCTTTTATAGTCCAAATAGTTTCCCAATTTGCCACGAGTGGAATCCAATCAAAGTGTAGAAACATCACAAAGACAATCTTGGAAAATGATATGAAAATAAATAAATAAATAAATAAAATAAAATAAATAAAAATGTCACAAAATGTATTTTTTTCGCCATGCCATCAAAAATTATTATGAACTAAAATAAAATTCAGCAGTTCACTTGCATTGCATCTACAAAAAAAAGCCAAACACAAAAAGAAAAACAATAACAGACAGCTGAAGTGCCACCTATTGGTTAAAAATTACATTCATTTGTACAGGATATAATTTTTACAGAAAATTTGACATACAGAAAAATAAGATCCTTTAAATCCATGATTTCTAACTAAACAGTTTATTTAGAGTGTATAGAGTTTATGGTGAAGGTCATGTTTCTTTTTTAAAGGTTTGTTGGGTGTGTGTTGGTGTGGTGTCGCTTCTGGCAGGGAAAAGTGAGAATGATAGGTTGAATGAAGTTCTGGCACCCTCCCTTCAGAGAGAGAGAGAGAGAGAGAGAGAGAGAGAGAGAGAGAGAGAGAGAGAGAGAGAGAGAGAGAGAGAGAGAGAGAGAGAGAGAGAGAGAGAGAGAGAGAGTTAATATACAGGCTGCCACCACACTAACCTGCACTCAGACTGCACTCTATCTAATGTGTGTGTGGTAAAGTAAAACTGGGACCGGTCCTCAGACAGAGAGGTGAACACTGGGGGAATTGGAGAAGAGTGCACAGGAAGGGAAGGAGTCTGGATGGATAAGCTCTGCAATGACAGTGGCCTGGACCCACTCTGGGTGAGAGACATTACAGAGAGAAACATTACTAAAGCTGCATTAAATCTGTTTAGGGAAAATGGATATACTCTGTGGATGTGGGTTTTGCATTGTTTATTGCACAAAAGTCTCATAAAAGTTGATTCTTTTTGTTCAATGCAAGTGTCCCAGAGCTTAACAAATGTCCAAATTCAACCAAAAAAATTGTCTCATTTGTTAAATCGGTGGATATGTGGATATCGACAGTATATTTGGGTAAACTAGGATTCTTACTTAATATAATTAGATGAAAGAATGAATGAACCCTCAGGGTTTTTTTTTCTTGGTTTGATCCTAAACTGAGGTTCTGGTTCATCTCACATCTGTGTGAATTTCCATTGGATTAAACTAGGATGCTTACTTAATATAATTGGATGAATGAATGAATGAACGAATGAAGTGTTCATTATTTTTTCAAAGTTTTAATTTTTCTCACCTTCAGGGTTTTTGGTGTTGTTTGATCCTGTAGTCCAGTTCTGGTTCACCTCACATCTGTGTGGATTTATATGGGCTTAAATTAGGATGCTTACTTACAGTTTTTCTCAGTTGCTTTGGAGCGTTTCTTCACCAGACAATAGATTACTTCCAAAAGTCGGTACTTTTCTCAAAATTCTTAGTTCATCTCTTAAAAGTATGTCCTTGTTTTGTCATTGTTCACAAACAAGATCGTCAAAATGTTTAGTCATGTTGTCAATCACAGTCTGATCAAAGCAACGGGAAATTGCTTTTATTATGTGCACATTATGTGGAGGTTGAACAAGTTAGTCCCCTGGTGGTCTAGTGGTTAGGATGCGGTGCTCTCACCGCTGCAGCCCCGGGTTCGATCCCGGTCAGGGAACCAGCCATTAGAGTTGAACAAGCCAGTGCATTCTTAGTACCGGTCCCAAACCGGATAAATGGTAGGGTTGTGTTAGGAAGGGCATCCAGTGTAAAACATGTGCCAAATCAAACATGTGGATCATGAATACGGATGATCTGCTGTGGCGCCCCCTAATGGGAAAAGCCGAAAGAAAGTTTATGTGGAGGTTGAACAAGTAGTTTTGAGAATTTAAGTTCTGATCTGAGAAATGCTCCAAAGCAACTGAGAGTGATTGCAATATAATGGAATGAATGAATGGTTTATTATCACAACTTCATTTTTTTAGTTTGATCCTGAACTCCTCTTTGAAGGGTTAAATTATCTCACCTTTTTTTCTGTTATTTTAATTAATTTTAATTAACATAATGACTAACATAATTGGATTATGTTACAGTAATTATGTTAATTAAGATTAAGATTTAAGATTAATGATTTATTGATGACAGCTTCAAAAACTCTGGCATTCTCTGATCAGTTTCACAAGATCATCACCTGAATTGGTTTTCAGGTCACAGGTTTGCTTCGTCAAGAGCTAATTTGAGACAATTCTTGCCTTCTGAATGTGGTTTAGACCATCAGTTGTCTTGTGCAGAATAAAAGGTGAGTAAAAAGTCATTAGCCCTGTTAGTGTTAATACATCTACTGTACAAATCCATATTATGGCAAGATACACTCAGTTAATGAATAAGAAAAGATCCATCATTACTTTAAAGAATTAAAAAAATCTCAAGGGTTTTAATTGTATTTTAAGAGTAAAAATGTATGAAGACTGAATTTAAAGAATGCTATACATTTAGAAAAGAATTGATGAATTTTGACAATTAATATAATGTACTTCTGGATGTACTTTTATTTTGGAAAGGACGTGAGCAAGTGGGTGCTTTTGGGTGTGCAGAGGAGCGCAAGGGTTCCAGAGAAATGTAGTAAAGTATGAGAAAGAAGGTGTTTGTGAATGTTATCAGAGAAATAATCTCGCTTTGGGGTGTTTTCACATATAGTTCGTTTTAAAAGAATCAAACCCAGTTCACTTAAAGTGAACCAGAAAGTGATCTAAGCAAATGTGACCTCAGTCCCTTTCGTGTTCACAATATAAAAGACTCAAAAGAGAACCCAGTTCTCTTTTTGGTCCTCTTTAGTATTGAAGTGATCTCAGACCCTTTCGTGTTCACACCTCAACCTCATAAGAACTCAGAATTCTGTGCAGCAATGGATTTTGGGTATTCAAAATGGCACAAGAGCTTGCACCCAAAATTTTATTCAAATTGTCGTAGAACGGACAGGAATCCTTGATTTCAGCAGACTCCCCACTTCGACGCATTTTATCACGTATGCTCATGTACTTCTGTCGTAGTTTTTTCACTTTTATGCGACATTGTAGTGCTGTTCTGTTGTAGCCCCTTTCCTTCAGTTTTTGGCAAAACAGAAGAAATACTTTTATGTTTTTATGTGTTGAGAATAGTTGGCGTTTAATGCCACCCTCTTTCCGAATATCAATAGGTGCACAGCTTTCTTCATAAGACCACACGACTCTGCGACCTGCCATGTCGAAAAGTTTTGTGTTTCAGCAGTGACCAACATGGCTGCAGGTATGGCAAGCCTCCAGGGACATTTGGCAAACGAAAGGCAAAGCGGACCGGGACCTCATTGCTTTCACATGTCACAAACAAATCGAACCACAAACGGACCTACAAACAAACCGTACTCAGACCACCTCTGGAGGTGGTCTGAGTACGGTTCACTTCTGGGTCCTTTTAAGGGGTCTGAGATCACTTGGATTGTTCACATATACACACTGAACCGCTCTGAGAGCGTGTTTAGGGCTCAAATGAACTAGGTGTGAAAACACCCTTAATATCCATGCACAACTTTTACAGTATCTCCAAGTGCATTCTCCAAAACCATCAAATCTTATGATAAAGCAGGCATTCAAGAGGACCGTCCCAGCAAAAGGAAGACCAAGAGCTACCTCTGCTGCAGAGGATAAGCTTAGTAGAATTACCGGCCTCAGAAACTGCCGATTTATAAAAATGCATCTCAGAGTTTGAATAACAGACATATTTCCACATCCACTGTTCAGAGGAGGCAGAGTGAGTCAGGCGTTAATGTTCGAATTGCGGCAAAGAAACCATTACTTTGGAAGAACAGCAAACTGAAGAGATTTTCTTTGGCCAAGAAACACAAGGAATAAACATTAGATCCTGTCCTTTGGTTTTAAGTCCAAATTTGAGATTTTTGGTTTTAATCGCCATGTCTTTGTTAGACGTCCCGAGGTCTTGGAATGTGTAGTTCCCACTGTGAAGCATGGTGGAGGAGCTGTGATAGTGTGGAGGTGCTTTGCTGGTGACACTGTTGGTGAGTTAGTCAAAACTAGGAGCACACTTGGCACAGAGCTGGTTTTCCCTTAGTTAATTTGTTTTCCAACAGGACAATGACCTCAAACACACCTCTAGTTTATGTAAGAGCTATTTGTCTAAGAAGGAGAGTGATGGAGGGCTGCATCAAATGACCTGGCCTCCACAATCACCCGATCTTAATCCAGCTCAGATTGTTTGGAAGGAGTTGGAATGGAGAGTAGAGAAAAAGCAGCACACAAGAACACCTCTAGGCACTCCTCAAGATTGTTGGAAACCATTCCAGGTGACAAGCTCATGAAGCTGAGAGAACGCCAAGAGTGTGCAAAACTGTCATCATAGCAAAAGGTGGATAATTTAAAGATTCAAAAACTGTTAAACATATCCTGGGTTATTTAACACGTATTTGTTTAATCAGAATAAGATATAGCTTTATTACAAAGTATGTTTACACACACAAGGAAATTGACTTGGCGACAGGATACATAATTCCATACGTGTTCTTTCATACTTTGAACACACTGAAGAAGAAGGTGTGTAAAATTAGAATAAAATAGACTGTCACATATACATTAGAGCACAGTAAAATTCTTTCTTCGCATATCCCAGCTTGTCAGAAACTGGGGTCAGAGTGCAGAGTCAGATATGATACAGCGCCCCTGAAGCACAGAGGGTTAAGCGTCTTGCAAAAGTGCCCCAAAAGTGGCAGCTTGGCAATACCCGGGTTTGAAACCCCAACCCTCCGTTCAGTAGCCCAGCACCTTAATCATTGAGATACCACTACTTTGGACTGGTCCTGTATATTAGTCATGAAATTTAAGTAGAAAAGACTCACTGTTATTTAGTTATGTTATTTTTTTAGGCAAAACATGTTCGTTGAGGTTCTTTTCCAGCAACAAAATAAACATTTAGTCTTTTGCAGGTTTTGCCTGATTATATTCGCCATAATAACTCAAAATAATAAGTATTTTAAGAGCTCACCTTTACACTAATATATCTTCAGTTCTACATAAAATCAGCAGTAATTTCTACAATAATGAAATTATTTTGACAACACTGACTTAATAATGAATTCCCTGTTGTTATGTAAAAAAAAAAAAAATCATGTACACAGGCTTCTCTTTTTTTCTTCTGTTTTCTGTATATATTTCTGCATATGTACAGTAAACATAAATGTAAAGTTTATATGTATATATGGGCACATATTGAAATGTACATATGCGTGTATAGGTGTAGATGCACGTGTGTTTACATATAATTGTATTCAGTTATATAATGTCTGCCGTACATTTGATGGTAATGTTAATGTTTCTTTTTTATTGAAATTAAATAAATAATGAATTCCCCACAGCTATCAATAGGACTAATTTATTAGTTTATAGATATTATTTTGGACGATAATACTAGCACATCATTTCCTAGTTCTTATAAAAGCATACGGCTTTATAACCATAGTATTTCATACTTATATATAGCAAGTTTCCCTATTTATTGTATTATATTACATTCTTAAGATTACATATAATCAAAGTATTTTTATATACTTTTAATTTATAGCATATTTTACATATTTTAGCGTATTTTTCTTGTTTGGTCGGACTTTAAAATATAAGATTATAATTATTATAACACAGAAAGTAAACCAGGCATCACTTTTTTTGAAAATCGGTAGGCAATACAAGGTACATCTAAGGATCTACATTTTTTTTTTTCATTAATTAAAAACAGGATGTTAAATACAAATCAAAATATGAGCTAGAAAACTTTTGGAATCATTTCAGTATGTTCGGAAGCAATATATCAATCTAATATATTTTTTAATCTAATATAACTTTTGTTTGAGAACACTTTTTGATTCCACAGGGAAATTGTTTATTTTTTCACGTATCACTGTCAGAATCTGGGTCAGCTATGTTACAGTGCCTCTGGAGCACAGAGGGTTATAAGGGCCTTGCTCAAGGGCCCCAAGAGTGGCAGCTTGACGATCGGGGCTTGAACTCCTGACCTTCCGATCAATAACTCAGAGCTTTAAACACTGAGCTTTCAGTTCCCAAAGTCTCCCTTTCTGTAATAGTAATGGGGTGTTTTATTGATATGGTAGATAAAAAATACATAAAAAAAACAGACAAAATGAAGAAAAAAAAAAAGGACAGGACAAGTAGACTCACAACAGTGCTCAAAGAACATTACTGGACTATTGTGTAATGACTTTGTGAGATGTGTGTGATTGACAGACAGACAGATAAAATATAAATAAAAAATATACAGTATATACGTATATACACGTTATATTTATTATAATATAAATGTTAGATTTAGTGTAATACTGTTTTGCAGTGTGTGTGTGTGTGTGTGTGTGTGTGTGTGTGTGTGTGTGTGTGTGTGTGTGTGTGTGTGTGTGTGTGTGTGTGTGTTATTCCAGTAAATTAGAAGCTCTTTTCACTGTTAAAGCAGTGAGTCATGAAACCTTTCCACTGATTTACTATGAGAGAATCTCCAACACACACACACACACACACACACACACACACACACACACACACACACACACACACACACACACACACACACACACAGAGGCCTTTTTTGTTAATTTTATCTAGCAAATATACTCTTTGCAGACCAGCAGATGGGCTCGGCTAGGGCCATTTTCCATTACTGTAAGTTACATAGTTAAATGATAATAAAGGTTTTCTCTTTAAGAGGTAATTAAAAGAAAGTCCCATTATTACGCACAATTTTGTACAATAATCAGGGGCTCAACTTTCCTAAAACCATTGTTAGGAGTAGCTTCATCATCTCCTTTGAATCCTTAAAAAGTAATTAAATGTTTGACCTTTTGGATGCTTAGGATTATGAATTTAAGCCAAAAAAAACATCAATGGAGCATCAGAAATCCTGCTTTTGATTGTTTTTTTGTTTTGGTTTTTGAAGGGGGATGTGGTAGGTCAGTTGCTAAGGCTTTGGGTTAATGATTGGAAGGTGATAAGTTCAAGCCCCAGTATTGCCAAGCTGCTGCTCTTGGGCCCTTGAACAAGGCCCTTAACGTTCTGTGCTCCAGGAGCTCTGACCCCAGCTTCCTAACATCACTGGCAATGGTTGTTCAAAGTTCATCCATACCTGTTACGGATCTGCATCTCCATAATTGAGGCAGATGTGATTCGAATCTTGATGCATATCTAATGATTATATGAAAGATTTGACATATGAAGCAGATATCAATGTGATGAGATACGATTCACCCCTGTTACGCTGCAGTGCGATCCGATTTCTGTTCGACGCAATGCGATTTAATGCAACACAATTGCAATAAGGTAAATAGAGTTCGCTTCTGTTTAGACAGACAGCAAATTAATTTCCTTATGTGCCTTCTGACTTCTTACACATGGTCATTTTACAAACTGGCCTTTGTAGTGCAAAAGTTAGGAAGATGCAAGATGCAAGGAAAAGATGCAGCTCTACCTCTGCCATGTTAATCTGAATTCTATGTAAGAGAACGTGCTTGAAAAACTGTCGCAATCTACGCATAACTTATCGTTCAGTTTCTAAATAATTAATGTATAGTGCACTTACTAATAATTACGCAAATATGTTAAAAGTTATGCCTCGCGATACAACTTTTATCCGATGCACACTTTTTGAATCGATGCATCACATTGTTAACTTTTATGCCGACACACCAATGCAAATAATAATAATAAATTAAATTGTATTAAATTGAATCCCTAATACCTGTGACGGCCAGCCAATGAGCCAGGGAACAGATTCACATATTGTTAACTAGCTATTTAGGTTTAGCTAACGTAAATAACCTAGATTATTTAATATGAATATAAGGTACATATGGAAAAGGTTTAGCCACAAAGTTATAGTTTTTTTTTATTATTTGAATAATTTCATTATGGTAATTATTAGAAATTCTCCACACACAGTTATGTAGCTAAGCCTTTTAGCATTATACACACCCACTATTACTGTATACTTTGTGCATCTGAGGCAAAATGCTGTATATGTGGCTACACCAGAAGTACAAGAAGGTGTCTCTGTCATGGTTGACTGTCATGCTGGCTAAGTGTGTGTGTGTGTGTGTGTTTGCTTGGTGTGTTCTTTAGCTGTCACTAGGTTTCTGCACATGTCAGCAAAACTGGAAGTGCTGGAAAAGAGGGAACTTTTCACTCTGTACTGATTATTTTCAAATAAACACACTTACTATTCACACACTATTTTCTAGTTTAGAGATATTGGACTGAACAGCATGTTTACAGTTTTTTTCTCAGTCGCTTTTTAGCTTTTCTCAGAGCAGATATGAAATTCTCAAAACTACTTGTTCAACCTCCACACCATATCGTCACTTGTGCACATCAACAAAGCGGTTTCTCGCCGCTTTGAACAAATTACGAATGCTTTGGTACATTCATTT
This sequence comes from Silurus aristotelis, assembly GCF_946808225.1. Taxonomy (NCBI): domain Eukaryota; kingdom Metazoa; phylum Chordata; class Actinopteri; order Siluriformes; family Siluridae; genus Silurus; species Silurus aristotelis. The sequence continues at coordinate 2,894,649 of NC_139590.1, forward strand.
AATTGATTGTGTACAATTTTCAATTGTTATTGTAATGTGTTGATCAAAATGTATTAATATGTTTCTCACCTGAATAGTTTTAACCCCCAAAACATCTCGGCATCAGTTCAAGTCAATGGATGAAAAATAGCTAAACCAGTTGTTATCATCTGTCAAACTTAAATTTCTATTAAACTTTTTTTTGTAAATATGCCGTAAATTTCACTAATGAAGGTGAGTGTTGGCATCAGATGGACCAATGATCAACAAGTTCTCTAAAACAGGTCATACTTGAATATTGTGAACCTTCACTTGGTGGCAGACAGAGTAGAAATGCAGAATTACAATTTCTGAACGTGGAGGTACAACCAGGAAATGAACAAACACTAGTACAGTACAGCAAAAGTGTGAATCCTGTCCGGTCTCATGCAATCAACATCCCACATACAGTAATGTGTACATAGTAATTTTAATGTACTGTACTAGAGTTCATTCATTTCCTGGTTGTGCATCCATTTTACAGAAATTACAAAAATAGACAATTGATAATGTGGGAAACAGTGGACGATTGTACGCAATCAATTAAATAAGTGTACCAAAGTATTCGCAATTTGATCAAAGCAACACGATGTGGAGGTTGAACGGGTAGTTTTGAGAATTTCATTTCTGATCTGAGAAACGCTCAGCAACTAAGAAAAAAAACGTAAAATGGCATTTCACCCCAAAACTAATACCTGAATACCAACATTCGTATTTTACTGAAAGACATGAATCATTTCTTGTTAAAATTGGAGTTTTGAGATTGGAGTTTAGCGAGTAGAACAACATGTAATCAAGTCAACTTAAGCTCCAGGTGTTTTTGAACACCATTATGGGTGAACCCAGTTACATACAAACAACAAAACTTCACTTGGAATGAATGATTTGATAAAGGGCGTGAGTTTCTTTCTGGAGTCACATCAGGTCACATAGCGAAATTTGATCTCCTCGTTTTTGAGCCGTCACTTTTGCCAGAACAAATGCTATCTGATCCAACGCCAGTGTACATTATTCTCTTAGACTGAAAGTAGCGTAAAAAATGGCTTGTAAACATAAAAAGCTCTTTAATTAGTCCCTTTTTTAACAGACTGTACTGATAGATTTACTGAACAATGAACTTTTTCTTTATCTCAGGACTGGGATTGCAAGCAGTCAACTGATATCCCCTACTTTGAGCTTCAATTGCTAATATAAAAAAAAAATCACCACACTTTTACATCTAATGTATAGAACAGGGGTCTTCAATCTTTTCCAGGAAGGGCCAGTGTGGGTGCAGGTTTTCATTCCAACCAATGAATGGTCACACCTGATAGTCATTAAAAATGAAGATCATTAGATTTGAACAGGTAGAATTTGGTGTGGACTTGCTTGGTTGGAATAAAAACCTGCACCCACACTGGCCCTTTCTGGAAAAGATTGGAGACCCCTGGTATAGAAGTTTTACGTCACCTGTGTGTGATGGCGTGCTGAAGCGTGTAGGTTTCTTCTAATGCGGCTGATTCAATTCAAGTCAAATCAGGGCCACTCTTATTAATAGTACAATACCGAAAATGCATTTCCACAAACCAAACAACACACACAAACACACACACAAACACACAAGATTCAAGACAAGATTCCACATGTGCAACATGAAAACGAGTGTTACCATTGCATGCTACCGTTTCACTATTACACATACATCGGATCTGGACAAGATTCAACAAGCCGCAAGATGATCTAGACAATAAAACTGCAAACCAATACATGTACACACAGTAAGTGAGGAATGCAACAGTAATCACCTGATGATCGCTTTTCTGTGTCACACAGATGAGGATAAGGTTTCGCTCTCATCTCAGGGAGTTTTTCCCTCTGCTGTTGTCGCTATTGGCTTGCTCATTAGAAATATCATATCATAACATGATATCTATCTATCTATCTATCTATCTATCTATCTATCTATCTATCTATCTATCTATCTATCTATCTATCTATCTATCTATCTACATATAAAGACACATTTTATAGTTGCTATACGAAATAAAAATAATTGAATTTGCCAGCAGATAATGTATGCTAAATGAGCTTGTTGTATATACAGTGCATTTGAAAAGTATTTAGACCACGTTCACCTTATTTAATATTAACATTTATGGCATTTGGCAAACACCCTTATTCTGAGTAACTTACAACTGAGCAGCCAAGGGGTAAGGGCCTACCTCAGGGGCCCAGCAGTGGTAGCTTGGTGGTGCTGGGATTTGAACTTGTGAACTTCCGATCCAAGTCTAATGCCTTAACCACTGAGCTCCAACTGAGCTCCCACCTCCCACCAACATTATTATGCTGTAGCATGTTATTAAAATAAATTCTCTCTCATTAATGTACATAATAAATGTAGATTAATCTTAATAAAAAAAATAATAAAAACTAAAATATCAGGCAATAACAGGATTTTATTCCTGCTCCATTCAGCTTTCCCTCAACCCCGATCAGCTGCTGAGTCCCTGCTGCAAAACTGATTATATAAAGTGTTCATTGGAATATAAGTTGGCATCTGTATCACGATGCATCGTTTTTTAACATATTCGCCTCGGCAAAAAATGATTTCTTTATATATATTTATCAATATAAGCGCTATACTTTTATTATTTATAATAATATAATAAAATTGCCCAATACTTTGTGAACAATATTTGATATATAGATTGAATATGACGTATCGCAACACTACGGAGGCCGAGGCGTGTCCTGAGAGTCACATAGAGTACAGATTAACATGGCAGAGGTAGAGCTGCGTCTTCCTGGAGACACTACAAAAATTTATATTTATTTGCACTACAAAGGCGTGTGTGTGAAAGGGGCCATGCGTTAGAAATCAGACGGTGCTTAGGTAAATTGATGATTTGCTGAAATAAAACAGGAGTAAATGTATGCACAATAGTGTACACATTACCGGCTTCATAGATCTTCCCTCTTATTTCTGTGCCGTCTTTCGTGAGGGTACGGGACAGTTTTTTACTGAAGATATGCCAAAAATGTTTTCAAACCTGCATGAGGTATTTTTCAGGGCAGTAAGCCTGAAGCCTGAAGCCACATTTCTCTGAAGCCTTTTTCACACCGTTTTAAAGACAAATCAAGAACAGGATTAATAAAACATTCAAAACTAGTGAAATATAGTGTTGCATGACATGGAGGTCGCATGTTCACGTAAGAGCTCATGTTTTGCATCTCAGTGTATTGAGTTTAGGTTGAACTTTTGGGTTATGACTTCTAAGTCATAGTTTGCAGTTTTAGTGTGTGCGATTTAATACTTAACACTACTCCAAGCTGATGCAGCGTTTTTTTTTTTTACCTGAAATATACAAGTGAACATTGAAAGTATAATACCAAAAATTGCTAAATGTTTAACAGATGGAAATGAACCATTATGTCCTGACAATATAGGATCCCTGAGAACAGACAGAAATATAAGACCCTTTGAACTTTGGACCATAGGAATTTAGGTCTGTGGTATTGTAGCATCCTGGGAACTTTTAGCAACATGAAGCAGAGCTGTGCTAATAAAGACTGTGATCAATATAGCAACGTGGATAAAACAGGAAGTAGATGAAGGTTTAAAAGCCTTAGGTATCCTTGGAATACAGGGCCTTACAGATAGATTATCTTATGGGAAAACAGATTCCTGGGAATATACGACTCTGGGAATTTGGGACAATGGGGACATAGGACTCTTAACATAAATTGCTTATTGTGAATATAACATCCTGTCAAATTGTTTTTAAAAAAACCTGGCACTGGGTATATTGAATCATGGGAATATTGGAACCTTTGAACATGTGAGCCTAGAAATAGAGCCCTGGGTATATGGAACCAAGCAAAATGTCAGGTGCATGTGGATCTGGATATAGAACCATGGGAATATCGGACTCTGGAAACATGTTTGCCCAGAACGATAGACCTTTCGAGATGGACTTTTGATTGTTTTAATAATGGGAATTCTGGCTCCTCTGTAAATAGAGCTATGCATATATAGAACCATGAGAACATAGCATACAGTGAATATACATTCTGTCAAGCTAAATGTAGGTGTTCAAACCTGACCACTGGATAGTGGGTATTTTTATTGGCGTACAGAATTTGAGTAAATGTATGTTGTTACTGTACTGTAATATTTTGGCTCGAAGTATCAAAGATATAAGCAACTTTTACTCTCTACTCAACTACATTTATTATGCAATAGATATACTTTTTAATCCACTATATTTTAATGATTAACAATTACATGTTGCACCTCTGTTAAAGATGGCATTAAGGCTCAACACTCCCCGACCCACATCCACTGCCTGTGAGCAAAATCTTAGCACCACTGGCCTCATTTTCAATACAAAAATAGTTTTAATAAATTCTAAACACCAGTTTTTCTGTTGAAGTTGAATACAAATATCACCTAGCTCTGAGACTGAGAGGTGCGTCACATCACAGTCAGCTCTGATTATTTGGTTTTAATTTATCTAAAATGATTTAGTTTTATTTTAATTGTCCATTAAATAGTAATGATTTTTCTAGTTTGTGACATGATAATTCAATTGACTGTTAATTGAAAGATTGCTTTACTGCTTTTATTTTTTTTGACTGCTCTTGGTTAATGCAGCATTGAGGTGTATAATTTGATTTGCATTTTTTACATAATTTGTTTTTGGCTTTTTACTAATGTGTCTTGGTGTTTACAGTTTTTCTCAGTCGCTTTGCAGCGTTTCTCAGTTTAGAAATGAAATTCTCTGAACTACTTGTTCAACCTCCACATCATTTAGTCACTTGTGCTCATCATAAAAATATTTCTTGTCACTTTGATCAAATTGCGAACGCTTTTGTAGATTAATATAATGGATTGTGTACGAGTGTCTGCTGTTTCCTACATTAGTTGTCAGTTGTTCATGTTGATCAAAATATATTATACTGCTTTGACCTGAAGAGTTTTAACCCCCAAAACATCTCAGCATCAGTTCATTGTAAAAGTCATTGAATGCAAAATGATTAAACCAGTTTTCATCATCTGTCATCTAAACTTTATATTAAACTTTTTTGTGTAAATGTGTTGAATTGATGAATTGTGCAGATTAATCTTGAAGGTCACTAATGAAGGCGAGTGAACGACATCAGATCAACCAATCATCAACCAGTTCTCTAAAACAGGTCAAAGGTGAATCTGGTGAAGCTTCATTTGTTGACTGAATACAGACAGAAAACAGAATTATACATTCTGAAAACAGATCAACAAAGTGAGAAACATACGAACACTTGTACAGTAAAAGTGTGAATCCTATTCGGTCTCTTACAGTCAATATAAATCAAATATACATTCAAATATATAAATTTGTGCTGAAATTCAGATGGCAAACAGAAGGAAGTCAACTTTTGTGCATTTTCAGTCACCATAGTTTATATCAAGAAACACTAAAACTGTGTGCCATCATACTAACAACATTGCTAAACATTTTGATGATCTTGTTTGTAAACAATGAAAAAAGGACTTTTTATTCTGATGGGAATGAGATGTTCATTGACACAAATACTCACTTTTGTGAGATGAACTGAGGATTTAGAGAAAAGTTCAGGATTTTGCAAGAAATCCAATGTATTGTGCTGATTTGCAAATATTAAGAATGATTAGAGAAATGCTCCAAAACAACTGAGGAAAACTGTAATGGTAATAAATATGAGTCAAACACTGAAGTACTGTTACAGTAAGTACTATAAGATTTTTACTTTAGTCATATCGGAATTAACTCGTAAAGGAATCATTTTTGCAGTAAGGTATCAATACTTTTACTTAAGTATGACTTTCACGTACGCTTTACCCATCTGATTATTTTATTTTTGAGTGCTTGAGACACTGTACTATTACTTGAAAATCTATGAGTGTAATGTTAGTTAAATTATCTGTAATGTCCAGTTATTAGCTAGTTAGCGTACATAAAGTGAACAGGGCAATAGTGCAATGTTAGAAAATAGTGCTTTTCCAGTGATTTTTGAATTCCAGTGTTATTTAACAGAATGATCTCTAAATGAACCTTATAGCTAGAAAGCGAAAGTGCAATGTTCTCTTTTGCACTGAACTAATTTACTCCCCTACTGTGAATGATTTTCCAATAAGAACCTCAATAAAGAAGCTTGAAACCCCCCCCCCCCCCATTTTGTTTGTTTGCAAGGGAATTTCCAGTGTCTGTGCTAAAATACTTTTACTTTCTTTTCTTGTTGGTCATACGATTTGTTCAACGTTGTGATTGAAGTAATTATTCAAGGATTATGTCGTATTCGTATCTTTTCCAGACTGCTGTGTCCTGGACAGCCATATGTTTTATCCAGTGGGTTAAGGATTGTGTTGTGTGTTAGAGTACAGTGTCATCATGTACAAAAATTTTACTTTTAAACATGTTCTGACCGATATGAAGAATTCAAACAACCTTTTAACCTCAGGATTTATTTAAAAAAATGTTATGCCAATCAAGATACGGATTTGGTTTTAAAATGGAGCTTTCATTGCTTTTTTAGCTTGAACCTGTTTTATATAAGCACGTACCATATTCCAGGTCTAAACCCACATCAGCAAGTCTAAGATTATGATATTATTATACAACTTTAAGAATTTTGTACAATGGGGACATAAAACTTTGGATTAATCAGGCAATAGAACATGCTGGAAATATGAAATCAAGGGAATATAACAAAGGGTAGATTCATAGAAAAAAGGTAATTGAAAACAAAAGATGGAATAATATACTGTAGACTTCTGGGAATTTGTATGACTATTTAAAAATGAGGCACCGGGTATATAGATCCACACGAATATAGAATCCTCTAAACATGTGGGCCTTTAAAATATGTTTCTGAAAATAGGGCACTGCGTATATTAAACCATGAGATTATAGGAACCTCCGAACATATGGGATTCGAAATAGAGTCCTGGGAATATTGAACCATGGAAATATAAGATTTTGGGTTCATGTGGCTCTGGATATATACCCCTGGATGGATAAAACCCTGGACATAAAAATAGAGCTCTGGGTATACACTGAACACATGCGTCTGGAAATAGATACCTTAGTATCCTCTGGACAATATGAGATCACCAGCATACATGGGCTACCAATTGCGTGTATTGCATTCTGGAAATATCACATCTTGGGAAAATGAGTTTCTAAAAATAGGGCACTTTGTCATTTGAATCATAAGAATATAGGATCCTCTGAACATGTCTGGACTAGAAATAGAGCCTGGACACTGTCTGGACCATGGAAACATGTTGGCCCATGGCCCATGGTCCTTTTAAGGTGGACCTTTAATAGAGCCATAAATATATGGAACCATGGGAATATAAGATATTGGGTTCATGTGGGTCTGGATATAGAACCCTGGAAATATAGCACTCTGGAAATGTGTGGCCCTGAATAATAGAGCCATGGATAAATAAAACCATGTTCACACAGGATATGCAGTATATACAGCTGTATACAGTATATACATCCGTGAAACATCATTATATTAAACCATGAAAATATTGGAGCCTGGAAACATGTTGTCCAATTATATATCTATGATCTTTCAAGATAAACCTTTAATTGTTTTTAGCCCTATCCTCGTTCTAGATAAATAAGCCTGAAACCACATTAGCAAGTCCACAAAGCAACACCACAAAGACGACTGAATTTGATGTGTGACTGGCAACTTTCTGTTTCATTGTAATATTGGTGCAAATTAATAATAATTAACAAGGACGATTAATCAACAAGGACCTGACATGTCTGGGCTTAATGAGTGCATTTCAGTTTTAAAAAGAACAGTGTGTACTTTTCTTTTTCTTTTGGCTGCGCTTTTAAAACAAATACATTTGGACCTGTAGAACATGAGGTAATGGTCTGAAATATCCTGTATGTAAATATACAGGGTCAGCACATGGACTATTAGCGGCAGGAATAAAAACACTGTAAACGAATCAGACGTCACGTGGCAGCGGTGCATGCCAGTACATGTGTGTGTGTGTGTGTGTGTGTGTTTAATAGAACAGTTGAGCTGCTTTCTAGGTACAAATCTAAATGAACTACCTAAGATAAAGCGATGGATTGATTAAAGGCGGGGATTCAATTTGTCCAGATTTAATATATTGCTTCTTTACACTTATACGCACCCCACACACACACACACACACACACACACACACACACACACACACACACACACACACACACACACACTTTCTCTGGAGTTAATTTAAAGCCTAAAGCTACCAAACTAAAACAGTGACAGATGAGACATGCATGAACATGTCTGAAGATTGAAAATGTTTTTTCTTATGAAATTTCAAAACTTCAATAAACCCAGATTAATACAACCAAAATATATATAATAATAATAGATTGCAAGAAATGAGAAAGAAAGAGTTCAGAAATGACATAAAAAAATTATTTAAAGTAGTAAATACCACATTTATGACAAATAATTCACAATTTTTGTTACATTTACAATACAGTACTATATAGTAATCTATATAAATTACGTTTCACTACAAGTTTATTAAACAGTGTACATTTTTAAAACAATTCAAAATGAAATGCCTGCTTGGTAAAATAATATCTACAATAATATTTGATCATATTTTATAAAAAAAATTAAATATACTTATTATAATAATTAAATTTAGAAATCAATTAAATTGGCACCAATTAAAATGATTAAATAAAATTAAATAAATGGAAAAAATAAATGAGTGTGTGTGTGTGTGTGTGTGTGTGTGTGTGTGTGTGTGTGTGTGTGTGTGTGTGTGTGTGTGTGTTTTACATTTAATATTTCATTTTCTGAAGATATGTTCTACTTAACTGTTCTACTTATTTCAGCATACTTTAAAGGATGAAAGGAATAAACACTAAAATTTGTTTTTCATTCACTCCCTCGATATGTGGAATTGTCAAGATTTTCTCATTTTGAGAGAATTTCTTGAAATTGACTAGGGTTAACCGCAATGTGGCTACGGCTAATGCTAGCGCTATGGATTCTTTAGCGTTTTCATGCATAGGCGAAAAATATTATTTGAGGTATGGACTCTAGTTTCTTTTTTTATACTCCTGGCATTGTTGCGATTGTTTTTATGTTTAATAATAATAAAAATAATAATAAAATGCATTTAAAGTGCGAGACAGAAACTAAACAAACTTGCGGTCCGCCACTTAATACATTCCTGAGAGAACTCAGATTGTCTATGTCCTGCACGGAAAAAGGATTTCATTCGGTACAGACCCGAAAGCCCTGTACCGCAGAACTCCGGTGCCAATACCAGTACCGAAATTTAGAAAGTGCCCAATAATTTGAGACCAATATTTTATATGTAGATTGTTTTCTCCTCGCTAAACTGTTTCTCGAGCGCGTTCTCTCAGCAACGCTGCTGCTACATGAATACGACGTATCAACACTACGGAGGCCGAGGCGTGTCCTGAGAGTCAGATTAACAGATTAACATGGCAGAGGTAGAGCTGCATTTTCCTGCAGACACAACAGGAAAAGGAAGTCTGGTTTTATTTCATCTAATTTGCACTACAAAGGCGTGTGTGTGAAAGGTGTCATACGTTAGAAGTCAGAAGGCAATTGATGATTTGCTGCCTGTCTGAAGCAAAGAAATAAAAGTGAACTATCTGTAACATATTGAATTGCAGAGTATAATTTTTTCCATTGCATCGTATCAAATTGTGATGAATTGAATTTTAATCAGATCGCTTTGCATCATACAGTAATGGGGTGAATCGTTTCGTATCGTATCGGTATCTGCTTCATATGCACCTTCAATACTCTATATAGAATGCAACAATTACTATTTAATGTACAATACATTTTTATTAAGAATGTAGAGTATTTGGTGTATAGAGTAATTATTATTGTTGTAACTATTGTATAGGATTCATTGTATTTTTGTTTTTTATATTATAGATTGTACTTTCATTCATCTGTGTCCAGGTTTAGACTATACACCATGAAGATTATACATTTATATTGGGTGTCCATGTTCATTAAGAGATAAAATATAAAACATTTTAAGAATTATGTTACAGATTCGATTTTGTGTTTGCGTTCAGGACTGGAACGTGACGTGGTACACGTTAAACCCGGACCTGACGCGGTGTTTTCAGCACACAGTTCTCATCTGGGTCCCCTGTTTCTACCTGTGGGTGTGCAGTCCTTTTTACCTGCTCTATCTCCAGCACTTCCATCATGGCCGCATCTCGTTCTCCAGACTCTGCTGTGCCAAAACAGTGAGCAGAAATGACTACAAGTCTACGTATTGTAGTAAATAAGACATGCATGTCAGAGTCTGGATATGTTTGTGTGTGTGTTTAGGTTCTGTGTGTGTGCTTGGTGTTATTTAACATTTTGGAGCTGCTCTATCTGCTGATCGAGAAGAGAACCGAGATCAAGCAGCACATGGTTTTCCTGGTGAACCCGATCATTCGCATCATCACCATGGTAACACCTCCTCCTTTTTTCTCTCTTTTTTCCCTCGTTATCTCTCACCTTTACGTCTAACCAGTTCAAAATCAATTACAAACTATTTTTCAATTCAATTAATTTTTTTTATTTACAAACGTAATAGTACAGTAAAAGTGTAAATCCTACAATTGTAGGACTCTTGCAATTAATATCCCACCTACAGTAATGTGAACATTTGTGCTGTTGAAATTCATAGATGCCGTACAGAAGAAATTCTGCCTTGTGCATTTTATATCATTGTAATCCGGACTGTAGTTTACATCAGGAAATATTGAAACCGTGCACCATACAGACGACACAACTAAACATTTTGACGATCGTGTTTGTGCACAATGACAAAAGGGCCTGTTATTCTGATGGCAATGAGATGTTCACTGACACAAATAATTTGAGATGAATTAAGGATTTTGAAAAAAAAGTACAGACTTTTACATGAAATCCATTGTGTTGTTCTGTTTGTACTGATTGTTTTGAGAAATTAGATTAGATTAGATTAGATTAGATTAGATGCAACCTTATTGTAATTACACATGTACAAGTACAAGGCAACGAAATGTAATTTACAGATGTGTATGTACTAAGAACATAATAATACAGATGGCTATTACTATAAACTGAAATTTACAGAAGGATATGTACTATGAACATAATATGTGGCTATTACTATAAACAGAAATCAGGTGGATATATACAATGGTAAGTTAGGCAATGGTGAGCAGCAATGCAATGGGTATAAAGTAGTTATTGCACTTAGTTAATAGTAAATAGTAATAGTTAATAGTTAGCACATAGTTTAATGCACTTACTGATTTAAAAAATATTAAGAATGATTCAAAAAATGCCTCAAAGCAACTGAGGAAAACTGTAATATCACTGGAACATGGTGAGGAATAAAAGAAGTCTCCTGAGGGGCATTAAAACCTGAACCTCATGTCTTATATTTGACATTGCAGAAGTGCTAGCAATAACAATGTTCCCCAGTGACATCAGTATAGCAATTAGCTGCTAAATTCTCACAGGAATATTGAGATTTTATTAAAAATACTAAAAATTGCAGAACAAAATAGGATCAGACCCACAAACACAAAATATTCCAGATGACAAAAACAGCTGGTGTATATGTGTGTGTGTGTGTGTGTGTGTGTGTGTGTGTGTGTGTGTGTGTGTGTGTGTGTGTGTGTGTGTGTGTGTGTGTGTGTAGATCTTGGCAGTGTGTATCATCCACCTGGAGAGAATAATGGGCTGCCGCTCCTCCCTATTCCTTTTCCTCTACTGGACGCTGACGATGATTTGTTTGATTGTTCCTTTCAGAGCAAACATCCAGACCATCATGCGAGAAGTAGGAATGTCTCTCTGTGAAATATTAAAGCAAATCAAATCACAATTAACACTCATTACTGAGCTGAAACTTATTTGTAAGCCTCTGGATCAGAATGCATTTTTATTGTACTCTGTCAAAATGTATCTGTGTATGTTTTATTTGGACAATCAGAGCTGTGTTTAAACAGACTCTGTGGCCATTTGCATCACCGTGACTGATTAGAATAGACATGGATACCACACCTCTTCTGTTATAAATTATTACAATAGAGACAGAGGCCACGGCTTTTCCATTGCAACTAATTAGAATAGAGGCCACATCTCCTCCATTGTGACTGGTTAGAATAGAGACAAAGGCCAAACCTTTTGCATATTGACTAATTAGAATAGCAACAGAGGCCACACCTACTCCAATGTAATAAATAAGTTAAGACACAAGCCACACCCACTCAACAACACCTCCTCCACTATTACTGATAGAATAGAGACAGGCCACACCTTCTCCAACTGTAATTGATCAGAATAGAGGCAGAGGCCACAGCTACTCACCACATCTCCTCCACTGTGGTTGATTAGAATACAGAGGCCACACCTCCTCTATAGTAACTGATTAGAATACAGAGGCCACACCTCCTCTATAGTAACTGATTAGAATACAGAGGCCACACCTCCTCCATTGTGACTAATTATAGACAGAGGCCACACCTCCTCTATAGTAACTGATTAGAATACAGAGGCCACACCTCCTCTATAGTAACTGATTAAAATACAGAGGCCACACCTCCTCCATAGTAACTGATTAGAATACAGAGGCCACACCTTCTCTATCGTAACTGATTAGAATACAGAGGCCACACCTCCTCCATTGTGACTGGTTAGAATAGAGACAGAGGATATACTTTTTCCATTATAACTAATTAGAATAGAGACAGAGGACACACCTTCTCCTTTGTAACTGATTCGAATAGAGACAGAAGCCAAACCTCCTTCACTGGGACTGAAAAGCGCAGTGTGAAAAGAACATGTTCGCACAAGTCTTAAGACAGACTTTTCCTGCAATTAAACCTAATTGTTAGCACTGATGTTCAAGAATTTACTGGTTCACAGATGCCAGAAGTGAAGCCACACATTATTACTGTGTCACTCAGGAAACCTCAAAGGATACATGAACATGCTCACACATGCACACACACACACACACACACACACACACACTGTAGATGTGTACAGGGATCTAGAGATCCGAGCCGGTAGTGTATAACTCTTAATCTAGATTTATTGATATGTTATTGGGTATATATTTAAAAATATTTTTTCCTCCAGCTTTGTTGAATATGCAACAAATTGCTGAAATAAAGACAAGCCTTTGGGTGAAATGTTCTGAACAGAGCTCTGTGTGTGTTTTCACAGGGTTTCTCACGAGGTGCCATGCAGTTGGTGGTGTTTTTCTCTTGCTTGTCTCTTGAGCTCGCTCAGCTTATCCTCAGCTGTTTCGCCGATCAGCGACCTCACGCTCTGAAACCAGGCCACGTGACGGTACCGCAGAATTCACAAGCGCTTACAGTTTTCTTTTCTGTCTGAGCAAAAATAATGTGTAGTGTTTTTAGGATTTCTACCAGTTACCAACTCATTGTCGCTTCTCCAGCAGAACCCGTGTCCAGTCGAAGATGCTTCTTTTCTGTCTAAAACGCTTTTCTGGTGGTTCAGTGGGTGAGTTTAATATAGTTTTATAAGCATTTTTAATAAACGGTGATGCGAAAAGTATTAGGACACTCAACATTTCCAGCCCTATGTGGTTCTTCCCCAAACTGTTACTACAAAAATCGGAGGCACACAATTACAGTGGGCATCTTTGGGTGCATTTTCTAGCATGAAATTTCCCCTACACTTGAACTAGAAGACCCAATCCTGTTCCAGCATGACAATACCTATGTACATAGAACCAACTCCATAAAGATATATTTTACATGAAATGGACTGAAAGATCTCCTGCTGTTGAGCTCAAACACTATTGAACACTTTTGGGATGAACTGAAGAACACTGACTGTACCCCAGGCCTCCTCACCTTATCTGACTTTACACACACCGGTGTGGTTAAATGAGTCTCATACAAATCTCCAATGAAATTTTGTGGAACAACTTCCCAGAAGAATGAAGGTTATTTAAACAGCTAATGGAGACTAAATATGGAATGGACTGCTCAGAAATAGTCTGATGTCCACAATCTTTTGGCCATAAAGTGCAGGTTTTACACACATCAGAAGTTGTTCAGCTCATTTCCAAAGTCTATATATATACAGTACAGACCAAAAGTTTGGACACACCTTCTCATTCAAAGAGTTTTCTTTATTTTCATGACTATGAAAATTGTATATTCACACTGATGGCATCAAAACTATGAATGAACACATGTGGAATTATATATGGAATTATATACATAACAAAAAAGTGTGAAACAACTGAAAAATGTCATATTGTAGGTTCTTTAAAGTAGCCACCTTTTGCTTTGATTACTGCTTTGCACACTCTTGGCATTCTCTTGATGAGCTTCAAGAGGTAGTCACCTGAAATGGTCTTCCAACAGTCTTGAAGGAGTTCCCCGAGAGATGTTTGGCACTTGTTGGCCCTTTTGCCTTTACTCTGCGGTCCAGCTCACCCCTAAACCATCTCGATTGGGTTCAGGTCCGGTGACTGTGGAGGCCAGGTCATCTGGCGCAGCACCCCATCACTCTCCTTCTTGGTCAAATAGCCCTTGATGCCTTCAGTGTGACTCTACAATTTTCATAGTCATGAAAATAAAGAAAACTTTTTGAATGAGAAGGTGTGTCCAAACTTTTGGTCTGTACTGTATATATGTATATAAAAATTTCTTTAATAAATGCATTTTTTTTATTTATAAAAAATATAACAAACACTATAAAATAAATAATATTTATAATATATATATAGACTTTTCTGTACATTTCGAAAAGATGTGCTGCTCAATATAGAAAACCTGCAACACACTTCAACAATTATTATCATACACTAATCCTGTGGTTTCAGTTATAATTGTAACAGCAATGAAGGTGAAATTAACATCAGTGTCATGAGTGTGTTTTTTTTTTCAGGCTGGTTGTGAGAGGATATCGTTCACCTTTAACAACAGAAGATCTCTGGTCTCTACGAGAAGAAGACACGTCTGAGAAAATCATCGGTGATCTGGAGAGAGAGTGGAGCACACAGTGTGCAGAGTTACAGTAAGAACTCGCTTGTTCAGTGATGACATTACGTACAGAAAGACAAAAACCTACGGGATAATATTTGATGGCAAAAAGATTTTTCTATAACCTCGGGTCCTGAAATGAATCTTCTTTATTATAATAACCTTCACTCTTCCAGGAAAATGTTTCACTCGATTTTGAGGGCATTTGTGCTCATTCAGATACTGGTATTGATGTAGGTGAGAAGGTGAGGAGGCCTGGGGTGCGGTCAGTGTTCACATTCAACACAAAGATGTTCAATAGGGTTGGAGCTCTTTAGCAGATCTTCCACACACTTCCATCAAATGTAAAGCATATCTTAATGGAGCTGGCATCATATTGCTGGAACAGGTTTGGGTCTCCTTACTCAAGTAAAGGAAATATTTCATTCCAAAAACGCCAAATACAAATGTGTGGTAACAATTTGGAGAAGCAGCACATAGGGTTGAGAATGGCAGGTGTCCCAATACTTCTGGCCCTACAGTGTATTTCATAAGCTTATAAAACTCGGAGGAGAAATTAACCAATCAGAATAGTGGACTGGATGTTTCTTATTAATATTCGTTTTTTCTTAGTTGCTTTGGAGCGTATCTGCAATCCAGTAAACAAATTGTACAAACAGCACAACACAATGTTGTCAGTATGATGTTGCACAGATTCAGTATTTTCTGATGTAAACCACAGTTTGTATCACAATAATTGAAAATGCATGAGGCATCTATGAATTTCAGCAGTTTAAAACTTTCTTTCGGCTTCTCCCATCAGGGGGCGCCACAGCGGATCCTCCGCATGTTTGATTTAGCACATGTTTTTACGCTGGATGCCTTTCCTAACGCAACCCTCCCCATTTATCCATGCTTGGGACCGGCACTAAGAGTGGCTGAGGTCGGTTCTCTGACCGGGGTTCGAACCCGGGCTGCAGCGGTGAGAGCGCCGCATCCTAACCACTAGACCACCAGGGGACCTCCATGAATTTCAGCAGTTTAAAACTATTTATTTGATTGCATATTTGATTTATGTCGATTGTAAGAGACCGAACAGGATTTATACTTTTACTGTAGTGTAGTAAGTGTCCGTTCATTTCCTTGTTGTTCATCCATTTCCAGAAATTGCTTTTCTGTGTTTCTGTCTTCAATTGAAGGTTCATTCGATGCCGTTCACTCGCCTTCAATAGTGACAATCAAGATTCATCTGCACAATTCATCAATTCAACACATTTACACAAAACAAAATTTTGATGAAAACTGGTTTAAAAATTTTGCATTCAATGACGTTTACAGTGAACTGATGCTGAGATGTTTTGGGGGTTAAAACTCTATCAGGTGTAAGCAGTATAATATATTTTGATCAACATGAACATAAACAACTGATAATGTAGGAAACAGCAGACACTTGAACACAATCAAATAAATGAATGTACCAAAGTGTTGGCAATTTGATCAAAGCAACGAGAAACGTTTTTATGATGAGCACAAATGACTAATTGATGTAGAGGTTGAACAAGTAGTTTTGAGAATTTAATTTCTGATCTGAGAAACTCTGCAATGCGACTGAGAAAAACTAATATTATACAATATAAAATATATTATAACAGTTTTGAATTTTTTATTTGGCTGGTCACGTTAGGGGTCACCTCAGAGGATCCAACCTTCGACCTTCCATTAGGGATGATCATCTCCATAACTGAGGCCGATGTGATTTAAATCTTGAAGCATAGCCAACAATACAATACATTAAAAGATACATGTGAAGCAGCTACCGATGGGATACGATACGATTCCACCCCTATTACGATGCAGTGTGATCCGATTTCCATTCAACTCAACACAATATGATTCAATGTGAAACAATGCGATAGAAAAAGTTTGATGCTCTAAGATTCAATATGGTGCAGATAGTTGACTTTTATTTCTGTGGTTCAGACAGACAGCAAATCATCAGTGTATCAATGTAATGTATCTCAACTTACTAAAGTGTCTTCTGACTTCTATCGAAGACCCTTTCACAAAAATAAATAAATAAATAAATAAATAAATAAATAAATAAATAAATAAATAAGGATAAAATAAAGGCAGACTTTTTTTTTTTCTTCTTCTGTCTCCAGGAAGACGCAGCTCTACCTCTGCCATGTTAATCTGTATTTGTATGTGACTCTCAGGACACGCCTCGTTCTCTGTACTGTTGCAATACGTCATATTCACGTAGCAGCAGAGAGAACGCGATCGAGAAACAGTTTAGCGACGAGAAAAAACAATCAGCATAGAAAATATTGGTCACAAATTATTGGTCACTTTCTAAATAATAAAAGAAGCGCATCTACTAATAATTATATAAATAAATCGCTTTTTACCAAAGCAAACATGTTAAAAATGATGCATTGCGATACAAATGCCAACTTGTATCCCATGCACACATGAACTTTTAAGCCTGTACATCTGCCTCTTTCAAACCATCCACCTGCATGTCTTCCCTCACCACATTCATAAACCTCCTCATTGGGCTTCCTCTTTTCCTCCTGTCTGGTGCCTCCATCCTCAGCATTCTCCTACCAATACAATACAATAGAATATATAATATAATATTTGCCAGTCTTCATGGTGTGATATAAAAACACGATGTAACCTTGTGATCTTCTCCTTGGTGCTCAGACAGGAGCGGAGTATCAATGTGTCTCAAACCCTGAGCTCCAAGATCACGGAGCAAACACAGCTCCTGCAGAAACTCCGTCAGGAGCAGAGCGCCGGTTTCCTCCTGCTGCGTCTGCTGGCTAAATCGTTCGGGTCGTGCTTTCTGTCAGGAACGCTCTGTCTCCTCGTCCATGACGCCTTCATGTTCTCCATCCCTCAGCTGCTCAGGTCAGAAGAGTGTTATTTTTTTATCTTCTTTTAGCTGCTTCCATTAGGGGGCGCCACAGCAGATCATCCTTCTCCATACCCCCCTGTCCGTTACATCTGCCTCTTTTAAACCAATCTGTCTTTCCTCACCACATCCATAAACCTCCTCCTTGGTCTTCCTCTTTTCCTCCTTCCTGGTGTCTCCATCCTCAGCATTCTCCTACTGATATACCCCATGTCCCTCCTCTGCACATGTCCAAACCATCTCAATGTATTAATTTTTATCAATAAGTAAAAAGGATATAAAAAAACCTGTAAATCATAAACTAATTGAAATTGTTCATGTATACACACTATGATGTTTTTATTTGCTTCTTAGCCTGCTGCTGGATGTGGTAAAAGACGAGAGCACCCCCTTGTGGAAGGGTTATTTCTTTGCCTTTTCCATGTTCCTGCTCTCATGCCTGCAGTCGCTCTGTAACCATCAGTACATGTACAGCTGCTTCGCAGTGGGCATGAGGGTCAAAACGGCCATCACGGGGCTCGTCTACAGGAAGGTAACGTCTCGAGATCATCACGTTCAGCGTTTACGTGCAGAAATCCTGATACACACTCAGTCATTTATGAGGAACAGGAAAATAAAAATATCTTTAGTCTCTCTATCTTTAGTCTCTCTTTCTTTCTTACTCTCACTTTTTTTTATCTGTCTTTCGCTCTTTCTATTGGCTCATAAATAAAAAGGAACGACTGATTTCACAAAATGTATTTGAGTAAAAAGTCAAATATTTGACTTTGAAATGCAGCAAAGTCTCTCAAATAAAAAGACTTCAGTAAAATAGATACATAAAAACGCTACTCAAATACAATAACCAATTACATTTACTTCATTACTGTCCACCTCTCTCTCTCTCTCTCTCTCTCTCTCTCTCTCTCTCTCTCTCTCTCTCTCTCTCTCTCTCTCTCTCTCTCTCTCTCTCCCCTCTTCTCTTAATATTTCCCTCACCTCTCTCACTTCTGTTCTGTCTGTTCTTCTGTCTCTCTCTCCCTGTTACTTTGTTTCTCTTTTGAACTGGATGCTTCTTAATCTTTCTCACTTTCTCTGTCCTCTCTCTCTTTCTCTCACTCTCACACTCTTTCACTCTCTTCCACTCATTCTCACACTCACTCTTTCACTCTCTTCCACTCACTCTCACACTCACTCTTTCTCTCTCTTTCTCTCACTCTCACACTCACTCTTTCACTCTCTTCCACTCATTCTCACACTCACTCTTTCACTCTCTTCCACTCATTCTCACACTCACTCTTTTACTCTCTTCCACTCACTCTCCTACTCTCACTCTCTCACTCTCTCCCTAGTCGTTGGTGATCAACAGTGCTGCTCGCAGGACGTGTACAGTGGGAGAGATCGTGAACTTGGTCTCCACTGACACTCAGAAACTGATGGACTTTGTAGTGTACTTTAACGCCGTTTGGTTGGCGCCCATTGAAATCAGCCTTTGCCTTTTCTTTCTTTGGCAGGTAAAAAAACATTTACATTTGCTTCAGAATTCAACAAGAAACTCGATCAGATGTCACTTATTAGATTCGATTCTATTTGATTTGCAGAACACATTAAAGGAAGGAGAAATATCATTGTGTTAATTTATTTGAATTAAATCCACATTCTTGGCAGTGAATTGGGACGTTTATATTTATTTTGCAGCGTTTGGGCCCTTCGGCTTTGGCCGGTATCACCACGGTGATCTTTATCTTCCCTCTGAACGGCGTCATCGCCAAAATGCGCAGCAAACTGCAGGTTTGTTATTAACTTTACATATAAAAACAATGCTGCCTGTTTCCTTTTCCAGTATCTTCCCATGACTTTTCAAAAGCAGACTATATGCTGATCGCATGCCCCTTCGCTGTGTGTGTATCTGCACTCAGGAGGTTCAGATGAAGCACATGGATGGACGTATAAAGCTGATGAATGAGATTCTGAGCGGAATAAGGATCCTGAAGTTTTACGCCTGGGAGAAAGCATTCGAAGAGCGAGTGCTGAGTTTCCGGGAGAAGGAACTGAAGGCACTAAAGAAATCACAAATCCTTTACTCCATCTCCGTCGCTTCCTTCAACTCCTCCACCTTCCTGGTGAGTCGCAGATAATGGTTTTGTTGTGATGTAAAGTAGCGACGCAATTTTCTATCCTCTTGCCTTCTTTCCTTCATAGGGACTGAAAGGCACAGAGGCCACACCTTCTTTAAATAGTAATGACAAATGTAGAAGCCACACCTCCTTTGCTGTGACTGAAAGATACCAACGCCACACCCCTTTAAATATGAATGGCAGGTACAGAAGCCACACCTCCTTCACTGACACAGAAAGATACCAAGGCCACACCTCTTATAGAAATGTACGGTGCAGACGTCGTTACTTCTTTATTTAGACAGAACGATATTAATGCCATACCCCTTAAGAATGGCAGTTACAGAGGCCACACCTCTTCATATAGGAATAACAGGTACAGAGGCCACACCTCTTCATATAGGAATACCAGATACAGAGGCCACACCTCTTCATATAGGAATAACAGGTACAGAGGCCACACCTCTTCATATAGGAATAACAGATACAGAGGCCACACCTCTTTAAACAGGCATGGTAGATAAAAGCAGAAGCCTCTTTTACAGAGATTACTGCTACTAAAAGAGGCCACACCCCTCCAGGCCACACCCCTTCAGGTAGTGAAAATCATGCACTAAAGCCACCACATCTTCCTTAGGATGGATACTCAAAAGCCACGCCTCTTTTCTTAGGTCTAACAGTCAGAGGCCCCACCTCCTGTTATAGAACCAACATTCTGAATCTTCATTTTTAGAATTGACACACTTCATTAATAATCCCCTCTGGTAATTTTCCGCTGCTATTAAAACCTAAATGAGGGCTTTTGTGTGTCCAGATTGCGTTCGCCATGTTCGGATTTTACGTTCTTATCGATGAGAAAAACATCCTTGACGCTCAGAAGGTTTTTGTCTGTCTGGCACTCATCAATATCTTAAAGACACCGCTGAGTCAACTTCCCTTTGCCATCAGCACCACCATGCAGGTGAGTCTGAAACCCATCAAGTCCCCATTAATACAAGTCTAATCCACTGTGTTCTTACTGACTCTAGAACTTTAAATAAAGACTTTTTGGTTCATTATTTATATATAATGTATATGTGTATATAAAGGACAGTAGTGAGGAAGATTATGGTTGTTTTCAGGCTGTTCTGTCTCTCAAACGTCTTGGGAAGTTTCTGTGTCAGGACGAGCTGAAAGAGGACGCAGTTTTAAGAGCTCCATACACTCCAGGTGAGCATCAAATCAACATCTGGACATCATATTCCTTGTCAGCACTGAAGGGTTACTACAGATTTGCAGCATCTATACACACACACACACACACACACACACACACACACACACACACACACACACACACACACACACACACACACATTGTAGTTAGGAACTATATATATATATATATATATATATATATATATATATATATATATATATATATATATATATATATATATATATATATAAAAACAGAACAGGACAGGAACAGGACAGGAAAAAAACATGGAGCAACAATAGGGACATCTTGTGGACAAAAGCAGAAATGCATGGCAAAGGAACAGGACAAAAAAACCACATGGAGCAACAATGGGGACACCTTGTGGACAAAAGCAGAAATACATGAAAAAGGAACAGGACAGGAAAACAACATGGAGCAACAATAAGGACACCTTGTGGACAAAAGCAGAAATGCATGGCAAACGAACAGGACAGAAATCCAAAATTCATCACAAAAAACACAGTATGACAACAAAAATATTTATAAAATAAAAATAAAATTGTGCATATTATTTTTGGCAAATAAATAATGAAAAAATACTAATTAATATATTATATGATATATTTAATAATAATAATAAATATATGTATATATACATTTTTAAGCTGCTATGCAAATGTTATAGCACTGCTATCTGGCAGGGTTCAGGGTTCATTATTATAATTTTATTATTATTATTATTATTATTATTATTATTATTATTATTATTATTATTATTATTATTATTATTATATAGCAGGGTTTTTTTTTTTTCCCAGAGGGTGACAGCATTGTGATAGAGGACGGCTGTTTCAGCTGGAGCAGAGACGGAGTGCTGTGTTTGAAGAGGTAAGCTATTAATAATAAATAAAGCATAAAACACTTGATAGAGCAACAATTAATGATGTGATGAAGATTTCCTGCTTCAAACCATGTCCCAAAATATTTTATTTCTCTTGTACCACAGCGAATTAAAAACCCTTTTACCATTTAAAATGTGTGTGGAAAATGTCTTAGTATTTAGATGATTTTGTTTATTATAAAATATTAATAATTATAAATTCATTATCTATAATCTATTTTTTATTGAAATCAATTGTATATAAGTTCTATGTAAATAGAAAATTATTATCATTATTATTAAATGATGATCACAGAGATGGTTTTTGTTATTATGTGTATTATAGAGTGAATGTGAAAGTGCCTCACGGCTCGTTGGTGGTGGTGGTGGGTCACGTGGGCAGCGGAAAATCCTCTCTTCTTTCTGCCATACTGGGAGAGATGGAAAAGAAGAGTGGAAATGTCACAGTAAAGGTAGACACACACACACACACACACACACACACACACACACACACACACACAGAAAGTATACCAGTGATGTGCCATGGCAATTCACCCCAGGCCTTCAATGGTGTCCTGCCTGAATCAATCCAGCTCTTAATCCCAACATTATGACACCACGTCTATAGACACCCTCAATATTATAGAGAAACGCAGTAGAACAGAGTGCTGCATCACAGACAGGAATCTCATAGAGTGAGAATAAATGTCATAAAGCAAGAAACCCAATGGACACGATTCAACACGTCTCCTTTCACTGGAGCCACAGCTGCACCGCAACCGCAGTTTTTCCGGGCATTACATTCGGTTTTCCTGGGGATTTGAAATGAAGGCAAATTGTGTGTTTGTGTGCAAATTTTACAGGAAGTATAAATATTTCATGTAAAAGCTCAACAAACGTTTTAAACTGTTTTGGTCGATTTTTTACTCACAATGTCTTGAAAAGCCCGTCTTGTTAAAGCACTTCTAAGTGTATCTGCGACCAAATCAGTTTATTTTCTGTCAGTTATTGTGAAATGAAAAAACAGTGATTAAATCCACATGAATGTGTTTGAGCTTGTGCAGTTTGTTACAGATGCGGTTCGCGAGCTCTTACTAGTGCGCTCTCTAAACATCTAATCGGAGGACGTGAAAATACTGATGTTACTGGACGCCTGCTAGACGGCCTCACTGTGGCCAACACAAAATCTCAAACACTTTAGGCCTTGATGCAGATTTCTTTGACCCTGGCAACACATGATGTGACGGCTGAAATCTGATTGGATAGAAACTCTAACATCAACAAGACAAAAATTGTTTGAAACATTCAGTCAGTGATTCTGATTTTTAGAAGAAAAAGCCTTGCTGGCCCTGATGGCCTTCCACTGTCAAATCTATAGTAAGGCATTCAGGTATCACTGATATAATGCAGCAGGAATGAATTAGAGATGATGTGTATGATGTGTGTCGGTCAGGGTTCGGTGGCGTACGTGCCCCAGCAGGCGTGGATCCAGAACGCCACGTTGAAGGAGAACATCGTGTTCGGGCAGCAGATGAAAGGAAGCTGCTATCAGAAAGTTCTGGAGGCTTGTGCTCTCCTTCCAGACCTGGAGATCCTCCCTGGAGGAGATGAAACGGAGATCGGAGAGAAGGTACAGTACGCTCACAATTAGACAGCTGAGATTTAGGGCTGCTTCTGCGACGCTTTCAAAGTTTCCCGTGATCATCGTTCCTCCCCAGGGTTTATAATATTTATTTTAGAAGAACTTTGTTGTTCAGGGTCTGAATCTTTCCGGCGGGCAGAAGCAGAGGGTGAGTTTAGCACGAGCCGTGTACAGAAACTCTGACGTTTACCTGCTGGATGACCCTCTGTCTGCCGTCGACACACACGTGGGTCAGCACATCTTCGATAAAGTTATCGGGCCTAAAGGAGTCCTCAAAAATAAGGTACGTTCATTTGGACATACACAAGTTAGTTTTTTGGGGGTTAAGGATCTTTTTGAGGTTTGTTGGTAATTTTTCAGAGGTGTGTGTGTGTGTGTGTGTGTGTGTGTGTGTGTGTGTGTGTGTGTGTGTGTGTGTGTGTGTTGTTCCTCTCAGACACGTGTGCTGGTGACCCACGGGCTGAGCTTCCTGAATCAAGCAGACCTCATCCTGGTGATGGAGGACGGCCAGGTTACGGAGTCAGGCTTGTACACGGAGCTGCTCGAGAGGAGGAACTCGTTCGCCGACTTCCTTAAGATCTTCTCAAACACTGAACCCAAAAGTGAAGATAATTTCATCAATAAGGGTAAGAGATCATGCAAACAGAACGTCTGACTCAGACCTGTTCCAGCATCACAACACCCCTGTGCACAAAGTCAGCTCCATGAAGATCTCCTGCTATAGAGCTCCAAACCCTATTAAACACCTTTAGGATGAATTGTTTATGTGGTTTGTGAAAACACTGTTTCTTTTTATCTCTCTTTTCCTTTCTCTCTATTTCTCTCCCTGTGTCTCTGTGTTTCTCTCTGTCTCTTTGTCCCATTCTCTTTTCTTTGTTTCTCTTCCTCCTTCTCGGTCTCTCACGCTGACTGCACCCCAGGCCTCCTCACCTCGCCTACATCAGTACATTGCTTTACTAACAGCCTTGTGGCTCAAATGAATCTCACACAAATCTCCACAAAATCTAATGGAACATCTTCCCAGATGTGAAGCTTATAATAACAGTAAATGGGAACTAAATATGGGAGGGAATGTCTGAGAAAAGCACATACAGCACTAATCTTATGGTCAGGTGTCCATACATTTTCCATCTAGTGTAGATCAAAACCTATTGTGGAGATGTGCACTAAAGCTGGAGGCTCTCGTGTTCCTTCAGGTGCGAGGAACTCTGTGTCACGTCTGAGCACGACGGATTTCTCTGTGGATATTCCACAGGAGCAGCTCATCAGGTAAAATAAATTACACAGAAAAAAGCACTTAATATTTATTAACTTTTTTGTTTTACGTCGTTTGAGATGTTCTGCGTTCTATTGCGTTGCAGTGGGGATGTGATCAGCACCGAGATTCAGAGCATGGAGGTTTTATCTGAGTTAGAGCCAGAGCAGAATTCTGAGGAACTGCGGAAATTAACAAAGGCTGATAAAGCACATACTGGACGGGTGAGACAGATGGACATACACACAGCTACAAAAAAGATCACTACAATCAGTGTGAACTTGGGTTGGTGAAATCGTCTACACACATTTCAAAACATGATCATCCACTCACAGGTCTTTAATAAGAACATCTGTATATATACTTATTTATATTTATCTAATCAGCCAGTCATGTGGCAGGAGTACAATCACATAGATATAGTACAAGTCTAGAGCTTCAATTAATGAGGAATGAGGGAGGGGTGAGATGTCCATGACTTCAACCGTAGGCTGGATGTTGATACCAGACGAGCTGATTCCATGACATCTATTGCCAATTACACACAACAGTCTCTAGAGTTTACACAGAATGGTGTGAAAAACAAACAATGCTGAGTGAGGGACGATTCTGTGGGTGAAAACGTTTCAGATTTTTGTTCCTGACTGATGAGTGGAATTTTGGTGGTCATCTGCTACTGAGGTCTGTTCACCCAAAGGTTTGATGTTTTGTGCATGCTGAGATCTGAGCAACTTCAAGAAACTTCAAGGATAATTCTGATGTTTGATGCGAAGATGAACTGAAATGCTTGAGCTGAATGAATCTTTTTACATTTTGTCACTGGCTGAACAAGATAACTGATTAGCATTAACGTGCCGGTGTACAGGCGTTCCTATTCAAGTGGACTGTGATGGTACATAGCATACTGTATCCTTCATCTAAGTGGAATAAGTTTATGCTTGAGAATGAATAAATAGAAAATAATAGTGCCAGTGTTGTTATTAGTATTTGGTATGTGCTCTGAATCACTTGTTCGCTTACCTCTAGGTGAAGCTGGAGATGTACATGGAGTATTTCAGGACCATTGGCCTGGCCTTCATCGTCCCGATCATCTTCCTCTATGCCTTTCAGCAGGCCGCGTCACTCGGGTATAATTACCAACTGCAGCTTTGGGCTGACGATTCTGTTATTAATGGCTCTCAGAACAAAACAGATGCTAATCTGGCGGTGTTCGGGGCCCTCGGCTTCGCTCAGGGTGTGTAAGGAGGTTCTGGAAGATCTGACAGTGTATCTGCAACATTACACATTGATGACATACCCAATTCCAAAAAAGTTGGGACACTGTGTAAATAAAAAATAAAAGAAATTTTAATGCAATGATTTACAAATCCTATAAACCCATATTTTATTCACAATAAAACATAGAAAACATCACGTATGTAAACTGAGGAAATGTACTATTTTAGGAAAGGATACAATTCATGTACCATTCACAAGAAAAGTTTCTTCCCCCAGCCAATCTACCTCATCTCATCTCCCCATTGTCTTCTTCTTCTTTTTCTTCTTCTGACATTCCCCTCCTCTCCAGCGCATACCTCCACCTCCCCAGGCTCTTCTCAACCTGCTCTCTACTCTCACCACAAATCACAATATCATCTGCAAACATCATATTCCAGGGAGACTCCTGTCTGACCTCGTCCTGTCGATCACCACTGCAAACAGGAAAGGGCCCAGAGCCGATCCTTGATGCAGTTCCACCTCCACCTTAAACCAGTCTGTCGTTCCTACTGCACACTTCACTGCTGTCACACTGTCCTCATACATGTCCTGCACCACCCTCACATACTTCTCTGACACACCAGACTTCCTCATACAATACCACAACTCCTCTCTCCACCCTGTCGTACGCTTTCTCTAAATCCACAAATACACAATGCAACTCCTTCTGACCTTCTCTATACTTCTCCATCAACATTCTCAAATCAAATAATGCGTCTGTGGTGCTCTTCCTCGGCATGAAACCATCTCACAATTTAATTTTTTTTTTAGTAAATTTACTTTTTGAGTTTTTGTTGCCCTGCCCCAACTCTTCTGAGACATGTTGCAGATATCAAATTTCCTCAATGTACATATTTTGTTTGTTTTCAATTTTTTATTGTGAATAAAATATTTACCCAGCATCTCAACTTTTCTGGAATTGGTGTTGTACTTTAACGTTCATTATATATATATTTTTAATATAGTACAACTACTAAGTGTATCCTTTGTATGTCCTTCAGGGATCGCCTTCTTCGCCACCACTGTAGCCATCTCATTAGGAGGCATCATCGCTTCTCGCCATCTTCACCTGGACTTTCTGCGTAACGTCATGCGCTCGCCCATGTCGTTCTTCGAGAGCACGCCGAGTGGAAACCTGCTTAATCGCTTCTCCAAAGAGGTCGACGCCATCGACTGCATGATCCCCGAGGCCCTTAAGATGATGCTGGGATACGTGTTTAAACTGCTGGAGGTCTGCATCATCGTTCTCATGGCCACACCCTTTGCTGGCGTCGTCATTCTTCCTCTCGCTCTGTTCTACGTCTTTATCCAGGTTTGGGCTTCATCTTGGTTATCACTCACAATAAATTATAAATCTCATAGGAATAAAACACTCAGTAACATGCTGTTTGAAGAAAAAGATCAGCAGCAGTTGGGTAGTGTAATGAAGCGGTATTCCAGTTACTGAATTTATTTATCCAATAATGCCACAATCTAAAAGTTTAAAGTTAAAAGTGTGCCATGGCATTTCACCCCCGGGCCTTCAGTGGTGTCCTGCCTGAATCAATTCAGCTCTTAATCCCAACATTATGATGCCACATCTGTAGAAACCATCAGTATTAGAGAACAAAACACAGTAGAACAGAGCGCTGCATCACAGACAGGAATCTCATACAGCGAGAATGAATATCATTATTAAAGCAAGAAACTCATCACAATTCAATCCAAACATGCATTTCTGTGCATTTTCCATGCATTAATGTTTTCCTGGGGATTTATACCGAAGGCAAATTGTGTGTGTTTAGTGCAAATTTCACAAAAAAAAAATAATGCTAAAGTATAAATGTATAAATGGTTCATTAAAAAGCTTAACATCTGTTTTGAACTGTTTTGGACAAACCTTTCCTCCCGATGGCCAACTTTTCTTAAGAAGTCTTGTAAATATCCTTGTGAATCTGTGATCAAATCAATTTATTCTCCTCTGTCAGTTGTTGTAGAATGAAGAAAACAGATATTAAATCCACATACATATATACAGTGAGGAAAATAAGTATTTGAACACGCTGCTATTTTGCAAGTTCTCCCACTTAGAAATCATGGAGGGGTCTGAAATTGTCATCGTAGGTGCATGTCCACTGTGAGAGACATAATCTAAAAAAAAAAATCCAGAAATCACAATGTATAATTTTTAAACTATTTATTTGTATGATACAGCTGCAAATAAGTATTTGAACACCTGTCTATCAGCTAGAATTCTGACTCTCAAAGACCTGTTAGTCTGCCTTTAAAATGTCCACCACACGTTTATATTTGAGCTTGTGCAGTTTGCTACAGATGCAGTTCACAAGCTCTGACTAGTTCTCTCTCTTGTAAATAGGCCACTTATGCCCTTCTGTTTTTTTGCATTTCATTGTCTCTCTAGGTAAATTTACCTTCCACAATGACAAAATAGTTGAATCTTATCTAATCTAATCTAACATCCAATCAAAAGACGTGAAAAGTTGACCACAGTGTGGCCAACTTGCAATCTGATTGATAAAAAAAACAGGCTTTCTAACAATATATAATTTACACTGCAGCTGCTCACAATGTTTATTCTGAATCTGGGGTCACTGTTACTCCATAGACCTTTGTTCATTCTAATGTTTAAATAAAATGTTTGAGCTAATATTCAGTACATATAACGGACAAACATGCAGTCTTCCTTCCTCTATAGAGCTTTTACGTGGCTACATCCTGTCAGCTCCGGCGTCTGGAGTCGGTGAGCCGCTCCCCCATCTACACACACTTCAACGAGACAGTGCAGGGAGCGAGCGTGATCAGGGCGTTTGCGGAACAACCCAGGTTTATCCTGCAGGCGAACTTCAAAGTGGATCACAACCAGACCTCATACTTTCCCAGATTTGTCGCCACCAGGTACACTGTGATCATACATCACAGGAATTTTTGGTACCATTATATATATATATATATATATATATATATATATATATATATATATATATATATATATATATATATATATATATATATATATATATGACCGTTACTGATCCTGTTTACCGATCCATATTCCGATTCTAGATGGCTCGCTGTTAATCTGGAGTTTTTAGGGAACCTGTTGGTCCTCACGGCTGCAATCCTGTCTGTGATGGGAAGAAAATCTCTAAGTGCAGGGACTGTTGGCTTGGCCGTGTCACACTCTCTTCAGGTAGACAAATGGAGAAGCTTCAAATAACTTTTTCAACCTGCATCTCATTATTTACATACTTGTGACGGGTCGTTCATGAACAATTCTGTCATTTTAAATGACTCTTTATGTGACTCAGAAGCACGAGTCGTCTTAAAGAGTGATTCATTCATTTTCTACTGGACACCCATGAGCAAAGCATCTCAAAATCTCCGTCCGTTATGTACAGGAAACTGAGTAGTTTATCTCTTCACTGTCTAGTAAAGAGTCGTTCGTTCTTTTATCACATCACTCCCCATCCCCTACTGCCTTAACGCTATCCAGTGCATTACACAGGAAACAGAATTGAGTAGTTCATTTCATCCTCTGGTTTGAGTTGTTCGTTTTTTTATTTTTTTGTTTGTCACATAACTCCCACATACGCTAAGCATTTATATACATAGATTAATTAATGTGACTATAGTCAAAGTTGGTGTATGTTGACTTCTTGGGGGAATCTGCTTATTAAAAATTTTACATTTTATTTTATTTCCTAATATAATAAAGAAAATGACTTATTTATTCATTTTGTTCAAGTCACTAAAATGATCCGATCTTGCCATCACTACTTCTTTCAGCTTCAGAATTATTGGCCCCCTACAATAGGGCAAAAATCACCACATTCTCTAAATATTAAAATCAGTATATGAATAATAAACCATGCTGAGTGTTGAGTGTCAATCAACTTTATGTTACTATTTATATATCTTCAGGGCAGAAATGTTTCCATGTTGTCTTTTTGCCTTCTTATAACTTCGTGAGAGAGCTTGTGGTAATAATAATAATGCTATAACTTAAACGAGACCTGGAACAAACTTCACGTAATAATAAGTGGATAAAAAATGCTGTTTCCTTCTTTTATAAACAACAAATATGAGAAAGGTGCTTTATATTTGCTTCATGAGCCTTACAGCACAGTGAAATTCTTTCTTCGCATCTCCCAGCAATAGTAGGAAGCTGTGGCCAGCCATGGTACAGAACCCCTGGAGCACAAAGGGTTATGGGCCTTGCTCAAGGGCCACAGAAGTGGCAGCTTGGCATTGTTATGACCATTTATAGCTTTTATAACATAAAGAACTGTCAAACCTTCAAACCGTCCATAACATAAAACGTAATCAGTAACGGATAAATGGTTTCCATCCATTATAAACAACAAAAAAATATTGACGAACTGCTGGGGTTTAAGAAGATACAACCCTGGATCACAAATTATTGGATTCCTGCCAACATACCTCAGACTAAAGAAGCAGCATGACAAAACCCAAAGCAAGCTCCATAACGCTATGCCTTACATGGGTTAGAGTGGAAGATCTCCTGCTGTAAAGCTCTGACCCTCACACCTATTTGACGTGAATTGTAAAGCTCCTCCCCGCACCTCAGTCACCCAATACGCAAGCATCGTGTGTTATTATTGACTGTGTTTCTGCAGGTTACAGCCATTCTCAGCTGGATCGTCCGCGCCTGGACAGACGTGGAAAACAACATTGTGTCAGTAGAAAGAGTGAAAGAGTATGCGGACACACCGAAAGAGGTACAATCTCAAACAAGTCAACACAACCCCAAATCCCAAAAAAGTTGGGACAATTTTGCCACATATACAATGGGGCAAATAAGTATTTGATACACTGCCAATTTTTCAAGGTTTCCCATTACAAAGAACGGAGAGATCTCTAATTTTCATGGTAGGTACATCTCAACTGTGAGAGACAGAATCTAAAAAAATCCAGAAAATCACTCCTGATTTTTAAATAATGAATTCCCATTTTATTGCATGAAATAAGTATTTGATCACCTACCAACCAGCAAGAATGGGCTACAGGACACGAGGCAAACAGCTCGGTGAGAAGGCAACAACTGTTGGCTTAATTATTAGAAAATGGAAGAAATTCAAACTGACTGTCAATCTCCCTCAGACTGGGGCTCCATGCAAGATCTCGCCTCGTGGAGTATCAATGATCTTGAAAAAGGTGAGGGATCAGCCTAGAACTACACGGAAGGACCTGGTCAATGACCTGAAGAGAGCTGGGACCACAGTTTTAACGGTTACAGTCGTAACACACTACACCATCATGGATTAAATCCTGCAGCATGCGCAAGGTAGCACTGCTCAAGCCAGCACATGTCCAGGCCCATCTGAAGTTTGTGAAAGACCATCTGGATGATCCAGAGGAGGCATGGGAGAAGTGGTCATGTGGTCAGATGAGACCAAAATATAACTTTTTGGTATAAACTCCACTCGCCATGTTCTGAGGGAGGAGAGGGATGAGTACAATCCCAAGAACACCATCCCAACCATGAAGCATGGGGGTGGAAACATCATGCTTTGGCGGTGCTTTTCTGCAAAGGGGACAAGACGACTGCACCGTATTGAGGGAAGGATGGATGGGGCCATGTATCGTGGGATTTTGGGCAACAACCTTCTTCCCTCAGTTATAGCAGTGAAGATATATAAATACATAAATAGATTTTTACTACTTTAAATCAGGTAATCTTAAAAAGGTTAAAAATACAGATGGAAATCAGAACATCTGAGCTTGACTGTTTTGCTTACAGGCAGCTTGGTCGAAGGAAAACAATCTTCTGTCCTCTCACTGGCCACAAACCGGCTCAATCCAGTTTCACCAGTATGGATTGCAGTACAGAAAAGGTCTGGACTGGGCGTTGAAGGAGATCACACTCAACATCCAGGAGAAAGAAAAGGTAAACTAATTAAAGGGCAGAAATAAATTATAAGAAAAACAGTCAATTGTGATATCGCTTTCTGATCTGTCTCTCAGATTGGGATCGTGGGTCGGACCGGAGCGGGAAAGTCGTCTCTCGCACTTGGAATGTTTCGGATCCTTGAGGCAGCGAAGGGAGAGATATTTATAGACGGAGTGAACATCGATGAGATCGGACTGCATGAGCTGAGAGCTCGGATCACCATCATTCCACAGGTAAGTGCTCTATTTATACACACACAAACACACACACACACACACACACACACACACAAACTTAAATTCCTTTTTTCCCTTTTATTTAGATATATTCACATAAGATGACCTTCATCTAGTTTGCTGTGTGTAAAACGTGTTTGTGTTGTGAGCAGGACCCGGTTTTGTTCTCTGGATCTTTGCGCAAGAACCTGGACCCATTCGATTATTACTCTGATGAGGAGGTGTGGAACGCTCTAGAACTTGCTCATCTCAAAGGCTTCGTGTCGGGTCTTCAGGACAAATTAAACCACGAGTGTTCCGAGGGAGGAGAGAACATCAGGTACACCAAGTCCCTCAGGGATCTTCTTGGCTCCTCAGCATGAGTCTGCCAGGGAATAGAGGAGATGGTGGTGATGATGATGATGATGAGAAGGAGGGGGAGGAGGAGAGATCCCTGTGTGTTACTGATGATCTGAAGCTTTATTCTGTTCCACACACAGTGTGTAGGTCAGAGCTGTAACCTGAACCATTAATCATCTTAATCTGACTTCTGGTGTGTGTGTGTGTGTGTGTGTGTGTGTGTGTGTGTGTGTGTGTGTGTGTGTGTGTGTGTGTGTGTCTGTGTGTGTGTGTGTGTGTGTGTGTTTGTGTCTGTGTGTGTGTGTGTAACAGTTTGGGTCAGAGGCAGCTAGTGTGTTTGGCTCGAGCTCTCCTCAGGAAGACGAAGATTCTGGTTCTGGATGAAGCCACAGCGGCTGTAGACCTGGAGACGGATGAACTGATCCAGTCCACCATCCGCACTCAGTTTGAGGAGTGTACAGTACTGACCATCGCTCACCGCCTCAACACCATCATGGATTATACACGGTACACACACACACACACACACCGCCTCAACACCATCATGGATTATACACGGTACACACACACACACACACACACACACACACCGCCTTAACACCTTAATGGATTATACACGGTACACACACACACACACACACACACACACACACACACACACACACCCCGCCTCAACACCATCATGGATTATACACGGTACTCACACACACACACACACACACACACACACACACACACACACACACACACACACCCCGCCCTAACACCATCATGGATTATACACGGTACACACACACACACACACACACACACACACACACACACACACACACACACACCCACCCCGCCTCAACACCATCATGGATTATACACGGTATACACACACACACACACACACACACACCGCCTCAACACCATCATGGATTATACACGGTACACACACACACACACACACACACACACACACACACCCCGCCTCAACACCATCATGGATTATACACGGTACACACACACACCGCCTCAACACCATCATGGATTATACATGGTATACACACACACACACACACACACACACACCGCCTCAACACCATCATGGATTATGCATGGTACACACACACACACACACACACCACCTCAACACCATCATGGATTGTACACACACACACACACACACACACACACACACACACACACACACACACACACACACCGCCTCAACACCATCATGGATTATACATGGTACACACACACACACACACACCGCCTCAACACCATCATGGATTATACACGGTACACACACACACACACACACACACACACACACACACACACACACACACACACACACACCGCCTCAACACCATCATGGATTATACACGGTACACACACACACACACACACACACACACACACACCGCCTCAACACCATCATGGATTACACACGGTACACACACACACACCGCCTCAACACCATCATGGATTATGCACGGTACACACACACACACACACACATACACACCACCTCAACACCATCATGGATTATACATGGTACACACACACACACACACACACCGCCTCAACACCATCATGGATTATACACGGTACACACACACACACACACACACACACACAGACACACACCGCCTCAACACCATCATGGATTATACACGGTTCACACACACACACACAGACACACACCGCCTCAACACCATCATGGATTATGCAAGGTACACACTCACACACACACACACACATACACACCACCTCAACACCATCATGGATTATACACGGTACACACACACACACACACACACACACACACACACACACACACACACACACACACCGCCTCAACACCATCATGGATTATACACGGTACACACACACACACAGACACACACCGCCTCAACACCATCATGGATTATACACGGTACACACACACACACACACACACACACACACACACACACACCGCCATGGATTACACACGGTACACACACACACACACACACATACACACACACACACCGCCTTAACACCATCATGGATTATGCACGGTACACACACACACACACACACACACACACACACACACACACACACACACACACACACACCACCTCAACACCATCATGGATTGTACACGGTATACACACACACACACACACACACACACACACACACACCGCCTCAACACCATCATGGATTATACATGGTACACACACACACACACACACACACACACACACACACACACACCACCTCAACACCATCATGGATTGTACACGGTATACACACACACACACACACACACACACACACACACACACACACACCGCCTCAACACCATCATGGATTATACACGGCACACACACACACACACACACACACACACACACACACACACACACACTGCCTCAACACCATCATGGATTATATATACACACATACACACACCCACACACCCATCACACATGACACTTCAACACTATCATGAATTAAACACACACACACACACACACACACACACACACACACACACACACCGCCTCAACACCATCATGGATTATACATGGTACACACACACACACACACACACACACACTGCCTCAACACCATCATGGATTATATATATACACACATACACACACCCACACACCCATCACACACGACACTTCAACACTATCATGAATTAAACACACACACACACACACACACACACACACACAATCATGAATTAAACACACACACACACACACACACACACACACACACACACAGGACTAAGCAGTGTGTGATGTTCTTTGCAGTGTGTTGGTGATGGAGCGAGGTTCTATCACAGAAATGGATTCGCCCTCAAACCTGCTCTCACAGAGAGGCGTCTTCTATAAAATGTGCCAGGAGGCGGGGCTAGTGTGATTACATCATAATCAGAGATAAGAAGTGTGATGGTCTCCTGAAGGATAAAGATCTGCAGGACAGAACCTTCTGGAACCTTGTCATACTTTTTAATACATGATGAAGGACCTTATGAACAGTGTTACTCAGAGAAGAACTGTAACTGATGTGTTCATCTTTCTCTTTCTCTCATACACTCACTCTATTCATTCTCTCTATTTCTCCTCCTCCACCAGCTCCTCCTCTTACTCTTCTTCTGGTTCCGTCGTCTCCTTTCCCTCCTCCTTCTTCTCTTCCTCCTCTTCCACATCCTCTACCTCCTCCACAACTTTCTCCCTATCTTCTTCTTCTTCTTCTTCCTCTCCCTTCAGCTCCTCAGGAACAAGAAGTTCTACAGAGTGATTGTAAAACCACCTCTGCAATTGAAAGTTCTTGACTTACATTAATGACCTCAACACCTGAAATCAATTATTTATAGAAAGTGTTCTGTAGCACCAGCACTTTCGTATTTCAGCGATTTAGAAATCATCAAATGCTGGTGGGTTTTTTTTATTGTATTATTTGTATTTTATACGCTCACATATTTAAGCCAAAATGTTGAATGTTTTTCTGTACAGTCAAAAAGAATAAACAGAAATATCAGGACAGCAGACTTTTCCGTCCATATGTGGTTCTCCATAATGTGCCTAAAAAGTTGACGGCAAGGTTTTCGCCAAGTGGAATTTTTTTTCATACTTTGTAAGATGGGGGGGGGGGAACGTTGGTGAGGGAAACTACTGTTTATAGCTGCTATAATGTAAATAACAACAGGCACTGCATTTCACACCTCCGCCTTCAGTGGTGTCCTACCTGCATCGATCCACCTCTTAATGAAACTCATTATTCTTACTTATTTATTAAATCTCTCACAGTATCACGTTGTCTTCTGAAAAGCTGCTTGAAATTTCTCACGAATTAAATCCATGTATTTCTCGTCGGCTTTGAAAACCTGCTCCACTCCTTGCTCTATGTGGTCACTGTGGAGGGACTTTATGAACGCACTGTATATGTTTATTTCACTGTGTTTTTACTGATGCTAGAGATCCGTTTTAGTTTAAAATAATGGCTTTTTTGTTAATTACTAATATATACTGAATGCACTTTTTTTTACTCAAGTTACAGTAAAGAAGTTTGGGCTCTGACATGTACTTAATTAAAAAGTAGTCTTTATTACTACCTGTTTTAGTGTCACGATGGTAACTGGACCTCACATTGATATATTAGTACAAATATTGATTTAAGCAGATTAAATAATTTGACCAATGTTAAAATTACTACTACTATATAGAGATACAGCATAGTCAGGGCTCGGACTAAAAAGCAGGCAAAGAGCCAAATATTTATATACATTAGATTCCTTTGAAACAAAAACAACAATCCATGAAAAAACTCTTAAAAGCTTTTCGAAAAATCTTTTACAAGAGCAAACCAGTTCGCAAAGGAACAAGACAACAAACTTACAAAAAACTGATAAGCATAAACACTTAAATACACACTGGAGAAAAAGGGTACAGGGGGCAATAATTTGCCTTACCAGGAACAGAGAAAAACGATATAAAGGAACAATAGGGACATCTTGTGGACAAAATCAAAAATGCATGCCAAAGGAACAGTTCAGGAAAACAAGATGGAGCAAACAATGGGGACATCTTGTGGACAAATGCGGAAATGCATGGCAAAAAAACAGGAAAAGAACCCATGATCCATCACATGACAGTTTGACAAAATAAATATATTTATATTAAGAGGAAAATAGGGCTTTTTTTTTTTTGCTTGTCAAATATACATTTTTAAATAATAGTAAGTATAACCCAGCCATTAGGGGGGTACAAGCCAGTGCACTCTTAGTGCCTGTCCCAAGCCCGGGTAAATGGGGAGGGTTGCGTTAGTAAGGGCATCCAGCGTAAAACGTGCCAAATCAAATATGCGGATCACAAATGAGAATTTCATACCGGATCGGTCGAGGCCCGAGTTAACAACGACCGCCACAGGTATCGTTAGCCGACAGGGTACCGGTGGAAATTGGGCTACTGTTGGCCGAAGGAGGAGAAGGAGAGGAGGAAGGCATCTACAGAGACGGCAGGAAAAGGAGCAGTGTAGGAGAGTAGAGGTTCGGGTTGGTACTTTAAATGTTGGTACTATGACGGGTAAAGGGAGAGAGATAGCTGATATGATGGAGAGGAGAAAGGTAGATGTGTTGTGTGTTCAGGAGACCAAGTGGAAAGGGAGTAAGGCCAGGAACATTGGAGGTGGGTTTAAACTGTTTTATCATGGTGTGGATGGAAAGAGAAATGGTGTAGGGGTGATTCTGAAGGAAGCGTACAGTAAGAGTGTAGTGGAGGTGAAGAGAGTTTCTGATAGGGTGATGATCGTGAAGGTGGAAGTTGAAGGGATGATGATAAATGTCATCAGTGCCTATGCTCCACAAGTTGGCTGTGAGATGGAGGAGAAGGAAAGATTCTGGAGTGAATTAGATGAAGTGGTAGAAGGTGTACCTAGGAAAGAACGATTGGTGATTGGGGCAGACTTTAATGGGCATGTAGGTGAAGGGAACAGAGGTGATGAGGAGGTGATGGGCAGGTATGGTTTTAAGGAGAGGAATGTGGAAGGGCAGATGGTGGTAGATTTTGCTAAAAGGATGGAAATGGCAGTGGTGAACACTTATTTTAAGAAGAAGGAGGATCATAGGGTGACGTATAAGAGTGGAGGAAGGTGCACACAGGTGGATTATGTTCTGTGTAGGAGATGCAACCTGAAGGAGATTGGAGACTGTAAGGTGTTGGCGGGGGACAGTGTAGCTAGACAGCATCGGATGGTGGTCTATAGGATGATTTTGGAGGCGAAGAAGAAGAGGAGGAAAGTAAGGATTGAAAAAAGAATAAGATGGTGGAAACTGAAGGAGGAAGAGTGTAGTGTGAGGTTCAGGGAAGAGGTCAGACAGGGGCTTGGTGGTGGTGAAGAGGTGCCGGATGATTGGGCAACTACTGCAGGAGTGATGAGGGAGGCAGCTAGAAAAGTACTTGGTGTGACATCTGGAAATAGAAAGCAAGACAAGGAGACGTGGTGGTGGAATGAGGAAGTGCAGGAGAGCATAGGGAGAAAGAGGTTGGCAAAACAGAAGTGGGATCGACAGAGTGATGAGAAAAGTAGGCAGGAGTACATGGAGATGCGGCAGCAGGTAAAAAGGGATGTGGCGAAAGCCAAGGAAAAGGCATATGAGGAGCTGTATGAGAAGTTGGACACTAAGGAAGGAGAAAAGGATTTATACCGATTGGCCAGGCAGAGGGACCGAGCTGGGAAGGATGTACTGCAAGTTAGAGCAATAAAGGATGGAGAGGGAAATGTGTTGACTAATGAGGAGAGTGTGTTGAGAAGATGGAGGGAGTATTTTGAGCAGCTGATGAATGAGGAAAATCAGAGAGAGAGAAGGTTGGAGGATGTGGAGTTGGTGAAGCAGGATGTAGAAAGGATTAGTAAGGAGGAAGTGAGAGCAGCGATTAAGAGGATGAAGAATGGAAAGTCGGTTGGACCAGATGACATACCGGTAGAAGCGTGGAGATGTTTAGGAGAGATGGCAGTGGAGTTTTTAACCAGATTGTTTAACAGGATTCTGGAAGGGGAGAGGATGCCTGAGGAATGGAGAAGGAGTGTGCTGGTACCGATCTTTAAGCATAAGGGAGATGTGCAGACCTGCAGTAACTACAGGGGAATTAAGTTGATCAGTCACACCATGAAGTTATGGGAAAGAGTAGTGGAAGCCAGGCTGAGAGAAGGGGTGACCATCTGTGAGCAACAGTATGGTTTCATGCCGAGGAAGAGCACCACAGATGCCTTATTTGCTTTGAGGATGTTGATGGAAAAGTATAGAAAATGTCAGAAGGGGTTGCATTGTGTGTTTGTGGATTTAGAGAAAGCGTACGACAGGGTGCCGAGAGAGGAGTTGTGGTATTGTATGAGGAAGTCAGGTGTGTCAGAGAAGTATGTGAGGGTGGTGCAGGACATGTATGAGGACAGTGTGACGGCAGTGAAGTGTGCAGTAGGTACGACAGACTGGTTCAGGGTGAAGGTTGGACTGCATCAAGGATCGGCCTTGAGCCCTTTCCTGTTTGCAGTGGTGATGGACAGGTTGACGGACGAGGTCAGACAGGAGTCTCCCTGGACTATGATGTTTGCAGATGATATTGTGATTTGTGGTGAGAGTAGAGAGCAGGTTGAGAAGAGCCTGGAGAGGTGGAGATATGCGCTTGAGGGAAGGGGAATGAAAGTCAGTAGGAGTAAGACAGAGTACATGTGTGTGAATGAGAGGGAGGGCAGTGGAGTGATGCGGTTGCAGGGAGAAGAGGTGGAGAAGGTGGAGGAGTTCAGGTACCTGGGGTCAACAGTGCAAAGTAATGGAGAGTGTGTTAGAGAAGTAAAGAAAAGAGTGCAGGCAGGGTGGAGTGAGTGGAGAAGAGTGACAGGAGTGATTTGTGATAGTAGGGTATCTGCAAGAATGAAAGGGAAAGTTTATAGGACTGTGGTGAGACCTGCGATGTTGTATGGATTAGAGACAGTGGCATTGAGTAAAAGACAGGAGGTGGAGCTGAAGGTAGCAGAGCTGAAGATGTTGAGGTTTTCGTTGGGAGTGACGAGGATGGACAAGATTAGAAATGAGTTTATTAGAGGGACAGCACATGTAGGATGTTTTGGTGACAAGGTGAGGGAGGCGAGATTGAGATGGTTTGGACATGTGCAGAGAAGGGACATGAATTATATTGGTAGAAAAATGCTGAAGATGGAGCCACCAGGTAGGAGGAAAAGAGGAAGGCCAAGGAGGAGGTTTATGGATGTGGTGAGGGAAGACATGCAGGTAGTTGGTGTGAAAGAGGCAGATGTAGAGGATAGGGTGGTATGAAGACGGATGATCCGCTGTGGCGACCCCTAATGGGAGCAGCCGAAAGAAGAAGAAGAAGAAGAAATAATAGTAAGTATGTGTTTATAATAAATAATTAAGTAATAAATAATTTCCAGGCTGCAGTGCAATGTGATATCCAATAGGGTTTATTATTATTATTATTACTACTACTATTATTATTACTACTACTACTACTACTACTAATACATAGCAGTTTTCTCTTCCCAGAGACAGTGTGCTGTGTTTAAAAAAAGATGAGCTAAATTAAAGCATAAAAGAATCACAAAAAAAGATAGGCTTCGTCATGCTCAGAAAAAGACACGAAGAAGATTACGAAACCATTTCTTTATTTTATTTAACTCAAGATTTCCTTTTATGAAAGTAAGCATACTTCAAATCTAGTACGAGTACATTACAAATAAGCATTCGCTGACCAAACACGCACCATATAAATCAAAATAACAAAGAAATCTGGTGTACTTGAAATGCAAAAGTTTGGTAATAAACTCCAGACGTTCAGCTCTCCCTCTCTCACTCTCACACACGCACACGCACGCACGCACACGCACGCACACGCACGCACACGCACGCACACGCACACCAGCAGGTAGAAAAGATATTCGAAAGGACCTGCACTAATTATATTTGAAGAGAGATAAAAACTGCTCATTACCAGAGTCATTTCCTCGTTCAGATTTCACTATAATAAAGAAAAAATTATCTTCGTTTTATATACACAATGTAGAGCCAAAAAGAAGTAAGATGTCCAAAAAGAAGAACATACCAAATGTATGGTCAGGTGTCCAAAAACTTTTGGTCATACAGTGTGTGATATACACACACACACACACACACACACACACACATATATATAAATAAAATGTGAAAATTATTATTATTATTATTTGAGCAGCATTGAATAAAGTTTGCATAGAAAAAAACCCACACTAAAATATGGCAACTAACAGATGACAACATGAAGCTTCACACTTGGATGTGGTGATCCTTCTCCTCCACGTGAAACTCCACTGAGGTGACCTGGAGGTTAGTTTATAAGAAGCCAAAAGCCTATACATCGCATCTCTCGTAACGTATTTGAAGCCTAGAAAAGAATTAATTCAATCATCATCATCATCATCGTGGTGGCTGCAGAATCCCGGACATGGAGATAATGGTCATCATCACATAGATCTTCGAACAACAAATGAAAAGATAGCTGAGTAGACCAGGACACAGATACGGTGAGCCCCACACGTCTCCTTTCCCTGACTAATAATTAGCGCAACGTTCTATAATTATATTTAACGTAACATGGCATAGCTACAAAATTCTGCATTCTGATTGGTCAGAATGCGTCTATTCATTTTTTATAACAGAAACTCCAATATACAATAGAAACACCTCGTTCCGAGGGAAGGAGTCTCCAGTGTCAGTGCTTTTGTAACAGGTCAAGCCGTAACTTTTTTTTTTACGTCAGGAAACGACATTTAATCATTGTAACGTAACGACAGGGACGGATCAAGTTTTACTGTTTTAATCCGTACGTAACCACCAGTTCACCTCAGCAGCTCGGTTTTAAAGGATACACACATCACAGGTACGTTAAATCATCATCACCTTCAATTCCTCGTCGTCTACCATTCAGGAGCGACCTGACTACAGCCTATTGGAGACGTCACCTGACCTGAAGTCTGTCAGAAAGGCAACATCAGGAGATCTAATATTCAATACAGGTCAAAGGAGAGAATAAGAAAGAAAAAAAAGCAGTATGCTGGGAGAAAAACAAAAGACTGTGTTTTCATTCGTCAGGAGAACAGGTGATTTGTCACCACCATTGTTATCCGATAGAAAGACGACGTCACAGTGATGATGTCGATGCGTCATGACACCTGAGTGTGGGCGTGGCATAATGAGCTAAAAACGTCTCCTGTGGGTGTGGCTTCTTGTGCTAGAGTCGTCTTCTATGGGCGTGTTCATGAGCTAAAATACCTTGTTTATTTATCCATTCAGACTGTTGCT
Source organism: Silurus aristotelis (assembly GCF_946808225.1). Lineage (NCBI taxonomy): Eukaryota > Metazoa > Chordata > Actinopteri > Siluriformes > Siluridae > Silurus > Silurus aristotelis. Next base: position 2,937,274 of record NC_139590.1, read on the forward strand.
TTATTGCATCATTACACTTTTTGCTTTCTCTTTCCCTCTTTTTTTTTATTTCGAGTGCACTAGTGAGAAACACACCACAGATCATCGCTAACTTCCTGTCTTTTTGTACTCTTGTTCAAACTGGCAGATTTATTTCTTTGCTAATGCGGAGACTAAACAGAACTCAGGGTTGATTAGATTAGTTTCCAAAAGTGTGTGTGTGTGTGTGTGTGTGTGTGTGTGTGTGTGTGTGTGTGTGTGTGTGTGTGTGTGTGTGTGTGTGTTTGTATGAGGTATCATGTTTCAAGCCAGCATGTCAACAGATTGAGAATGGATTCTAACCTAAACATTTTTTTTTTGGTATTTCAAAACTAAAATCCGTCTTTTTGGTGAAATATTCAGGGATTTCTCTAAAGTAACAGCTCATCCAGCAGCAGGAAAAGAAAGTGCTTGTTTATAACAATGTCCCTCCACAGGCTCTGCCCACATCTGGGTTCTAGAATGGACTGTTTGTTCTGGCACGAACACAGCGTTCTAGAACAGGCAGTGAGTCTCAAAAGCTAAAGTCTTGTTCTAGTATAAGCGGTGGGTTCTGGAGTGAAATTGGGGTTGTAGAACTGAGAATGCATTCTGGAGTGACCGCTGTGTTCTAGAACAAGGAAAAAGAAGAAGAAAAAAACGCCAACCCCAGCCATATTCTAGAAAAGTTTGTGCATTTCAGAGGCCAAAAAACCCCTGTGATCTAGAATGGACACAAACTCTCTAGTGATATGGTGTGAACAGAACATTAATTCCTGAGTGTAAATTGAGCCCGTTTGGTTCTAGAAAGAGGAGTGTTTAAAAAAAGAAAAAAAAAGGCGGTTAAACTGGAGTGACAGCTGTGTTCTGGAACTGGCCTGTGTCTTAAAACAGAGGGTTGTTTCTGGAGAGACAGCTGTGTTTTAGAAAACAGGCACACAAAAATGCATCTCAAATGGACACTGGGTTTTTGAGTGAGACCAGTGGAACGGGGCTCTTGAATGGACATTTTGTTCTAGAACAAGGTCTGTGTTCTAGAATAGATTGTGCATTCCAGATGCAGGAAAAGAAAAACCATTTTCTAGAATGACTCTGGGCTCTGTATTAAAACTGGTGTTCTATAACGGACAGTAAATCCTGGAGTGAGAGCAGTGTTCCAGAATGGACAGTTAATTCCAGAGTGAGAGCTGGATTTCTGAATGGACGGTATCACAGTGTGTCCGTTGCACACTAGACAGTGAATTCTGGAGTGAGCAGATCCAAAGATCTGCTGCTGCTGCTTCCTTATATTCATCACCTTTTTAATTATTATTGTAATCAGACCAAACCGGAGTCTTTGGCCATCTTGTAGAATATCCCTCTGTTTGCGATAAGACTGGATGGAGAATCAAACTCCACCATCTGGCCTTTATCTAGAACCAGAACCCTGCAGTCACACAACAGGGAAAACGTTATCATTATGTTTAGTGTATATATATGTGTGTGTGTGTGTACCGTGTATAATCTATAATGGTGTTGAGGTGGTGTGTGTGTGTGTGTGTGTATATATATACTGTGTTTAAACCATGATGGTGTTGAGGCGGAGGGTGTGTGTGTGTGTGTGTGTGTGTGTGTATATATATATATATACTGTGTTTAAACCATGATGGTGTTGAGGCGGGGGGTGTGTGTGTGTGTGTGTGTGTGTGTGTGTGTGTGTGTGTGTGTGTGTGTATACCGTGTGTAAACCATGATGGTGTTAAGGCGGGGTGTGTGTGTGTGTATACCGTGTGTAAACCATGATGGTGTTAAGGCGGGGTGTGTGTGTGTGTGTGTGTGTGTGTGTGTATACCGTGTATAATCCATGATGGTGTTGAGGTGTGTGTGTGTGTGTGTGTACCGTGTATAATCCATGATGGTGTTGAGGCGTGTGTGTGTGTATACACACCGTGTATAATCTATAATGGTGTTGAGGTGGTGTGTGTGTGTGTGTGTGTGTGTGTGTGTGTGTGTACCGTGTATAATCCATGATGGTGTTGATGGCGTGTGTCTGTGTGTGTGTGTGTGTGTGTGTGTGTGTGTGTGTGTGTGTGTATACACACCATGTATAATCCATGATGGTGTTGAGGTGTGTGTGTGTGTGTGTGTGTGTGTGTGTGTGTGTGTGTGTATACACACCATGTATAATCCATGATGGTGTTGAGGTGTGTGTGTGTATATACACACCATGTATAATCCATGATGGTGTTGAGGTGTGTGTGTGTGTGTGTGTATACCGTGTATAATCCATGATGGTGTTGAGGCGTGTGTGTGTGTATACACACCGTGTATAATCTATAATGGTGTTGAGGTGGTGTGTGTGTGTGTGTGTGTGTGTGTGTGTATACCGTGTATAATCCATGATGGTGTTGAGGTGTGTGTGTGTGTGTGTGTGTGTGTGTGTGTACCGTGTATAATCCATGATGGTGTTAAGGTGGGGTGTGTGTGTACCGTGTATAATCCATGATGGTGTTAAGGTGGGGCGTGTGTGTGTGTGTGTGTGTGTATACCGTGTATAATCCATGATGGTGTTGAGGCGGTGTGTGTGTGTGTGTGTGTGTGTGTGTGTGTATACCGTGTATAATCCATGATGGTGTTGAGGTGTGTGTGTGTGTGTGTGTGTGTGTGTACCGTGTATAATCCATGATGGTGTTAAGGTGGGGTGTGTGTGTACCGTGTATAATCCATGATGGTGTTAAGGTGGGGCGTGTGTGTGTGTGTGTGTGTGTGTGTATACCGTGTATAATCCATGATGGTGTTGAGGCGGTGTGTGTGTGTGTGTGTGTGTGTGTGTGTGTACCGTGTATAAACCATGATGGTGTTAAGGCGGTGTGTGTGTACCGTGTATAATCCATGATGGTGTTGAGGCGGTGTGTGTGTGTGTGTACCATGTATAATCCATGATGGTGTTGAGGCGGTGTGTGTGTGTGTGTGTGTGTGTGTGTGTGTGTGTGTACCGTGTATAATCCATGATGGTGTTAAGGTGGGGTGTGTGTGTACCGTGTATAATCCATGATGGTGTTGAGGCGGTGTGTGTGTGTGTGTGTGTGTGTGCCGTGTATAATTCATGATGGTGTTGAGGCGGTGTGTGTGTGTGTGTGTGTACCATGTATAATCCATGATGGTGTTAAGGTGGGGTGTGTGTGTACCGTGTATAATCCATGATGGTGTTAAGGTGGGGCGTGTGTGTGTGTGTGTGTGTGTGTGTGTGTGTGTATACCGTGTATAATCCATGATGGTGTTGAGGCGGTGTGTGTGTGTGTGTGTGTGTACCGTGTATAAACCATGATGGTGTTAAGGCGGTGTGTGTGTACCGTGTATAAACCATGATGGTGTTGAGGCGGTGTGTGTGTGTGTGTGTGTGTGTACCGTGTATAATCCATGATGGTGTTGAGGCGGTGTGTGTGTGTGTGTGTGTGTGTGTGTGTGTACCGTGTATAATCCATGATGGTGTTGAGGCGGTGTGTGTGTGTGTGTGTGTGTACCATGTATAATCCATGATGGTGTTGAGGCGGTGTGTGTGTGTGTGTGTGTGTGTGTACCGTGTATAATCCATGATGGTGTTGAGGCGGTGTGTGTGTGTGTGTGTGTACCGTGTATAATCCATGATGGTGTTGAGGCGGTGAGCGATGGTCAGTACTGTACACTCCTCAAACTGAGTGCGGATGGTGGACTGGATCAGTTCATCCGTCTCCAGGTCTACAGCCGCTGTGGCTTCATCCAGAACCAGAATCTTCGTCTTCCTGAGGAGAGCTCGAGCCAAACACACTAGCTGCCTCTGACCCAAACTGTTACACACACACAAACCAGAACCAGTGTCAGATCCAGAAGATTCACGGATCAGGTTACAGCTCTGACCTGCACACTGTGTGTGGAACAGAATAACGTTTTAGATCATCAGTAACACAAGACGAGGAGATGAAGAAACAAAAGAGAAGGAAGATGACAAGGAAGAGAAATAGGGGAAGGAGATGTAAGGAGAGTTGGAAACAAATGGGGAAAAAAAAAAAAGTAAGAAGACGAGACAGAATAAGAAAAAAAGAGTAGGAGGAAAAGGAAGAAAACAAAATAGAAAGAAGAAAAAAGAGAAAGAGAAGAAAGGATAATAAAAAGGGAAAATAAAATAAGCGGAGGGGGGGAATAAAAATTTGTGGAAAAAGAAGGAGAAGGAAGAAAAAAAATGTAAAGAAGTGGAGAAAGAATCGGAAGAGGAGGAAACAAAAAAGGGAAGGAAGAAGAAAACAAGGATAAAAAAAGAAAGTGATTTCGAAGGTTTTAACTGGAATTTGAACAGAAGCTTCAGATCATCAGTAACACACAGGAATCTGCTCATCATCATCTCCTCCTTTGTTCCCTGGCAGACTCGTGCCAAGGAGAACCCTGAGGAACTTGGAGTACCTGAGGTTCTCTCCTCCCTCGGAACATTCGTGGTTCAGTTTGTCCTGAAGACCAGACACAAAGACTTTGAGATGAGCGTGTTCCAGAGCTTTCCACACCTCCTCATCAGAGTAACAATCAAACGGATCCAGGTTCATACGCAGAGATCCGGAGAACAGAATCGGGTCCTACTCACAACACACACACACATGAGCACACATGAGCACACATAAAAATATTCTCAATGTTCTTGGATCCTATAAAAGTAAAGAAAGTGAACCTGTGGGATGATGGTGATGCGAGAGCGCAGTTCGTGAAGACCAAGCTCTGCGACGTTCACTCCATCGATCCAGATCTCCCCCTCAGCTGCCTCGATGATCCGGAACAATCCGAGGGTCAGAGACGACTTCCCTGCTCCTGTCCGACCCACGATTCCCACCTGGAGATAAAATCGCTGCACTGTTACTTTTCTAATCAAAAAACAGCAACACAGTGTGAAAATGTGTGGTTTGGGACGGAGCCCACCTTCTCTCCTCCCTCAATAATCACGCTGATGTCATGGATGGCCAGGTCCAGGTCCTCTCTGTACCTCAGACCAAATCTCCGGATCTCAATGTGGCCGGCTGTGGGCCATCCTTCAGGAACAGAGCTTTTCTCCAGCTTCCATTCCGCCTGAGAAAAAACACAGCATCGTCAATCATCTCATCATCAAGAAGAGTAGGAAAAAGAACAAAAAGTAGAAGGAGGAGGAGGAAGAAAAAAGGAGAAGAAGGAAAACACCCAACCATATATACACCCCCCCACACACACCTATATACACACACTAGTCACATACCCTCACCCACTCATAATCACACCCCCATACACACACACAAGTGTTTTCAGCCCAACCTGCTGCACCTTCCCCTGCTGTACGCACCTCCTTCTCAGTTTCTTCGTACTCTTTTACTTTCTCCACTGCTACAATGTTGGTCTCCAACTCCGAGGACATTCTCACCAGCCAGTTCAGAGACGCAGTGACCTGCAGTCAAGTCGGCTTTGTCAGTTCAACCATATACAGTGCAGTACACAGTGAAAAACAACGTTTCCCCAGAACCAAGGTGCCACAGCAAACAACAAATTAACAGAAGGAACACAGAAGTACAGAAACTATCAGCTCGAGTACAGAGCTCGAAACTATCAACACAAAGTGCACATATGCAACATTTAGTGCACAAAAAAGGGGAGAGGAAGAAGGAAAAAAAGAACAAAGCAAAGAAAAACAATAACACTGTAGCCCTGACCAGTACAGTTGGTACACTATGTAAAGACACTAAATGGAGGTGACCTAGGAAGAAGGAGAACATTATGCGAGAACACTCAGGAACACCATCAAATATACGCTCGTATATAAAAGTAATACAGGACGGAATGGGAGTGTTTTCTTTCTCTTTGATACATAGTTTGTTTTCTCCTCACTAAACTGTTTCTCGAGCGCGTTCTCTCAGCACCGCTGCTGCTACGTGAATGCCATTAACACTCCAGAGACCGAGGCGTGTCCTGAGAGTCACATAGAAAAAAGGATTAACATGGCAGAGGTAGAGCTGCGTCTTCCTGCAGACACAGCAGGAAAAAAAAAAAATAAAAAAATCACCTGGGTTTAGTTGATCTTTTTTGTATTTGCACTACAATGGCGTGTGTGAAAGGGTCATGCGTTAGAAGACAGAAGGCGCTTAAGTAAATTGATGATTTGTTGTCTGAACCCCCCCCCAAAAAAGAATCTCTAACATTGATTTGCACAGCATCAGATTTTTTCCCATTTCATTGAATCGAAATCGGATCACACTGCACGTAATATGAATTAAATATGTGTATATGCTATATACTGTGTGTGTGTGTGTGTGTGTGTGTGTGTGTGTGTGTGAGAGAGAGACCTGCAGGGCGTAGGAGATGGAAAGTCCCATGATGCCTGGACTCAGGCTGTCTCTGGCAATCACAGCAAACAATGCAGCAAAGGTCACAATGCAGTTCCCCACAAACTCCAGTCTCACTGCTAACCACCTACACACACACACACACACACACACACACACACACACACACACACACACACACACACACACACACACACACACACACACACACACACACACACACACACACACTCTATTAGTTTGACTGCAATGTACTGTCTAATATATCCAAATGCATTCTATATCCAATTAGTAATCAGTATTTCTGGTTAAAAGTATGTGCACCCCTGACTATATGTGGTTCTTCCCCTAAACCGTTTGGTTCACACAAATGTACAGGATGTCCTTCTATACTTTTCCTTTACTTGAATGAAGTGAAGGAAAACGAGATGCTTTACGTGGGGTGGAGTGGAAGATCTCCTGCTATGATTATTTTTCTCCTCATCTCACCTCCATTAGCACCTGATTTTACAGAACACCTGAAGGAGCAGAAATCTTCACAAGATCTAGCGAAACATCTTCCCAGAAGAGTAGAGGTTATTATAAAAGCAAATGGAAGGGAGGAAAGCGGAGGAAAAAAAAAAAAATGTTGGAGTCAACATACTTTTGGACTTTTGTCTGATCAGAGTCAGATCAGAGTTGATTCAAATTCTGAATCAGATCAGTTCTGATTAACAGAAGGTGTTAAAAATGTCTGTGAGACCTGTTTGCCACAATGCTGGGAAAATAGGCTTTCTGGTTGTGATCCACTCGTCTGTCGCTCTCTCCGATGAAGCGTTTCTGCACTCCGAAGGCACGGATCACACTCGTTCCCAGCAGGGTCTCGTTGAAGTGTGTGTACACCGGAGATCGACTGACTGACTCCAGGCGCTTCAGCTGTCGGGACGAGGCCACATAGAAGCGCTACCACACACACACACACACACAGAGGTGATATGAGTACGCGATCTTAAACAACAAAATCCCAAATACACACGATTTCCAAGCCAGGCTCTGGCTAGTGTTTGTCAGTCCTAAAACCACCTGTAGAGGGCACTGAAGAACCATCTCAAAAGAATTCTGATGTTTTCCACACCAGCAGCATCTTAGAATCCCTCAGATGAAGATACTGACTGCTAAAAGCCATTATCTGATATTTTTACTTATTACGCTCACTATCTGTAGCCCTATATGCAGAACTGGAGGAGGAAGAAAAAGAGGTGAGGAAAAAAGAAGAAGAAGAGGAGGAAGAATCAAAATGAGAAGGTGCACAAGAGAAATAAAAGGGAGGAAAATTGGAATAGAGGAGATTATGGAGAAAGAGCAGAAAACAAAGAAAAACAAAGAGGAGGGGGAGAGAGAAGAGGAGGATAAAGATAGGGAGAGGAGGAGAAGAAGGGAAAAGGAAAGGAGAAAAAACAAGATGAAGGGGAAAAAGAAGAATAAAAGGAAATAGAAGAAGAGGAAGAGAGAAAGAAGCAGTAGTGGAGATGAAGGAAGAGGAGGAAGCAAAGAGGGGAAAAAAACGTGAGAAGAAAATAAAAAAAAGAGGAGGAACAAAAATAGGAGGAGCGGAAAAAAGAAAAGAAGCCAGAAGAAAAAGACGAGAATAAAGAAGAGCAGGAGGAGAAGAAAGTGGGAGATGAGGAGGCAGAGGAAAAGGAGATGATAGTCAGAGAGTGTCTGAGACCTGCACAAAGACGTAGAAGAGCCCCAGAGGAGGGATGATGATGGCCAATAACGGCGTGGCGAGAAGGATGACGGCGCAGGATCCCAGCACGTTAAACAAGGAGCCCATGAACATCTTGATGATGCTGGGGATCACAGAGTCGATGGTGTCCGTCTCCTTGGAGAATCGGTTGACGAGGTTCCCGCTGGGAGTGCGCTCGAAGAACGACATGGGCGAGCGCAGGACGTTGTACAGCATGGTCTCGTGGAGGTACCGAGACGCCAGGATTCCACCGATGGACACCGAGATGGAGTACGAAAACACGGCGATGCCTGAGAGGAGAAGCAGAGAGACGTTTCGGGAAAACGTGATTATAAAATCAAATTTATCCATTTCGTCCATCTGAACGTTTGTATTTTCAGACCTTGGGAGAGTCCCAGCGCTCCGTACACTCCCAGACGCAGGTCTCTGTAGGGCTGAGTGCCGTTAATGACCGGATCATCCGTCCATAAACTCAACCAGTAATTGGAACCCAGAGAGGCTACGTGATGAGCGAGGAAGAGGAAGATGCTGAAGATGGACAGACACACCCCGATGGCTTTCATGTACTCCCAGAACACGGCGAGCTTCACCTGCAGGACACGGAACAGCCCTTAACATCACGTATGTTACACACAGTTATGCGTAGCATCACCAGCAGGTGGCAGACTCACTCTGCCCGTCTTGGCTTTATCCGCCTCGGTCAGTTTCGACGCGTCTGTAGATTTGGGTTTCTGCCTTTTAAGGTCATTGATGTCTACTTTCTGCTTCGCGGTTCCTGCTGTGTTTAGGGACACCTGGCTTTGTCTGCGCGCACACACACACACACACACACAAACACACACACACTTCTTAAAATGAATCTCTACACAACATAAGCAAGCATTTATTCAGTAATCTATATAGACGTCGCTGTCTCACCTCAGCAGAGCCGCCGGGCCTCCGTTTTCCAGCGTTTTCTGCGGATCTGGACGGGAAAACGAAACAATAACTGAGGACGATTTAATTTGCACGAGCCGGCGTCACAATACATTAACGATGCATATAAAGCGGCTTCCCGATGTGGCGATTCCTTCCCTTACGATCTGACATTTCAATTCAACATGCGCTATTGAAATAAACAAATAAAGCAGCAGTCCATCACCGTTACATAGACATTAAAGCCCCGCTGCAACAAGCCGCACGTTTTAGCGAAGACGCCAAAGTTGACTGTTGCTTCAAAAAAAAAAAGATTGTTCCGGCTTTCCTTATAGCACAGAGCTGCTGGATTCTCTAATCTGATTGGTCGGAAGATGTATTTCAATAAGTGAAAGAATAAGTGTTTTTTTTTTATTTTTTATAAACGATTATGGAAGGAGTCTCCAGTGTCAGCAGTCTGTAACGGCAGATCAAAGCTGTAATTTGTTCGTGCATCTCAGGAACACGAGATTTTTCCTCCTGAAACTAGTTCTTGAGCATTTCACGAAAATCATGCTGCATAGACGGAATAAAATAAATAAATAAATTATAAAAATAAATAAATCATGACGGCTGTTGATCCTTTCCAACGTGCGACCTAATACGTGATTACTGTATTAAATTTTAAAAAATGACTCGTGCGTTTATGCAGTTTATTTATTCCAATAAATATACACTATATGGGCAAAAGTTTATGGACACCTTCGAACATACGATTTCACATCAAGTCCCCATTTATAACCGTTACAATAACCTCCACTCTTCTGGGAAGACGTTCCACTAGATTTTGTGATTTGATGTGAGATTTATTAAATTTAGACACGTGTGTTAGTAAAGTCAGGTAGTGATGTAAGTGAGGTGAGGAGGGTTCAATAGGGGCATTATAATGCTGGAACAGGTTTTAACAGAAAATTTCATGATATTTTCTATACAACAACCGTTTCGAGAAGACAAGTTAGATGTCCCAATACTTTTGGCTATATAGTTTGTTTTTTAACTTCAGGAACGGAGGAAAAACCCATCATGCCACATCAAACCCATGCATCCTGGACATTTTCTAAAACCAACGAGACTCTCCAACCTTCCGATTTCTCACTCTGTTCTTCGCACACTTTTCCCTCTTCTGAACAGCATGATGAGGAAAAAAACCCAAAACAAACAAACTAATAAACAAGAGATAATAAGTAGAAGTTTACAAAATATGTTTTGTTAAAGGGAGAAGAGACAGAAGAGCTAAAATCTCCAACACACACAAAACAGTACAAAGACAGACATAACACACACCGGTTTCAGATCAGACATGAAAAGACAGACAAGATGAAAAACGAAATGCATGGCGGCCGTGACTCTACCTCCTCCTCCTCCTCCTCCCTCGTTCTCCTCTTCCTGTTCAGCGTTAGTGTGAGAGCGCAGGAACTCGGCGAAGGCGGCGTGTCTGCTGAGCAGCTCCGTGTACGAGCCCATCTCCGTGATCTGTCCGTCCTCCATCACCAGGATGAGGTCGACCTGAGGCAGGAAGCTCAGCCCGTGGGTCACCAGCACACGCGTCTGAGAGGAACAAACAGCAGGGCATGAGTACAATCCCTCCTTCAGTACAATTCACTCATCATGCGTTATGGGGTAGAGAAACTAACACATGAGAGACTCCCATATACTCTGACTTCATAAAGAACTTTCATTATCAGAGTAGTTTTACTTTACACTCAGGCGAATTTTCCTCGGGTTATTATTACTGCAGCGACGGGGCAGAGAAGATCAAAGAAGGAAAGGGAATGCAGGGAAGAAGAGAAAAGAAGAAGAAAGGAGACAAGGGGTGAAACGAGGAAGAGAATAGAAGAGAAAAAGAGATGGGGTATGTAAGGGGAAAAGAAGGAAACAGGATGGAGGTGAAAAGGTCAGAAGAGAAGGGAAAAAAAGGAAGAGAAACAGAGGAAAGAAGAAAAGAGGTAAAAAATAAAATAGAGAGAATATAGATAAAGTAAAGGTGACAAAAGAATGCGAAACATTTTATCTGTTACACACACACACACACACACACACACACACACACACACACACACACACACACACACACACACACACACACACACACACACACACACACACACACACACGAGAAACAGATTCGAGAGGTTTCAATCTGAATGCTGAAGAAGGAGCTCACGTGTCCCTGCAGGAGGCCCTGAGGCCCGATGACCTTCTCGAATATGTGTTTTCCCACGTGAGCGTCGACGGCCGACAATGGATCATCTAACAAATACACTGAGCAATCACTGTACACCGCTCGGGCCAGGCTCACACGCTGCTTCTGACCTCCAGATAAATTCACTCCCTACACACACACACACACAAAGGGGATTACCACCAGCAAATCTGCTAACATTCTTTTTTTTTTGCAGAGTAATCTAATAAATTCCAGATTTTTTTAGCTCACCTTCTCTCCGATCTCCGTTTCATCTCCTCCAGGGAGGATCTCCAGGTCTGGAAGGAGAGCACAAGCCTCCAGAACTTTCTGATAGCAGCTTTCCTTCATCTGCTGCCCGAATACGATGTTCTCCTTCAACGTGGCGTTCTGGATCCACGCCTGCTGGGGCACGTACGCCACCGAACCCTGACCGACACACATCATACACATCATCTCTTAAGCTACAGAACCTCATACACACTTTATATGAACAAAAATATTGGGACACCTGACTTGTGTTCTTCATACCGTTACCACAAAGTTGGAGGTATGAACAACACAAGTCAGGTGTCCCAATATTTTTGTCCATATAAAGTGCGTATCAGAAGATCTGCTTTACATGGACTGGCGTGGAAGATCTTCTGCTATAGAGCTCCAACCCTAGTGAACACATTAGAGATGAATGTGAAGACTGACTGCAGTCTAGATCTCAGACTCCCCTGACTTTACTAACACCCTTGTGGCTGAATGAATCTCCAAAATATCTACTGGAACATCTTCCCAGAAGACTGGAGGCTAATATAACAGCAAAAATGCAGACTAACTGTGGAATGAGATGGAGATAAATGTTGAATCAGATGTCCATAAACCGGTTTCACTGTTTATTTACCTTGACTGACACGAGACCCTCATGTTTGTGCATTTCTCCCAGGAGAGCCGAGAGCAGGGAGGATTTTCCTGAACCCACTTGACCCACTACAGCAACGAGCGCTCCTTCAGGAATACTCACATTAATCCTTCATCCACAATGAGATAGAGAGAGAGAGAGAGAGAGAGAGAGAGAGAGAGAGAGAGAGAGAGAGAGAGAGAGAGAGCAGACAATATAATCAAACAGAGCAGAGCCAGATATATGAAAAAGGAAAGAGAGACAGAAGAGATGTGAATAGACGTAGAGAGAGAGAGAGAGAGAGAGAGAGAGAGAGAGAGAGAGAGAGAGAGAGAGAGAGAGAGAAGAGAAAGACAAAGAAAAAAAAGAGGTAGAGAGTGAACATGAAAGAAAGGAAGAATAAGAGCAAGAGACCAAAGAGTATTTTTTTTATAAGAATTTTTGATTTCATAAATTCAATTTCATAATTTCCTAATATCCATAATAAAAATGTGATAAAATAAAATGAATAATATAGGACAATTAAAAAAATTTGCATTTTAATTGAATAAAATGAATCTGATAAACATCTTATTTATATTCTGAATATTTTCAGAAAATATTTCAAACAATTTTTTTTTTATTATTTTTTTTTTTTTACCAGATTTCTGCATAATAATTTTTCAAAAACAGAGACAAAGCAAGATTTCCTATCAAACCTGCATATTATTATTATTATATAATATATTAAACTGACAGCAGGCTTTATAGAAATTGTTACTGGAAATAAAAACAGGATTTGGGTGATAAACTGGAAACTTGGCAGAATGTCATGAATGAAAATCACATTTTGGAATTGTGGACTTGATCAATAGAAATGGACAAATAATTAAAATAGTTTCAGGATCAGCAAATCAAATAGTCACAGGAGTGGAATTTAGTCCCAGGGTTCATTTAAAACCTTTAATAATTGAATAGAACCTGTTGTGAGAGCGTGATCACGTCTTAGCCAATCAGAAACGAGTATCTCTGAGGTGTTGGAAATCACTGCTGAATTTGTAAATTATAGCGTAATATACATTATACGAACAAACGTTTGTGGACACCTGACCATATGATTGGTATGTGCTCCTTTTTGAACATCACATCCCCATTTGCTCTCCTCTGTCACTCCTCTGGAAAGATATAGATTTTAGAGGAGGGTTGTGGAGATTCAGATTTGAGGGTGTTATCAAAAAAAGGTATTGATGTAAGGGTTGTGAAGGCGCCTGGGGGTGCAGTCAAATTTATCTTAAAAGTGTTCAATAGGGTTGAGGGTTGGAGCTTTATAGAAGGACATCTTCTATCGCATGTAACGCTGATCTCCATGGTCATGCAGGAACAGGTTTTGGGCTCCTAGTTGAAGAGGTGAAGGGAAGATTTTATACTTTCAGATATAATTGTGTGCCTCCAAGTTTGTGGTAAAAGTCAAGGAGAGAGAAAAAAAAAAAAAAAAAAAAAAAAAAAAAAAAAAAAAAAAAAAGGGGTCAGGTGTCCCAATACTTTTGGCCATACAATGGAGTGTAGTGTAGTATAGTACAATAGTATTTTATAGTATGATATTATTAGGAGGTAATAAATTGCGAGTCTGGGACTAAATATCACACGTTCTATTCATTTCATTGGCATCTGAGATTTTCCAGACGGCATCGATCCGGCTGCAGATATTTTGCGTTTCTTGAGCATGCAGGTGTACTTGCCGATGAAATCCTCAGCCGGCTGACGGTCTTTACGATACATCGGTGTCTTTTTTCGAAAACAGCACACATCAGGACACAACAGCGCACGTTTCGTTTATTTCAAACGTTCACGTTTCATCTCTACAAGGTGGTATCAAAAAGGTTCTGACTGGTGTTGTTCTGACCGCATGCTTTACCACGTCATCATGGAGTTAGAACAAAGAGCGAGCGTGAAATTCTGTGTGAAATCTGCCACAGAGACGTTTCGTCATACGGCGATGCTGCGACCAGTCGTTGTGTGCGTGCGTGTGTGTGTGTGTGTGTGTGTGTGTGTGTTTGGGGGGGCGAAGACTTCCAATTAAGTCCAAAAAAAACCAAAGACATACGACAACTCGGGCATGATGATCGTCGGAGAACGTTCCACACGATAAAGATCAACCCCACTATTTTGGAGATCTGGCACGAATCGCAGAAGAAGCTTGAGGACTTCCAGGAGACATTCCAGGAGAATGTCCAAAGGAGACTATTTTGTGGGAGACGTAGATAACGTTTTTTCTTCTACAGTCTCGAAACTTTTTGATACCACCTTATGTGTCTCATGAAAGCATTTCCTACACACGTTTCATCCGTTTATATTTAAACGCAGTGACCTTGCAGAAAAGTCAGTTACCTCTTTAAAACAGGAGAGTCGCCTTTAGACCAGCTGAAAGCCCCATCCACAATCCTGATACTTTCGGGTGCTGAAAGGAGAAAAGGAACAGCAGACGTCTCAGTGCTGGACATCAAAATCGCCTACGTACTTTTTGATCCTGACTTTAGAAGTCCTACATTCCGCTCCGTTTCTTTTACAAACTCGTTCATCAGATTATGAAACAAAGGCGGCTTTGAGGTTGTTTGTAGAAGTGAAGGACGCTCACTGACCAGTTGAGCAAAAAGAAACCTTTATGAGACAAGTGAAGCACAAGGACTGAAGTGTGTGGGGAGATTTAGATTTAAGTTTAGCCCGAGGGAGGAATTAGATGAAGAGTGCACGAAGAAACAGGAATTATCTGAGCATGATGAGTCTGAAACGTCAGGAGATAAATCATTATTCTGTATTCCTGTAGTTTAAATTCTTGAGTTTTTTTGTTGTTATGATTCAGTTTTCTCTTTATTTAAACTCGATTTAAAGAGTTTTTGCTGGATTTAAACGCGATTTAAGAAGAATTTTCTCCAGTATTTAAGTTTTCTCCAGATTTAAACACGATTTAAGGAGAGTTTTCTCCAGATTTAATCAGGATTTAAGAAGAGGGTTTTTTTTCCTGATTTAGGGAGCGTTTTCTCCAGATTTAACCTGAATTTAAGGAGAGTTTTCTCCAGATTTAATCAGGATTTAGGGAGAGTTTTCCTCCAGATTTAATCAAGATTTAAGGAGGTTTTTTTTTTTTTCCTGATTTAGGGAGAGTTTTCTCCAGATTTAATCAGGATTTAGGGAGAGTTTTCTCCAGATTTAATCAAGATTTAAGGAGGTTTTTTTTTTCTCCTGATTTAGGGAGAGTTTTCTCCAGATTTAATCAGGATTTAGGGAGAGTTTTCCTCCAGATTTAATCAAGATTTAAGAAGGTTTTTTTTTCTTCCTGATTTAGGGAGAGTTTTCTCCAGATTTAATCAGGATTTAGGGAGAGTTTTCTCCAGATTTAATCAAGATTTAAGGAGAGGGTTTTTTTTTCTGATTTAGGGAGAGTTTTCTCCAGAATTAATCAGGATTTAAGAGGGTTTTTTTTACTAATTTAGGGAGAGTTTACTCCAGATTTAACCACTATTTAAGAGTTTTCTCCTGATTTTAAGTTTGTCTAGTGCGAGTGTTGGTCCTGGCTGAACTTTGTTTTTCCACTGTGTACGAGACTGTACAGGGTTAGAATGAGAATCATATGGTTAGGATTTCTTGAATTTCTATCATTCTGACTGCATCACGAAAAGGCTTCTATAGAGGATATAATAATATTAATAATATTATTATGATGATGATGAATGAAAGGCAGCCTACAGCCAGTAACTGGTCTGCGATCCACACTGTCCTCTTCCAGTTCCTCATGAGAAAGAAACACACGGAGACGTTTCAGGGAGACACTCGCCTGCGGGGAGAGAGACAGAAAGAGAGACAGAGGATGAGAAGTTCATCTCGTAATTCCAAAATGTGATGAAATTAAAGTCTGGGAATCAAAAAGATACAAACATTTTACTTCTTATACAGAAAAAGGAGAAAAGAAGAAGTGAATATCCTAGCCGAAAAAACCCCCCAGATCATTTTAAAAATAATAATAAAAATGATGGATAATTAAAAAAAAATAATAAAAAAATAATAATAAGTGATAGATAATTAAAAAAAACAAAAACAAGATAATTAAAAAAATAATAATAAATAGTAGATAATTTAACAAAAAAAATGATAAGACCAATAGATTGAGCCAAGAATGTAATGGAAACGTTTCAGAGTTTGGTCTCGCAGACCTGCACCATGCTGCTGATGACCATGGGCAGCATGTTGAGAGGAAAACGCAGGATGTTGAAGAGAGCAAGTGAAACAAAGGCCTTCTGCGCATCCAGAATGTTGTTCTCGTCCACAAGCACGTACACGGCGAACGTCGAGAGCGCCACCTAGCGTGTCGAGAAACACAACGCACAATTTGTAATTATCCGTAAAAGTGCACAAAACGTTCATAATAAAGCGCTACGCAGCGGCGTAGTAGCTCCGCCCCTCACCAGGAAAGGAGCGCAGACCCAGGTGAAGGTGGACACGGCAGCCAGGTACGCTGCTTTCTTCAACACACGCAGTTCGCTCTCTCTGATCTCAGACACTTTGGCCCTGAAGGCCAGCTCCCACGCGTACAGTTTCAGCACCTTAATGCCATTCAGCACCTCGTTCATCAGCTTGATCCGGTTGTCTTTGCTCTTCATCTGTGCGACCTGCAGAGGGAAAACAATACGCAATCGTTTATAAGCCCAGGAGAGGAGCTGATGCTTCACTCCTCTATCTATCGGTTTATTCTTTTTTCCATCTGTCCATCCATCAATCTAACAAATTATTCATGCAGTCAACTGTCTACACATCCATGTGTTCATCCATGTATCCACATATCAATCCTTCCATCCACTTATCCACCAACATACCCATTCCCTCATCCATCCTTCCATCTATCCTTTCATCCACTCATCCACCCACATACCCATCCTTTTATCCACTCATCCACCAACATACCCATCCCCTTATCCATCCTTCCATACATTCTTCCATCCATCCTTTTATCCACTCATCCATCCACATACCCATCCTTCCATCTACTCATCCACCAAAATACCCATCCCCTTATCCATCCTTCCATACATCCTCCCATCCACATACCCATCCTTCCATCCATTTATCCATCCATCCTTTCATCCACTCATCCATCCACATACCCATCCACTCATCCATCCTTCAATCCATCCATACACCCATCCACTCATCCATCCATCCACCCACATACCCATCCACTCATCCACCCACATACCATCCATTCATCCATCCACTTACATACCCATCCAACCACTCATCCATCAATATACCCATTCATCCATATACCCATCCACTTATCCATCCATCCATCCACTCACAGATCCACCCATATATCCATCCAATCACTCATCCACCCACATACCCATCCACTCATCCACCCACATACCCATCCACTCATCCACCCACATACCCATCCACTCATCCACCCACATACCCATCCATCCATCCACCCACATACCCATCCATCCATCCACTCACATACCCATCCAACCACTCATCCATCAATATACCCATCCACTTATCCATCCATCCACCCACATACCATCCATCCATCCACTCACAGATCCACCCATATATCCATCCAATCACTCATCTATCCACATACCCATCCACTTATCCATCCATCCACTGATCCACCTACATACCATCCATCCATCCACTCACATATCCACCCATATACCCATCCAATCAATCATCATTTCCTCTAACAATCTACTCATCTGTCAATTATAAACACTTTCATTATCCTGCCCTCTACCAGCCAATCCATCAGCTCTTGGGGGAAAAATCTAAATCATTTAACAATGATTTAAAATCATGTTAAAGCATGTAGGAGGGTTTACCTGGTAGGTTTTAGTCTTCATGGCTATAACTGCATTTACAGGAACCATCAGGACCATCACAGCAACTCCGGCCAGCACAGACGGACCCAGATTCTACAGACAAACAAAAAAGAGGCAAGAGAGGGTGGAAAAAAAAAAATAAACAAATAAAAGCAGATATGACTTGTAATCCCTCCTGCTCCACACACACATCCAAGAGATCATAGCTTTCCACAAACCTGCCAGAGGAAGTAAAGTGCCAGGATGACCTGAAGAGGCGCTGACCAGATCATATTGATGTACGTGATCAAGTCCATGAAGCGCTGAGCGTCTACAGACATGAGGTTTACGATTTCTCCAACGGTAGAGGTGCGGCGAGCGGCGTTCGTAATCACCAGCGCCTGTACCACGAACAAACAAAATGTACGTGCAAACATTTATTTTGATTCAATGGGAAAAAAAATGAAAGATTCTATTCAATTCAATATGGTACTGATTTCTAACACATGGCCTTTGTAGTGCAAAGAGGTTGGAGTCGATTTATGTATATTATATTGTATACAGTTCGGTTCAGATATTAGTGACGTGACTGAGTGGTGTGTGAAAGCAGGACCGAAGCTCACCTTCCTGTATACAGCGCCTACAATGGCCGTACGCAGCCTCATTCCCGACACGAAACACACGTGGAAGTACCTCTGAAGGATGAGCGTCTGTATGCATGTGCACACAAGCAACAGAGAAGTGTAGAAGTAGCCGTGCCAGTAGGGGGCACTAGAGTCGTTCACAAACTGGATCAACAGACTGAAGAGAGGAGAGAGAAACTTGAATAGGGCAAGCAAACAAAGTCACAAAATTAAGTCAAAATGTTTTAAAAGTCAAAATTAGAAGAATATAATCGATCTCTAGGGGGAAAGTTCCATCATTGCTTACGTTACATCATTAAAATCTTTAAAAATGTCTTTCACAGTTACTTTTCATGCCTGGGTTGGTGAGAGACACGCCCAGGTCTGTGAGAAGAGATCAACTGGACCGGTTTGTAACTCGAGAACTTTATGCTTAAACAAATTTGGCATGGATCCTGTCCAAAAAAAAAAGGTCACATCTGTATTTAAGGATGAGATGGAGTTTCCCATGGAGTTCTCAAAAAACCGCTAACTGGGAGAGACGGCAAACATCTAGCGTGCGCGCACCCACGTGTGACCGAATCGGGAAAGTAACCTGAGGATTACTGGTCCGGTGAACATCAGGATGTCGTGAATGATCTTGTAGATGGAGCTGATGAGAAAGTACGGCCCGAAGGTCCGGCACAGAGCGAGGAACAGCGAAGGCTCACGTGTCTTCTGAGGAGCATTCGTTATTAAGATCTCAGACTCTTCGATCGGCTGCCGGTCTTTGTTCTCCGTCTTGGTTGAGCGTTTAGGAGAATACATGGCCTTGTCTTCTGACCTGAGGATGAGAAAGAGGAAAATTAGAAGTTAGAAATATAAACACACACACACATACATACATACACACACACACACACACACACACACACACACACACCCCTCTTCCAGGTAAAACCAACAGTGGTTCTACAGCATTTCTGAAGCACACACTATGACCAAAGGTTTGTGGAAACCTGGAGCTTGATATCTACTGTATGAACATCCCATTCCACATTTAGTTCCCATGTGCTCTTATAATGTCCTCCACTTTTCTGGGAAGATGTTCCACAAGATTTGTGGAGATTCATTCAGCCACAAGGGTGTTAGTAAAGTCAGGTAATGATGTAGGTGAGGAGGTCTGGGGTGCAGTCAGTCATCTCAATTCATCCTAAAGGAGTGTCGCTTTGTAAACAACTTGTGTTTAGCGCATGCACGAAATTGCCACTTCCTCCCATCGCCTACGTTTTTATGACAGTCTATCTAATTTTGATTGATGTTAACTTTTTATTATTAACATTTGTGAAGTTTTATTTTGCATTTCTTTCCCATAACTCTAACCAAATTGAGGTGAATTTTGTGTACCGTTACACCCCTATCATAGATACAGTGGTGTGAAAAAGTGTTTGCCCCTTTCCGATTTCTAATTTTTTTGCATGTTTGTCACACTTCATTTTTTCGGGTCATCAAACTAATTTAAATATTAGTAAAAAATAACGTTAACACAACATGCAGTTTTTAAAAGAAGGTTTTTTTTTTATTATTGAGGGGGAAAAAAAATCTAAAACTACATGGCCCTGTGTGAAAGTGTTTCCTCCTTAAATAGGACCTGCCTGACAAAGTGAAGTAGACCAAAAGATCCTCAAAATCTAGACATCATGCTGAGATCCAAAGAAATTCAGAAACAAATGAGAAAGAAAGTAATTGAGATCCATCATTTTCATGTGAAAAAAGGTTATAAAGCCGTTTCTAAAGCTTTGGGACTCCAGTGAACCACAGTGAGAGCCATTATTCACAAATGGCAAAAACATGGAACAGTGGAGAACCTTCCCAGGTGTGGCCGGCCGACCAAAATTACCCTAAGAGCTCAGCGACAACTCATCCAAGAGGTCACAAAAGACCCCACAACAACATCCAAAGAACTGCAGGCCTTACTTGCTTCAGTTAAGGTCAGTGTTCATGACTCCACCATGAGAAAGAAACTGGGCATGACAGAGTTCCAAGACCAAAACCGCTGCTGAGCAAAAAGAACATAAAGGCTCATCTCAGTTTTCCCAAAAAACATCTTGATGATCCCCAAGACTTTTGGGAAAATACTCTGTGGACTGATGAGACAAAAGTTGAACTTTTTGGAAGGTGTGTGTCCCATTACGTCTGGTGTAAAAGTAACACCTAATTTTAGAAAAAGATCATCATACCAACAGTAAAATATGGTGGTGGTCGTCTGATGGATGGTTTTGCTGCTTCAGGACTTGCTGTGATAAATGGAACCATGAATTCTGCTGTTTACCAAAAAATCCTGAAGGAGAATGTCCGGCCACCTGTTCGTGACCGCAATCTGATGCGAACCTGGGTTCTGATCCAAAACACACCAGCAGGTCCACCTCTGAATGGCTGAAGAAAAACAAAATGAAGACTCTGGAGTGGCCAAATCAAAGATTGCTATTGAGATGCTGTGGCACGACCTCAAAAAGGCGGTTCATGCGGAAAAACCCTCCAATGTGGCTGAATTACAACAATTCTGCATAGATGTATGACCGAATTTCCTCCACAGACTCAGTGCAAGTTATCGCAAAAACTTGATTGCAGTTGTTGCTGCTCAGGGTGGCACAACCAGTTATTAGGTTTAGGGGACAAACACTTTTTCACACGGGGCCATGTAGTTTTGGATTTCTTTTTCCCTCAATTATAAAAACCTTCATTTAAAAACTGCATGTTGTGTTTACTTGTGTATCTTTTACTGATATTTAAATT
Source organism: Silurus aristotelis (assembly GCF_946808225.1). Lineage (NCBI taxonomy): Eukaryota > Metazoa > Chordata > Actinopteri > Siluriformes > Siluridae > Silurus > Silurus aristotelis. The sequence continues at coordinate 2,958,565 of NC_139590.1, forward strand.
AGTTTGATGATCTGAAACATTAAAAATTGTGACAAACATGCCAAAAAAAACGAAGAAATCAGGAAGGGGGCAAACACTTTTTCACACCACTGTATATGTGTTTAGGTGGTTATTCACCCCCCCCCCCCCCCACCACCAACGTAGGTTTGTTTTACAAAACACTAGCCATCCTATCGCGTGCAGGACAAAAGAGAACGTAAATCTCACACCTGTTTGATCTCACCATAGTAACCGTGCCTCATTTCTGATAGGCTACGGCTCCTAAAGCTTTTAATAGCTGCTTGTTTACGCATTTAACAGACATACTCCCATAACACAACACTTGTGTGAAGACTGAAGAACAAGAAATATTATACGATTGTATTAATGCCCCATGATCATGGCATTTGAGGTAATTCGAGTGGACGCAGAACTCCAGGGACGCATGAAAGAAAAAAAACACTTCCTCCCTCTGAGCAGCAACAGTGTCTGAATCGGTGTTTAATGATTAAAAAAAAACCCAGACGTAGCAGAGACAGCCTGAAAGAGAACGTATTGAGCGTTTGTTTCCCTGCATACACGAATACGTGGCATGCGGTGACTTTTACTGCAGCGCTCGGGGTCAAGCCGGTGGTTACGGTTGCTGGGAAGCAGATGTGCAATGCCGTGATGAGGGTTTGCTCACAGTACACTTCACACGCCCCGTACACACTGCTGCTGCTGCACCGCCAATGAAGAACGTCAGAAGGATGTCTGTCTGGCTGAGTGCCAAGTAGGATGTTGAAATGAGAATGTCGTGCTGGTTAACAGGATCCCTGCGGATTTCTACTAAACAATCTAGAAACGATTTAAAGTCTGGTTTGGGGATTGTGCTGCAATTTCTTTTTTCCTATTTTGAAACCAAAGTTTTCCTCAAACGTGCCTTGACACTTTCATCGGTTTTAGGTTGCATTCGATGGTTGGATGGATGGATGGATGGATGGTCACATACATTACAGCACAGTATAATTCTCTTTTATCATATTCCAAATTGGTAGGAGGCTGGGGTCCAGCATTAAGGATTGGGGCCTTTCCCAAGGGCCCAACAGTGGCAACTTGGCAACACTAAAGCTTGAACCAGCAACCTTCTGATCGTTAAACCAGAGTCTTTTTGTTAGTTTTATACCAACTGGGGAAGCAGTAGCTCAGGAGATATGATATTGGTCTACTGGGGGAGGGGTGTTCATGAGTTCAAATCCCAGCACCACAAAGCTGCCACTTGGGGGGAACCATAAATTGTAAAAATCTAACTTCTAATCCAATCTATTTTTTAAGAGCCAAATTTGCCGTCATGGGATGGTTCATTTCTGGACATCATCTCATTACTAGATTGAAGATTTGAATCTACTGGGGGATTATTTTGGATATTTCTAGAAATAAACGCTTACAATGAGCCAGATGCAAAATGCAGACCGAAGGCAGCTGATTTTCTTAAATAAATAAATAAATAAATAAATAAATAAATAAATAAATAAATAAATAAAAATAAACCTTTTGTTTCTATGCAAAAGACTTGGTCATATAATGACATTTCACAAACAAATCTAGAACTGTCCAGATGTTCCACTTTATTCTCAGTGAAAAATCCTCCCTTGTCATGAAGAACAGCTTCACACGCTCTCAGCATCTAAATGTTCTCCAAACATTCGGATGAAACACTTTGCTGTGCCTCTTGTAAAACTCACTGGAGATGTTCTTCACTAGTTGGAGGTTTTTCTCCTAAAAACCATGAAACTATAAACCAGGTATTTCCACACTTTGGATTTTATTTTATTTATTAAATATTTTTTTTAAGATTGTTATAAATCTTTTTCCTCCAGCATGAAAATGAAGAAGTTTCTCTCAACGTTTTTCCGTTACAGAAAACAGAAGTGAGATCTAGAAGTGCTGCAGCAGCAGGTCATTAGTGTGGAGTGCATTCCCCGTGTGTCAGACCACAGAAAAAAACAAAAGCAGGTCAGATAGCAGTGAGTCATTCCACTGACTGCTTCTGCACGAGATAAAAAACAGAACACGTCTCTCCACGACACTGCTGAGTCATCATCACTGAATGCTGAGTCACTATGATGAAGCTAAAATACACTACTCACTGACTGCTGTTTCATTCCTACACACCTGGAGCACCTGGTTGTGTTTCAAATGCTACCATAGCTCAGTGGTTAAGGCATTAGATCCCCCCCCTTGAGCATGGCCCTTAACCCTCCCCTGCTAAGTTGTAAGTCACTCTGAATAGGTGTGTCTGCCAGATGCCATAAAAGTAAATGCGACTGCACTCCATTACATCACTCCCTCATTAAACCCCCCCCCCCCCCCCTTCTTTCTGAACCTTACAGCACTCGGACACAAGAGAGAGAGAGAAAAGGAGATCAAAAGAAGAAAGAAAAAGACCGAAAGGAAAATAAGAGGGAGAGAGAATGAGATTTTGGGAGTGACGAGGATGGACAGGATTGGAAATGAGTTTATTAGAGGGACAGTGCATGTAGGACGTTTTGGAGACAAGGTGGGGGAGGTGAGATTGAGATAGTTTGGACATGTGCAGAGGAGGGACATGGGGTATATCAGTAGGAGAATGCTGAGGATGGAGCTGCCAGGAACGAGGAAAAGAGGAAGACCAAGGAGGAGGTTTATGGATGTGGTGAAGGAAGACATGCAGGTAGTTGCTGTGGTGCCCCCTAATGGGAGAAGCCAAAAGAAGAAGAAGAAGAAGAAGAAAGAGAGAGAATGTGTGTGTGTGTGTGTGTGTGTGTGTAAGGGAGAGAAAAAAAATTATAATTTTTTAAAAGTGAGGGAAAGAAAAGAGAAAAGAAAAAGACAGAAGGAGAACAAGATAGAAAAAAGTGAAAGATTAAGAGAAAGAAAGAAAGAGGGGGGGTTTGAGAAGGAAAGACAGAAAGAGAGAAATAGTGAGAGATCTTCATCAGAGAGACCAAAAGATTTGTTTGAACTCTGACCTTTTGACTTTGCTGCATTCGTGGTTCCAGCGGCAAACCAGCTGCGGGACGACAACCTGAGACTCGTCCTCTGCATTTAGAGACCATAAATCTTTCTCTTCCAGCGGCTTCTTATAACCGCATACTATCAACCTGTAGATAGATAGAGAGATAGAGCGATAGATCAAGGGGTGTGATGACGGATTACATGAACTGAGACAAACCGGTAGAGAGACTGAAAACATTTCGTACGCCACTTTCCACGCACGGGTTGTGATAAAACAATTAAACCTGACGGGAGAAAGTGTGCACCTGTAAGTAAACCCTGAGTCCTTTAGAAGCCAGAGCGCTCCAGAGTTTAGCGGGTGGTGCGTCAGTAATACGGTCTGTGGGGAAACACGGTGTTCCGTGTGGTGTAGTTAAATGGACTAATCTTTTTGTATTCGAATTACTCAAGAACTCATTTCAGCTCTAAACCCAACACAACCAAACACACCACCACCCAACAAAAACCCACTCCAACACAAACCACACCCACTCCAACACAAAACCACACCCACTCCAATCACACCTTTTCTGCAATTCTAAAACTCCAAGGAATGCTTTAAATAAATAAATAAATAAATAAATATCTCACCCTGTGATCCACCAGAAGGTGATTCTGGACAGAAAGCTGGCTCCTGCTTCTGGACATGGATTCTAAAACACAGCGAACAAAAAAACAGAAACACAAAAAAATAAAGATTGCTCTTGTAATGGCAACCAGTTTTAAAGCGTCCAACGACTAACAGCACTATCCATCCCGGATCTGCGTTTCTGATTGAGTTTAAACATCGTCTAACGGGACATTAGGGGTTTTTTTTTGCTCAATCTATTCTTTGAAAAACATCAAAACAGCCTCTGACAAGCTCTGGTTTCAGTGTCTGGGTTTCCTGGTTGCCAAGCAACAGTGTTAGAGAGTTTCATTCCAAATTGTTAACCAGGCCGTGATTGGACCTTGGGTTCGGTGGCGGTTAGGGCTCGAATCAAGAACCTTTTGATACCACCTCGTATGTCCACAAACTTTTGTCTAAACAGAAAATCTGCTACTATTGAAACTTCTATGGTGGAAGAGAAATTCTATAAAGGACATAACAGGTTCCCAGGCACTTGATCAGAGCAGAGAACAGTGCAATCATGGTAACATTCAGTCGAGTCGAGTAGCAGGTAATTTCTTGGTTCGGGAACGATAGAAAGAATGCAGCAGACTCGTTCTATCCATTCTAATCAAAGGAAGTGAATTCCAGTGGTTTATCAGTGGTTACACCATTGGGTTTTGGTGTGGCTGGGATTTTGAACTCACAACCTTCAGATCCAATCTGCCATTCCTGAGCCCCTGAACAAGGTCCTTAACTGCTCAGTTGTAAGTCACTCTGGAAAAGAAGGTCTGCCAAACGGCGTAAACGTAAAACCGTTCCTAGAACATTCTAGTCCCTCATTCCTATCGGTCGGTGGTGACAAAGTTGTTGAGGTATTCCAGGGTCTGGTAGAGCTTAGCTTGATTAGAATTCCCCATCTGTTGGAATGTAAAGCTCGTTGAGAAGATTTAAAAGGGCAGAAAAAAATTATTAAGACACACCCACAGAGCAGGTAAAACAGGTGGCGTTCGGCTCAGAGTTGCTCCAACGCCGGCGTACGCTTTTTTTGAGTAAAGTTATATTTAGGGCTCTATGTAATTCAAATACAAAAAAAATAATAAATAATCCATTTTAACTACACAGGGCGCATCATGTTTCCTCATGGACCATTATCACTGACGCACCACCTGCTAAACTGGAGCACGCGGGACAGGTAAACACTGAAGAACTGCAGAATGGAGAGAAAAAAAAAAATGGATGAACGAGAAAACAGCGAGAGGTGAGAAGAAGATGAGAAGAAGAAAACCACAAAGTTTCCAAAGTTTGGGATCATTCCTTGTTTTGTTTTTTTGTTTTTTTTAAATAAAAGAATAAATAAGTAAATAAATAGATCTAGTAATAAGTAGATCTCCTGCTATAGAGCTCCAACCCTATCCAACACCTTTGGAATGAATGTGAACACTGACTGCACCCCAAGAACCTCCTCACCACACTTACATCCGTACCTGACTACAACACCCTTGTGTCCGAACTCACGACCTTCTGATCAGAAGTCCAACATCTTGTTGCAATCACTGTGAACTGTGCATCCCCTGATCCTCCCCCTCGCCCTGATCCAAGACTTATCAGTCAGGATTGATTTGTGAGTTCTCCTAGAACTTGAATCTCCTAGAAACTTCCAATATTATTGACGCTTTTATCAGTGTTGTTATTGTTTTCTGTTCTTATTCCACTCACAGAGTCTTTGACGGTCGGGGAGAAGAGCGGCAGCCGGTCAGATATGCAGGACAGGATGAGGGAGATTAACAGCAGGGCATAGTAAATGTAGAACGTGGTGTATCTGAAGATGTTCACAGAGTCAGGCTGAAGAAAAAAAAGAATCAAATTCACAAACCATTTAAATAAATAAATAAAAAAATTAAAAAAACACCACATTCTAATTATTACACATATTAAACACAGTCATGGTGTGTGTGTGTGTGTGTGTGTGTGTGTGTGTGTGTGTGTGTGTGTGTGTGTGTGTGTGTGCCCCGTAGATTTTATTGTACGACATATTGACACTGTAACTTCATGTCTAAATATTTATAATCCTCTATACCTCACACTGTAGAATCCTGAAATCTGATTGGTCAGAAGGTCTTAATTCAGTTACAATCTACAGGCACAATAAATAAATAAATAAATAAATAAATAAATAAAAGAACCATAGTAGCCTCGGCGCAACCAAATGAAATACCACAGCAACAAACCACTAACACCCTAACAACTCCATAGCAACAGTCCAGCAACCACCTGAAACACCCAAACAGTCATCTGAGTCACCACTATATCAACCATCTACCATGCAGAATCAAGCACCCTTAAATACCCTAACAAACAACCAGGCAAAACCCTAGCAACCACCCTAGCCTCAAAGGCACCAGTCAACTGAACTACCATCTCAACCATCTACCAAAACACTAGCAACCACCTGGAACACCTCAGAACCCACACTCGAAACCAAAAATACCATAACAACCACCTGAAAAACCTACCACCACACAAAAACCATGTAGAATCACACAAGCACCAATAAACAACCAGGCAACACCCTAGCAGCCACCATAGCCACCAAACCAACATGTAGTCATCTGAACTACCATAAATGCGCTAGCATCCATCTGAAACCAACCACAGCAAGCAACATCCAAACAACCTGATAGCAACACTCTTGCAACCACCAGAAAAACCCATCACCACACACAGGAACCATGTAGAATCACCAAGCAAACTTAAATACCATATCAAACACCTAGAAACCACCAGAGGTACCTACAGACTAAAAACACTGACACACAAACTCCTGAATACCAAAGCAACCAAGTAGCAGCCCATTAGCAGTCACCTGGAAAACCACCATACCAAGCACACAGGAGTACCCTGGGATCAAAGACATTCACATCTCTATAGCAACACCCTAGCAACCACATGGAGTATCCCAATATATATATATATTAACTTAGCAACCACTTGACATGATTGGGAGATGATATCCAGGGAAGGAGTCTCCAGTGTCAGCACAAGTTTCTCAAACAATCTTCATGAACTTCCAAAGACAAAATGAAGTGTACCCCGTTTTATTGACAATACAGGTGAAGAAACAAAAAATGTCATATAAAGTGGGCGTGGCCTATCCGGTTTCCAGATTCCTCACCTCGTTTAGAGCCTGCAGTATTTTGGAGCGAAATGTGACTGTTGCGCAAAGTAAAGCGATGAGCCAGAAGTTCAGCATCACGCCGGAGGACTGGATGCCCTTCATCCGCTCGTACTGGACGAAAAACGCCGCTAGCAACTGTTGAACACAAAAAAACACAAAAGATTTTAAAATCTAAATTAAACTTGTGTTTTAATATATTTATGTCCATGAATATTCAATTATCCCTAATTGCGTTTGATTTGATTAAAACGAGCTCGTTAACATACACCTGCAATTAGAAAACGGATCTACACAATTCTGGTCAATCAGAATCGAGGATTCTGTGCCATGCCGTGAGTGATCCGATGTGTGTGTGTGTGTGTGTGTGTGTGTGTGTGTGTGTGTGTGTGTGTGTATGTATGCGCGAGAGAGAGAGAGAGAGAGAGAGAGAGAGAAATATTCGAGATCTCACCATGGTGATGCCAAGCAGCGTGGGACTGACTAGGTAAACAGGTGCGAGCGCGACCCCGTGGCCTCTTTCCCAGAAAGAGTAGAAAACATCTGACCAGCAGATAATCCACAGCAGCAACCCAGTGACCTTAAAGAAGAGCGAGGGAAAGAAGAAGGAGAAAAACACTGCGATAAGGAAAGCCTTAAACAAACACTCAGAGGAGAACACAGGAGTAAGTCCTGTTATACAAACACACACACACACACACACACACACACACACACACACACACACGGGTCACTGAACACACACACACACACACAGTGTATTCTGGCACCATATAGTGAAGATGATGTGTTAATCATTGATAACCATTAATAAAGGTAATAATTTCATTGAATTGAATAGGAAAAGGCCAAAAGTATTTGGACACCCGGGTTTTTCAGCCGTATGTGCTTTCACCCCAAAACAATTGTTTAGAATGTCTTTGGATGGCAGCTCCATGAAGAAATAGTTTACATGGCTTGCAAAAGTATCGGGACACCCGCCTTTTTTTTTTTTTTTTTGTCTTTTCACCAGCCGTATGTGATTATCCTCAAACACAACTGTGACATTTTTTGGACACGGTATTCATATTAGTGAACACGTAGCCTAAGATTTTTTCATCGAAAGGTCAGGAGTTCAAAAACCACCAAGTTGCCGCTGTCGGGCCCCTGAGCAAGGCCCTTAACCACTTACTTGGTAATACATGATAATTCTTTAAAATGCCATAAATATAAAAAAAAAAAACAATGCTGATTATTGTGTATCCGTGGTAACGCATTACACTCTACAAAAAGAAACGTATAAAAATTTCGTAAATTTAATTATTATAATTATTATCATTATTTTGAAAGAAGTGTTAATTAACGGGGACTTCAAATTTCGGCAAATCAAGTTTGCTGAAATAAAACATGCCCCATCGCACTTGACAGCTTTTTTTAACAGCATTCTAACGCATAACGGAGGGGGAAAAATAAGGTGTTGGGATGCGGTATGCAAATGTTGGCGTATTTAAATTTTATTAAAATTCATATATCTGGTTCGAATAGTGTCTGATGTGGGGGGAAAAAGATTCAGGGGAAAATGCAACTTTTGCATAACGTGATTTAATTTTCACTCACACTTACACACACACACACACACACACACACTGCTCAGGTCTATAGGCTCATAGGCAGTGCATTGTGGGTAATAATCACTTCTAAAAACATCTTTTTTTCTGGATAGCGTGTAACATGCAGGTTCCATACTCACAGTTTTAGCTTTATTCAGGTGGCTCATACAGATGTAGCCACGACTGTGAGTTTTGAGGTACAGGAAGTAAAATGGTGCCACCAGCCAGAGGTAGAAACACGGAACCCAGACGAGGACGGTGTTTTGAAAACACCGCGTCACGTCCGGGTTTTCTGATCGCCATGTGCGGTTCCAGTCCTGAAAACACACAAAACGTTTCGAACTGAGTTTCACAGAAAGGCTTTGTATATACGAATCACACAACACACGCCGGTCAAGCAGGAGACGGGACAAATGTCTCCAAACTGGTTTGTCCTTTCGCATGTCTACCCCTGTCCTGCCTATCTTTCGGAATCCCCCTTTTCCTGTGTCCTTCTGTGACTTTATGCCCTTGTCCTTCTTCATCTTCCTACCCCTGTCCTGTGCCTCTTCATCTTCCTACCCCTGCCCTGTCCTTCTTCATCTTCCTACCCCTGTCTTTATTAGTCTTCCTACCCCTGTGCTGTCCCTCTTCATCTTCCCACCCTACCCCTGTCTTTATTAGTCTTCCTACCCTACCCCTGTCCAGACGGTTTGAGCCGTGGGTTTCAGAAATCTCTGTACCGTTGTGAGAAAGTGAAACGAGACACAGTAAGCAGAGGGAAACACAACAGTGGGGTTTTAATAATCACAGAGCCGATCTGAAAGGGATTATTAACGACAGAGCTGAGAGGAATTACACAAACTGCTCAGGCGTGTCAACAGCACCGCTATTAACCATCAACACACACACACACACACACACACACACACACACACACACACACACCCCTGAGGATGGAATATCAAATCTTATTTAATATTAACAAGCAGTTTTAAAAACATATTCATCAACCTGGAACCATTTCAGATATTTTAAATACATTTAAGAAACAGGAAATAATTTGACCACAGCAAAGATTACAATCAAACAGGTTATACCACATGACATTGTTTATAAACAACAAATGTAATAATAATAATAATAATAATAATAATAATAATAATTGTATTAGTACAATCTCAGTCTGACTTCTCAACTAGCTGACTAACTATATAACTAATGTACTAACTGGTAAATGTACTATAACTAGTCCTAACCAGGTAACTCTGGTTAGGACTAATGACGGATTAACTAACTATAAGAAAGTAACAGTGTGTATAGGATGAGTACAGTCTCAGTCTGACTTTATACTTGGTTAAATAATTAACTAGATAACTAACAAATCGGTCAGCTATTAACTTATTAACCAACTAATTAACTAGTCAACTAACTAATTAACTAAAAGTAAATATCACATGTAATTATCTAATTAATTATAGGAGTTAATAGGTTAGGAGAAGCCTCTCTAGCTTTGTTTGGGTGCACAAACAAAAACAAACAAACAAACAAACAGGTCGAGATTGATGACGGTCACGTGACTTGTGAGCGCGCGCCGCCATGTTACCGGGTGTTACATGTACAGTATATACGAGTGTGTCCGTTTGTTAGCATTAGCATAATGTAAGCCGGTATTCCAGGGGGTCAGTATTAAATATTAATATTAATATAAATATACAAATAAAAGCTCCAACGAGAGCGCGGCTCTCACCCAGACAGGGTCCGGGGGGGAGTGTCCGAGCTCCGCGCTGCAGAAGTGGTCCATGACCGGGAACGAGCGGTGGACCTTCAAGCGCTGCTGCTGCTACTGTCGCCGCGACGCCGCGAGCTTCTTATACAAGGAGCTCAGGACCAGAAACGGGTGCAAAGCGTACATCTTTTCTTACCCTAACCGTTTTACGGGTTTAAAGCCACGCCCCGTTTTCCGTGTCATCCACGTTCTGATTGGTCAGCGCCTCCTAGTGCGCTGTGATTGGTCAGCGTCTACTCGCAGGGGAAAGTTGTTTTTTTTTTTTTTTCCTTTTTTTGGGAAGTGTTACAATAACAAACAGCCCGGCGCGCGCGTGCAGGAGTCGGAGTTCAAATCAATAAACAAACACACCATGATTATAAAAAATAAATGATCACATGATCAAAAAGGAGATTTTCATCTTATGAAATATAATTATAAATGATCTCATATAAATCTCATAAAATCATCTAAATAATAATCTCTATTGCAATAAAGTTGAATCACTAACCATGTATTTATAAATAAATAATGAATGATGTATTAGTTCTTTATGATTATCGCTTTATTAAACTTTTTACATGTATGTACTACTGTATTATTGATGTATTTTGCACCTTTTTATTTTATTATTTTTATTTTTATTAATTTATTTACACTGATCAGGTACAACATTATGACATTAAAACATTATGAGCAGTGAAGTGCATTACTCTGATGATCTCTTCATCATGGCACCTGTTAGCGTGTGGATTTATTTATTAGGCAGTAAGTAAGATCATTTTGTTCTTAAAGTTGACGTGTTAGAAGCAGAAAAAAATGGGCAAGTGTAAGGATTTGAGAGTTTGACAAATTGGGACGTCTAGACGGCTGGGTCAGAGTGTCTCCAAAACAGCAGCTCTTGTGGGATGTTCCTGATCTGCAGTGGTCAGTGTCTATCAAAAGTGATCCATGGAAGGAACAGTGGTAAACCGGCGATAGGGTCATGGGCGGTTTGAGTCTCAACACAACAAGCTACTGGTGTTGGGCCCTTCAGCAAGGCCCTTAACAGTGGCCACATGGTGGTGCTGGAGCTCAAACATTCAACCTTACAATCAATAGCCCAGAGCTTCAACAATTGAGCTACAACTTACATCACTGCACTAAATCCCACCTACACATGTATAAGTGTCTATGAGTTATAGTATATTTTGCTTCCATCACCGAGACAAATTCCATGTGGGAGCAAATTTGCCATTAAAACCCCTTTCCGATTTTAAAACCTGAGCCCACTGCACTTTACTACATGCTGAGAATCAGTGTCAAATAGGGAAATGATCATTTGCATTAACTAGATTTGCATACTGAAGGTGAAATCAGTGCGTGTGTGTGTGTGTGTGTGTGTGTGTGTGTGTGCAAAGGCAAAAACTCTGATGATTAGTAAACACCGCCACCTCGTGGTCACGTGCTTCCACTTCAGCAGGTTTAACTCATTTTCTTTGCAAAACATTTTTCCGCGAATTATTGCTGCAGGACGCGTAAAAAATAAACACGATGGGAGAAAGACGATAAGTGCCATGAATGATAATTTGTCCTAAACCTAAATGAAAAAATCCAACCAAAACTTTGTGGACACCTCAGCATGTGTGTGTGTGTGTGTGTGTGTGTTTGTGTTTTCATTTTAAGCATTTATTATACAAAATAATCTTCCAGTAGAATCAAATCCTCAAACTAGTAATGAGAAGTGATATCCAGAAATGAACTGTCCAACAAATGGGATTTTAGGGCCTTGCTTAAGGGCCCCGAGTGGCAGTTTTGTGGTACTAGGATTGGAACCTATTACCACCCCTCTTCTTTCTTTCTTTCTTTCTTTCTTTCTTTCTTTCTTTTTCTTTCTTTCTTTCTTTCTTTCTTTCTTTCTTTCTTTCTTTCTTTCTTTCTTTCTTTCTTTCTTTCTTTCTTTCTTTCTTTCTTTCTTTCTTTCTTTCTTTCTTTCTTTCTTTCTTTCTTTCTTTCTTTCTTTCTTTCTTTCTTTCTTTCTTTCATTCATGAGATTAGTACATCCTTCCTTTTAAACGTCCCATTCCACACTGAGTCTCCAGGGTTTCTACAGGTTTCACCAAGTCGATCACCAATTTAAGACCTTTTTAAGACCATTAGATGTGAAATGTGAAATAACCTACAGCATGACATCAAACACACACATGTTGTTGCCGACTGGTCTTTTCACCAAGATCTTGTATCGACGATGGGAGAGTCGGACCACTGCGTAAAGTCTTCTCCGGCACATCCCAAAGATTCTCAATGGGGTCTGGACTCTGTGGTGGCCAATCAGTGTCATCTTGGAATATACCCGTGCCTTCAAGGAAGAAAGAATCCATTGATGGAATAATCTGGTCATTTAGTATAAGCAGGTGGTTCATTCTCAGGACACATAACGTTGCTGAAGCTTAACCTGACCAGCTGCAGCATCCCCAGATCATCGCACTACCCCCACAGGCTTGTACGGTAGGCACAAAGCATGATTGGTGTATCAGTTCATCCACCTCTCTTCTTAATCTGATGCACCCATCACTCCCAACAGGGTAAATCTGGACTCATCAAACGATTTGATAACGTTAAAGTGATCGCTGATCACGATCATTCAAGTTTTTTTCTATCACCATTTGATGATGACAGATGAAGATGATGGTTCCTTACTGTCCTTCTAGTTTTTAATAATGCGTTGGACAGTTCTTAACCCAATTTTACTAGTTTCAGCCATCTCCTTCGATGTTTTTTTTTTTTTTTTTTGCTTGATGCATGCCAATAATTTGACCTTCTAAAACATTTCTCCAATGGGAGCCTCTTACCTTTTTGCTTAGTTAAATCCAGGTGGTGACCATCCAGGTTTTTTTTTGGATTGGCAAAAGTACACACATCCTTCACTTAAGTAGAAGTACAGATACTCATGTTTTATTAAACTCTGGTAAAAGTTGAAGTACTGACTAAGTAAAATTCACATTTATCTGTGATTAACTTACACGCATTTTTATCTACAAATATGGATGCTTTATACAAATGTATGTTTATTTATTTGAAAAATCATCATAGAGCATAAATACAAAATATCCATGTCAATGTTTTGAAGTAATCGATTCTGATTTAAAGTATTCATCAGGACACCAAATGGAACCTTCGCTATGTTTCCACACGGACGGTTAATGAGGTGATACCAGAGAAACTGTAACTACCATACAGATAAAAAAAAAATAATATTAGAGAATAATTGTTTTCAAAGTGGTTTGGACATTTCGAGATTTATATACAGTACAGACCAAAAGTTTGGACACACCTTCTCATTCAAAGAGTTTTCTTTATTTTCATGACTATGAAAATTGTAGAGTCACACTGAAGGCATCAAGGGCTATTTGACCAAGAAGGAGAGTGATGGGGTGCTGCGCCAGATGACCTGGCCTCCACAGTCACCGGACCTGAACCCAATCGAGATGGTTTAGGGGTGAGCTGGACCGCAGAGTGAAGGCAAAAGGGCCAACAAGTGCCAAGCATCTCTCGGGGAACTCCTTCAAGACTGTTGGAAGACCATTTCAGGTGACTACCTCTTGAAGCTCATCAAGAGAATGCCAAGAGTGTGCAAAGCAGTAATCAAAGCAAAAGGTGGCTACTTTGAAGAACCTACAATATGACATTTTTCAGTTGTTTCACACTTTTTTGTTATGTATATAATTCCATATATAATTCCACATGTGTTCATTCATAGTTTTGATGCCTTCAGTGTGAATCTACAATTTTCATAGTCATGAAAATAAAGAAAACTCTTTGAATGAGAAGGTGTCCAAACTTTTGGTCTGTACTGTATATATATATATATATATATATATATATATATAATTATTTCTGTGAGGTAAATATTCACTGAGATTCATGTTGTTTAATTTGTCTGTAAAGAGAGGTGACTGATGGCACAGTGCCTGTTGTCTGTTTTCTTTATTTTACAAAAGCACAGCGTTTTGTTATCATGCATAAATACAAATAAAAGGAGACATTTCACAAAATGACATATTGCTTTGATCTGTTTGATAAAAAAAAAAAAGACAGTTTTTTAAATTCGTTTAAGGGAAAAATACGACAAAACGCATCAGCGCGTTTGTCGACCCCCAGAGGGTTGTCATAAATAAACGTGGTGTACTGAAGGTTTTAATTTTGCCTTTTTTATATATGTAATTAATATTTTTTAACCAAAATAGTCAAACAGAAATGCACGCTGCATTAATCGGTCATTAATAGAAAATAGTTAAGTAGAAAGCTGATTGGCTGTTGCATGTTGGTCTAAACAGCTAATTATATTTGAAATAGCGAAAGAACTACAACACCACGAAAACAAACAAACAAAAAAAATCAGAAGTGCCGTATGAGCAATTGATTGAGCATTATAGGCAGCGTTGAGTGAACATCGGAAACATTACGACCCACTCAAAATTATTTAAGCACATTTGCTGTTATAAGCTCCACTCTTCTGGGAAGATGATGTTCCACTTGCTCTAGATTTAAATGTGCTTGTGGAGATTGGGGATTTGTTAAAATCAGGTGCTGATGTAGGTGAGGTGAGGAGGCCTGAACTGCAGTCAGGCTTTAAATTCATCCCAATAGGGTTGGAGTTGTATAGCAGTAGATCTACCATATCTTCCAACACATGTAAAGCAGACCTTCACGGAGCTGGCATTGTGCACAGGGGTATTGTCATGCTGGAGTGGGTTTGGTTCTCCTAGTTCAAACAAATTTCATGCAATTATCAATTTTGTGGTAAAAACAAAAACAAAAAAGGGGGTGGAAAAGTCTGGCGTGTGTGTTGGTGTTCAAAAAAAGAGACTTGAGTCGTTATGGTTTAGTAAGACGTTTAATTCTGCTGATGGAACGTTTGTTTTGCGTGAACGTGAGAACCTGCTTAAACGCCTGATCAGACAGACCTGTAACGAGTCTTTAGTGATTAATGGTGAATATAAATCTATCCGTCCGTCTGTCAGCCATAAATCCTATATTAGTAGAGAAAACAGCGCGTACGAGCTCCTCTATACATTTCTAATTTTAACATAAAACACTTGTATAGCCTTCACTGAAGTATTTAACTTTATATCGTTCCAACTACACTACAGAGATTCCACGTAAAGGATTGCTTTTTAAAAAAAAACAAAATGTAATAAACATTTTCTTGGATGTCGGCCATTTTAATAGAGAAACGTCTCAGCGGCTTTAAAGCTGGGAAACGCCCTCCGTGTCCTCGATTGGTCGGAACACCTCTTTGTAATACGCTGTGGCAGGGAAGGGTCTGTCGGGGAATCTTTAAATCCGTAAAAACGTTTGTGGAAGGAGTCTCCGGTGTCAGCGCTTTGAAGACGAGACAGAGGTGAAGCCGTTACACAGGACAGAAGTGTGGGTTTTTTTTTTGCGGTTTCTGGGCGGGTTTTTTTTTTTTGGCTTGAACAGAAATGAAAAAAGGTACAACACCAGTGTTTTATTCCTTACACAGAAAAATACATGATCCTGATTTTCCCCTAAGGCACAGGTTCGTGAAAATGCAAAAAAAACAAACCCCGCAAACATCAGCGTTTCTCCCGTCCACATTTCCAAACAGAAAATTAGTGTTACGTCAGTCACGTGAAAACTACACAATGCAAGTCAAATCCAGCCTGGATTAACGGTTCTGCGCGGAACCCTGAACCTTCGTTGAGCAAAGTGAGGACCTGACACTTTGGCAGACGTGTGCAACGGTATAAATCTCGATATTTTAAGCGCGTCCTGAGTCTCGCTAGTGCTTTTATAACGACCATCTGCCGCTGGTTACAGGGAAAAAAAAAAAAAAAGTCTTGATGTTGACTCTAAGGTACGGTAACGAGGGATACGGGAGCACCGAAAAGCGCGTCTCAGTTCATTCCGAAACGTTATTCCGAACCTGCCGGAGCGGTTAGAGCTCAACCTTGTACACGAAGGCCCATGTGGCGATAGTGCAGTCCTTTAGTTTGAGCTGCACTGCACAGTTCAGTGTTTTTTCTGTTCACACACACACACACACACACACACACACACACACACACAAACACACACACACGTCGACTCACTTGCATGATGGTTTGTGCTCACCTGAGAGCTAACAGCTTTCTGCGAGGTCATTAGTTGTCTGGGTTTTATAAAAGTGATGTCGTTGGGGGAATAAAAAAAAACAAAAAACAACGATCATCAAAACAATCTTCCTCTGATACTACTGATGCAATATCTTTCCAACACGACTCCAACCTTCTTAGGTAAATTCACCCTGCAGCTCCAGGCAGCGTACAAATAAATAAATAAATGAAACTACAGACGGATGTTTTGGACGCGTCTCCAATTTAGACCAAATGAGGAATTTCTGTCTCAGATTTCATACAATCGTCTCGTTTCTTACTTCCACCGTCGTCCACTTAAAGGCGCATTAAGGCAGAAAACCCGCCGAACTGTGCAGTGATGATAACCGCATTTTCAATGCAACAACAACAACAAAAAAAAAAAAAAAGTGAAAAAATATACATGTACATATCAGTAAAAAAAAAGCGGGTGAGGGGAAATATCTTCGTTAGCAGTAGTAATAAAGCAAAGGCGAGTTTACACACTCGGAGTGAAAGAGTGTTAAACCCTCATTCAGCAGGAGGCATGCAGGACAAACACACACCTGATGTGTGCGGAGAGAAAAAGGGGGTGTTGGGGGGGTAATGCGGTTACAGTCACACCACCATTTTTGGTCCAAAATCCAGCCGTTTCACCATCCTGTAAAAATCACAAGAAGAAAAGTGTTAGGAAATAAGTGTTTCAGCGCGAGAGAAGACAGAGAGAGCAGGACAGAAGAGAGAAAGACGGATAGATAAGACAAAAGAAAAAACAAAAGAGAGAGATATAAAAGTACTAAGAGAAAGCCAAATAGGAAGAAAAAGAGAGAGAACTACGAAGTAGAAAGAGAGTAAAAAGAGAACATGACAAAGAGCAGAGCAAAGAGGGGGGAAAAAAAGAGATAGGAAGAGACTGACAAACATGGGGAGAAAGACAGTAAAGGCAGAGATAGACAGACACAGATAGAAAGACAGACAGAGGAAAAGAAGAGAGCAAGAGAGAAAAACAGATAAAGGAAATAAGAGGTAGGAAGAGATGGGGGGAAAGTAAGAGAACAACAGTAACAGTAATAGAACAAGATATAGAAAGAGAGGGAACGAAATCGAAAGACATGAGAGTAAAAAGACGAGGAGATCGATAGATATACAGAGAAAAGGAGAGATAAAGACTGATAGAAGGACAGAGAAAGATAGAAAAACGGATAAGACAAAGAGAGAGATAGAGAAATGGATAGCACGAGATAAAGAAAACCAGAGATAGAAAAAGAGGGAAAGAAAAGAGGTAGAGAGAGACAGATTACAGTCAAAGTACCAACTAAGAACATATGAATCAGCTTCGTGTGGTGCACAGTTACAGGTTGACCTCTGACACTGGACACTCATTCCATAAATGTTTTATCTGCATCTCTTTAGAGAAAGAAAGTTACATACGTTCCCAAGAGCTACAGGAGCGTATTCCGTGACTGATGCAAATCCGAGAGAAATGTTTGATTCTGTTTAGTTTGGATCTACGTTTATAAAAGCACGTGTCTCTCACTCACCCCTCAAACAGGCTGTTGGTGTTAGACTGGCTCTCAATCGCTTCCCTCGGCGTGCTGTGAGAACCCTGAGCGATCGCTGAGCGGTTTGGGGTTCGCTCCTGGACCTGTAGCTCTCTGCATGAGGCCAACTTTGACTCCAAATTCTAAAAAACACACACACAAGCATGTAGAGGAGAAGAAACGAGGGGGGAACCCCACACAAACATAGGCAGAAGTAACTGTCATTAGATAACCATAATGAATTCTGAAGCTGGTTGACTAACCCCGACTTTCCTCAGCAGCTCTCCTACGATGTTGAGAGCAGAAATCCGTGCTGACGTCGTCAACGGGGTCCCGGTCAGACCTTCGACTGATTCACATAAATTTAACATCAGAACTTTTGCGTTTAAACGTGATTATTTCAAATCGGTACTCATTAAACACAATGACACTGTGATACAGTGTGTGTGTGTGTGTGTGTGTGTGTGTGAGGTCTCACTTCTGCTGTAGGAGGACGGTGGTGTGTGAAACACACTCCCGAGGCCTGGTGCGGTTCGGGGAGGTGTAGTGAGGAGCGAGGAATGTGCGGACGGAGCGTGTGACGGCGTCGACTCCACCTTCTCTCCGTCCACTGAAAGGCTGAGGGACGGTTTACGGTCCTGCTTCTTTTTCACGGCCAGCTCCTGCTTTAGATCTACACAGAAGAAAAAAAAAATAAAAAAAATTATGGAAACACATCTAAAAACATCTGAATTTTCCAGAGAACTTGTGTGTTAGAGCGGCGCTAGGAAGCTCACCTCGCGCCTCGTCCTTCAGCCTCTGCACCGACTCCAGCAGGTTCTCCTTCTCGTCTAGCTCGCTCTCCAAGAAAGCGTTTCTCTCAATGACGTGGTTCATCCTCTGCTCGAAGTCCTCCAGAGACATGATGGTGGCCCTAAGAGACACGGGAGATAAGATAGATAAGAAATTCACAGTTCGACAAAGAGCCTGAATTGAAATTTATTTCCATACTGTTTCTCGGGCACCTTTTGGCTCTCTCCAGATCATCGTTGGACTGCTCTAGCTCACGGATATACTTCTGTAACTGGTCCTTGATGGCGGTCGTCTCGGCTAAATCCCCCTCCAGGGCAGAAATCCGTCTGTACATCTCAGAATGCTGGATCTCATACTTCTCCTAGATGAAAAAAAAAAAGCTGCGGTATGACCAGGAAGTAATAGATCCAATCAGAAATACAGCTAATGCATATAAATCAGATTAAAATAAACTTAAAAAAAAAAAAAAAAAAACGGGCGTTCAACAAGGTGCTTTAATCAGATTTGTGCTTCTGAGCTCTAATACACTGGTCCAGATATCTCTGAGAACAAGGGAGTGCAACCTACAAGTGATAACTTCCATTAAAAAATGCTGAATATCTTTCTTGTTGGACCGTAATCATACTCGACTGAGAATTTGGAAACTGGAGGAACATAAAAAGCCCCTGGAAATACATCTAGTGACATCTACATTTAATATCTTTGGTGTTTTCCTGGAGATAAAAATAAGAGAAAAACCTTCCAGACACACGCAGTCATCAGCTGCTTTTCAGGCTCTCAATCGGCCCTGTTGTTTTCTCAGACCGATTGTGTTCCTCTCACTAACTGCCCACACACACACACACACACACACACACGACTGTAATTCTGCAATAAAAACTATGAATGCGTTCAAACGTGTGAAAGAAGAAACCTTCGGAGAGCAAACGTTAAACAATAGTCCACCTTTTATCCAAATCCGTATTCGCTGCACTTCAAACACTTTTATTTCACAAAAAAAACCTGATCGTACGAGTCCAGCTGCTGAAACTCTTACGATTCAGACGCGTCTATTTTTCTTTGATTCTTTGTTTTTCTTTGTCTCTCCTCTTTCTCTGGTGTTTTCTCTTCTCTGCCTGTCTTTCTCCCTTATTCGTGTTTCTCTTAGTCCTTTTATATCTCTCCCTCTTTTTCCTGTCTCACGCTATCTCGTTCTCTCTTTCCTTCAGTTTTCTCGGTTTCTTCCCATCTCTCTCTCTCCCCATCTAATCTCCCCCCGTCTAATCTTTGTCCATCTTTCTTTCTCTTAGTCCGTCTTTCTCTCTTCTGTCTCGTTCACTCTTATCTTTTGCTCTCACTTTCTCAATTTCTAATACTTCTCGTGATTTTTGCAGGATGGTGAAGCAACAGAATTTTGAAAAAGAGAGGGTGATTTTAGATGGAGAAAAATTAAGGGGGGGGGGGGGTGCAGATGAAAAAAAGATGAAAAGAAGAAAGAAAAAGAAAGAAACAAAAGGGAGATTCCAGATAAAGAAACATGAAAAATCTGAAAAAAGAGAGAGAGAGAAAGAAAGGGGGATTCCAGATGAAGAAACATGAAAAGAAAAGAAAGAGAGAGAGAGAGAGAGAGAGAGAGAGAGAGAGAGAGAGAGAGAGAGAGAGAGAGAGAGAGAGAGAGAGAGAGAGAACATGAAACTGAAAGAGAGAACCAGCGGCAAGAGACAGAAATGGTGGTATAAAGAGACGGAGCAATAGTAAGAGAGAGACAGAATAAGTCCTCACAAATGGATCGCAGAGAGGGAGAGAGAGAGAAAGAAACAGAGGTTGGCAGATAGAAACATTTAAGAGACTGTCACTAGTCCACTTCCATCAGAATCACAAGACAGGATTGTCCTGTGCTTCAGCTATAAATACATCCGTGCAGCACAGATCTTCTGTGTGTGTGTGTGGGTGTGTGTGTGTGTGTGTGTGTGTGTGTGTGTGTGTGTGTGTGTGGACATTAAGAAAATGACACTTTGAGCAAGACAAGCCCTGCTGACAAAAACTCTTACCAGATGTTTTAAGAAGTAAATTATTTTAGGCGCTCAGGTACGCATTACATCGAAGGGGGATTTTTATTTATTTATTTACTGAGAGCGGAATCTAAACAACAGGAACAAACAGGTGTGTCTGAGTGTGTACAAGAACTGGTTACTGAATTGCAGATGTTCTGCTTCGAAAAACATGCCAAATCCAATGCTTGAGGGAAGAACAGGAAGCGGCGGATAAAGGAATGACTTTTTTTTGCGAGAACACTTTCATCCACACAAAAACACCACAACGGCCAACACGTGGACCAAACAGGAAACACAACTCCCCAAATCACTGTGCGTTACACAGAGAAAACAAACTACAACGCGGCCTTTGTTTCTATAGCAACTATTCATTCACACACACACACACACACACACACACACACACACACACACACACACACACACACACACACACACACAATATGAAACAAGGAGGCATTTATTTATCAGGATTTCTTGCCTGGCCGGTATGTTCTTCTGTATCACCATGGCAACCAGTTTAAAAGTGATTTTCGAAGATAAACTATAAATCTGCAAGTCAGCTGTATTTCTATAAAAACCGATAAATGCCGATATACTGATATATCGTCCGAGCCGTACCTTGAAACTTTCTAGTTCGGCGCGTAGCCTGTTGTTGGTGGACAGGAGTTCGCGGTTTCGCGATTCGCACTGCTTCAGTTCAGTCTCGAGTTCGGCTTCGTAGTCTCGACTCATCTGCTGGAACTCCTGCAGCTCGTCTTGAGCCTCGTCCGCTCTGGAAGAACACAGTCGATAAGAGCGTGTCGAATCTACACACTGCGTGTAGCATTAAAAACACAGCGTTCTGACGTTACAGCAAAACGCATCACAGAGAAAACGTTCAACAAACTATAAACAATAGATCTGAATGGGAAGCAGCACCTCTGCTGGTGCTGAGCTGCTTGCTCCCTCCAGTAATCCTGCTCTTCCCCGATGGAGGAAAACGACGGAGGTTTGGAGTCACTCATCACTGTCCAGACGGTTCTTCTAAAACAGACAGAAAAATAACAAAAAACTTCATACAAACAAAATAAACAAAAAATATACTTCGATACGCCGGCGTATTTTCAGCTGGACACAGACGTCACGAGCGCATCTGCATGTTATTGATTGATGCATCAGCCAATAGCATTTGAGATACGACTTGCCAGACTGCTCACTCTGAGCCACTCACGCGCAATTTCTATTGGTGTATTCTAAATCACGAGGTCACATGACCACCACACGCTACAATTCCCTGGATAGGATTGATCAAAGTTCACACAATAAAAAAAATTATTTATTAATTTAAATAAAAAGGCAACACAAATTTGATGCAAAAAAAAAAAAAGCTACTCTTAATTTTAATTATTTTTATAGTGTGTTTAAATAAATGAACATTAAACGAATACAGGAGGAAACTTTTATTTTATTTTTTTATTTTATAATACTGAAGACATCAAGACTATGAAAGAACACATATGGAATTATGTAGTAAATAGAAACATGTTGAACAAACCAAAATATGGTTTATATTTTAGATTGTCCAAAGTAGCTACATTTAGCTTTGATGCTAGCTTGGCAAACTCATTGCATTCTCTAAATCATATTCACAAGAGAGTCAACTAGAACAGTATTACACACATTTCCTGTCTTCTGAATGTGCCTTAAACCATCAGTTGTCAGTCATTTTCAGAAAAATCTCAAAAACTTTAAACATGTCCCCAAGTGCGGCCTCCAAAACCATCAAACGCTATGATGAAACAGGCTCTCATGAGGACTGTCCAAAAAAAGGAAGACCAAGAGCTACCTCTGCTGCAGAGGATAACTTCATTAGAATTACCAGCATCAGAAACCACAGATTTAGAGAAATACTCCCTAGAGTTCCAGCTGCAGACATGTAACTTCTGTTTGAAGGTCTTCATGGTCGAAAATGCGGCAAAGAAAGATAACGTTGGAAGAACAATGTAAATGGTAAAAATAATAAAACTAAGTAAAACCGTTTAAAGAGATTGTGCCTCACATACATACATATATACACATATATATACACACACACACCCACACCCACACACACACACACACACACATACATACACACACACATATATTGCATTTCGTTGCCTTGTACTTGTACATGTGTAATGACAAAGTTGAATCTAATCTAATCTAATATTATAATGTATCATAGCGTCAATGGCACTTTATTAAAACAAACTGTGTATATATATATATATATATATATAAATAAAATAAAAATGTCATTAAGGCAATAATGCTGTATTACACTAATTATATATATATATATATAATGTTGCCAGAGCTTTTAATTTGTGGAATGGCATGTTATATACAATAATAAAAACAATATTATTATTATTAATAATAATAATAATAATAATAATAATGCCATGCCACAAATTAAAAGCTCTGGCAACCCATTTTATTTAGTTACATCTTTTTTTCACTTTAAAGTCAAAACTTTAAATTAATTAAATAAATTCAGATTTAAGTCTCCAAACTGCCAAAAATACGGTATTTTGTTTTTTTTTTTTTATTTTAAGTAAGACTTTAATAAGACGTCATATGTGTATATGTTACACAGATTTTGATGAAATTTGTATCTAATTGTCTAAAGTATATTTTATTTCATTTGATTTTTTTCTGTTAGCCGTTGATGCTAACCAGCGCTCGCGACTTACCCAAACTTCACCAAATGTCCCCCCGGCTTCTGCTCTGACGCCCAAAACAAACGATTATCCCTTTTTTCAGGTCTCGGGTTCAAGGTTTTAATACGTTTTTTAGTAAATATAGTAAATAAATGTAAAACAATTGAGTAAAAATCTAAAGACTTTTCAAACAATAGGGAGAAAAGAAAAAAAAATCTCCTCCCGGTTCGGTTCCTCTACCGGACTCTCATCTGCGCTCGTGGAACTACTGAACGACTGCCGCGTGATCCTGCGAGCTTCAGCTCATACGCACTTAAGATGAAGACGACTCCATGGCTTGGAGATCGGCCAATGTCGCGCACTTCCTAGTGACCGTCACAACCGATCTGGATTGGACCATTTGTAATGTGGCGTCATAAGAGAGAGAGATTTGATTGGTCGGAACGGGGGTCGACGCCAAGCAGAGCGGTTACTGAGCATCGGCTGCTTTTTTAAATTGATTAATTTATTATTATCGGTATTTTATGCAGTATTAAACAACAACGCAATAATGAACCGATTAGCAGCGAAAAATGTTTTTTTATATGACAATTTTTGTTTGTAACAATTCGATATAATCCGAATTTGAAAAATATCAAAATACGTTAATAAGTTTTGTTTCTTTTATTGGTATTTTTCATTTGTTAAATGAATAAAAACAAACATATACAGTGTCTAATACAGTGTGTTTACATATTATGAGAACAGAAACACAAGGGTTTTTACTATATTGGAAAATATAATCATGCTTAATAATTATATATATACACACATACAGATTGAATATAGTAGTGATTACTATATAGTAACTGCATCAATGTGGTAATTGATTTTCAGAATGACATTAAAGTCATTATGCCTTTTATTAGTCACACTTTAAAACTCGTGTTCATTTGCTCTTACATCAAACTTACCCAGGAGGCCTTCCTGCTTCCTCCACTTCATTTCAATGAATCAAATCAGGTCAAAACAGAAAACTCTGCTTGCCCAAACTACTCATTTCCAAAATGTTTGGTGTATTACGGGCCCTGATTAATCACATTCGCCTTAATTGGAAAGGTCACATGTTTAAGAATGAGCGGAGTGTAAATCTATAAGGAATAAAAATACTTGGCACAAACCCCTGGCATTTTCTGGCCTCGGGAGGTGTTTTATGGATTATTTTAGTCTTTTACGTTATACATTATTTGGACATTTATATAGTTTGAAATGAGTGCACTCAGCTTTTGTTTATACTCCACAAAGAGACAGGATCGCCAAAAGTATGTGGACACCTGATGATCATAACCACACTTAGGCCTTTCACACAAGTTTCCACTAAACACACAATTGCAAAAAAAATCTGTTGCAATCCTGGTCCCTCATCTTCCCAAACCCGATTTAACACCAACAGGATGAACTGGTACATCAACTATATGCCTGGTCGCTTTTTTTAAGTATTGGGACACACAAAATTCATATGCTATTCTTTCACAAACTGTTACAAGGATGAAGGCACACAATTGTATAAGATGTCTTTGGATGCAGTGGCATACATTTTTCCCTTTACTTCGGAACTAGGAGACCCAAACCAGTTCCAGCACGAAAATGCTCCTGTGCACAAAAAGCCAGCTCCAAGAAGATAAACTTTACACGATGAATGTTTCATGCTGACTGCACCCCAGGCCTCCTCACCTCACCTACATCAATACTTTACCAACAGCCTTGTGGCGAACAAATTTCATACAAATCTCCACAAAATCTAGTGGAAGATTTTCCCAGAAGAGTGGAGCAAATAATAACAGCAAACGGAAATTAATCGAGGAATGGGATGTTCAAAAAGCATGTTTGAGTATGAATCATATATATAAAAATTTATCTCTTTGGTCCAGGACAAACATAATTTAATTTCATTCCTATAGTCAAACCTGAAAATCTAATGGAAAGCGTTCTCAGAAGAATGAGGATATAAAAAGTTATGGTCAGGTACATAAAAATCTTTGGCAATATAGTAGCAATTATTGAAGACAACTAAATAATCTGATACATCAACAAACCTGGTACATAAAGATAAAGAGCGATGGTTGTAAAGACTTCATTCAAACCCAAGACGTCCCTGAATTTCGACGTAGGCAGCAATCAACAAAAACATCACATCATAAAAAGCAAAGGTTCCCAAACTAAGGCCCGCCCCCTATATCCAGGACAAAGCCAGACATATTTTAAAGATTTAATTTTAAATGTTTTAATTGCATCATATCTGTATTTTATAATAAGGGTTGCCACTCGGTTAATAAAAGAGGTCGAGGCACCAATAAATGCCTATAGTTTTTCCGGCTTCTGTTCCGCTGTCGTCACAAGAGCGGCCTCTAGTGACGGATCACTGAAACCACGTGGTGTGTGATTTCACACGCAAGACAAAGCGCTGCACGTAGAGCACAATATTATACTCAATTATCCATAATTTATTAATGATAAGTATATTCATAAATATACTAATTTATTTAATATGGCACATTTTCATAACTTGGTAGTTTTTCTCTTTTATTAAGGTCACTACTATTTTACATGGTGTCACGTTAAAATGGATACTGAATAAAATACAATCGGTTGATTAATCGGTTCTCAGTAAATTCAAACCAAACTTGAAAAAATAATTCCACAATTGGTCAACCCCCAACTATTAACAGAGCCGAATTATTTGTTATATTCACCCTCCAACCATATACACATACAAGCTCATTTGTCTGTATGGTGCATGAAAACCAATCTAGAACATTAGGAGGCGTAATAAATACATTTCCAATACTGGAAGTCTAAAGGAGAAATAATGTGGCCCTCTAAAAAAAAAAAAAAGTTTGTGGACCCCTGGTATACGGTATGAACGGTCTGGACCGTAATAGGAATCACACACCTGCAACTCATCACACACACTTATAGCCCCAGTGTGTTCACCTACAATAAGGTGAGCCCCCCCAAACCCCCCCCCGAGAGAAAGAAATTCAGTCCACGCAACTTAGAATCGTAGAATTTCCCCCAATTTAATAGTTTTGTCATAGAAGTTTTGCTTTAATAACATGTAAGCACGCTCGAGCGCTCTGCAAGAACGCTACGAGAGGAAACCCGAGGCGTATGTATGCGCATGTGCTCGTGTGCGTGGAAGTGAAGGGAGACGATACGACCGAGACACCGAATCACATTTCCGGCTTTTTTGACTGGTTACAGTTACACAAGCGAACTCTGGTCCACATTTTTTTTTTCATAATGGCGTCTTCGCTGTACATCGTGTTCCTCTGGTTTTGGAAAAAGAAAAAAAAAAGAAAAAAAAAAGGTATATATAACACACGCGATCGTCGTCTGCGAGTCTGCTGCCGGGAGACGGAAAATAAATGGCACTGCTGAGCTCTCAATATGAGAAAGCTGACAACGTGTGAACTCGATTTCTGTTCTTTGCTTACAAACGTATTTCTTGTGAAAGATGATGTTTTCGTGAGATGGTTCCTCAGGAGGGCGGGGGAGGCTCGGAAACGTGTTGCTCCTGCAGCGACGCACGCGCCGCTCTCGTCCGTGTTCGGGTTCTCCACGACATACACACACACACACTCGCACACGCGCATACACACGCACGCTCTCTCGCACACGGAGGTTTTCAGTCTTTCTCAGCAACAAGCTTCAACACTTTCCCAATGGCAATGGTCTTTCCTGAGAGAGAGACAAAATATGAAAATATTCCAGAAGGTTCTAGATTAAAGCAAAAGGAAATTCCTTTGAATAAGCATTTACACACACACACAAACACACACTACTGACCTTCGTCCCTCAGGGTGAACCGGCCCATCTGGGGGAAGTCTTTGAATGTCTCGAGGCAGATGGTCCCAGCGGTTCGAAGGCGAGCGATGCAAACTTGGTCCTGTTTGACGAAGCGAGGTCGCGTCTTGCTCTTCTCACCCGTCTTTTTGTCCACCAAACAAATTAAGGCCTGCACAAGACCACCACACCAATAAATGCTATGCCGCAAATGAAAAGATCTGGCAACCCATATTAAACTAGGTCAAACTGGAGTTGAGCTCAGGATGGGGTCATAGTGGTGATTGACACCTCAGTATTATTTTGGCATGTGATCTCCATGCAGTAATTTCTTTGAAGTTCACATCAAAAAGACACATCAAATGTCTATTAGAAAAATTGACACAATGCTGAGAAATAGAAAAGAGGAAAAAGTGGTAATGCAGAATGTTTTGTTTTTACCGTAATCTGGACTTCCTCAATGCAGGTGTGAATGTGCAGGACTGCATTGTAACCTGGGCAGATGATGGACTTGTGTTCAATGATAACGATCTGAAAAAACAACAAGTGAATGAATTAATGAAACACATACGCTCCAACAAGGTTCGTACCTAGACGCCAATAAAGTGATCTGATGAAGGACACGAAGCATGTACTCGAGTTAATTAAACATTAAATAGCTATTAAATATTACATTTCTTCTATTAAAGTTCTTGCTCTATGCAGCCTCTAAGACTCCTAGAACACACACTGTTTCTGGTTTTGTTCGAAAATCTAGTTTACCTGAGCGTCGAAGGTGCGCCCCGAGTGACAGAGGTTCTCCGGAGTGCACAGGATGAATCCGGGCAGGATCTCTTCTTCTTCAATACCTTTGAGTCGAAGCTTCAAGTTTTCTCCGGGTCCTGCGTCGTCCGTCTCGACGTCATCTGAAAGCAGGCTCAGCACCTCCACAGTGTGCTACACAAACACACATGCATAAGCAAAACTGACACACAATTTCACACTTTCACTTAGTAAATATATTTCTAAAAGGTGCTATCGACATGAAATCTTTACCAGATGTTGCTAACAACTCCTACAATCCACAATGCTTTTGGCCCATTCTTCCTCACAAACACTCATCAAATCCTGAAGTTTCTGTGGGCCTCTTGTATAAACTCTGATCTTTTGTTCTTTCTATAGATTTTTAATGGGATTCAACGATTGTCTTGACCATTCCAGCAGCTTTAATTTCTTTCTCTGAAATCAAGAGTTTGGGGTCATCGTCTTGTTGAAATGTCCACCCTCGTTTCATCATCATGATCCTGCTAGATTGCAGCAGATTATTTTTCATCAAGAACGTCTCTGTACATTTTTCCATTCATCCTTCCTTCAATTATAGGAAGTTCTCCAGTGCTGAAAAACAGCCCCACACCATGATGTTCTCACCTCTAAACTTCACTGTTGGTATGGTGTTTCTGGGGTGATGTGCAGTGCCATTTATCCTCCAAACATGGTGTGTGTTATAGCAGAGCTCATTTTAGGTCTCATCTGACCAGACTTTATTCTCCCAGTATTTCACAAGCTTGTCCAAAATGTTGTGCAGCAAAACTTCGACATGCTTTTTTTTTTTTTCAGAAATGGTGAAATGATGTTCTTTCCACTTCTGGATTATGGACCCAACAGTGTTTACTAGAACATTCAGAAGTTTAGAAATCCTTCCGTAACCAATGCAGTCAATATGTTTCGCAACAATTAGGTTGCGCAGATCTTAAAAGAGCTCTTTGTTTTTACCCATCATGAGATGTTTCCTGTGTGACACATTGGTAATGGGACACCTTTATACAGGTCATCAGTTGGGACTGAAGCAGCTGATATTCATTTTCACTGACACGGGGCAGGACTGCTTTCTAATTACTGATTGATTACAGCAGGTGTCTTGTCTTTTCATGCCTTTTTTCACCTCCCTTTCTTTATGTGTTCAATACGTTTTCCCCCTGTGTCATTTCACATTATTGCACATAACTTATGGACATGTGTGGTTTGATTTATTTGTGTGTGTGGACTGCATGGGTTCTTACCAACATCTGGTAAAATCATGTGTCAATAGCACCTTTAGAAAAATATTTACTGAGGAATAAGTTGAAATGTTCAATAGTTATTTTACCTGCTATATTTATTTATTTGATATTTTCAAAGCTAAATAACTCAAATGCAGCCCCTAGTGGCGAATCACTGACATGTCATTTGTTGACTAGTCTTTTTTTAAATTCATTTTGGATGCAACTGTTTATATTTATTACTATTGCATTTATTTGGAGTGTTACTTTGTGTCTTATTTTCCTCAATATTTATTCATTTTCATATTTATTTCATTTAGCACATGTCCTGTGGTCTAATAAGACTAAAAAACAAACAAAAAAAAACAAGCTGCCCATATTAATTAAATGCCTATTCAATACAAGATATTTACTATTCCTGTGGAAACACCAGGAGATGCTTTCTTACCCTGTTGGGCATCATCACAAGTTGCTGTGCTTTGCTGATGCAACCAGACTCCAACTTGCCCAAAATCACAGTGCCCATGTCCTAGAGAAGATCAGAATGTTTTCATCATGAGTTTTTAGTTCTGGACACTATGAACATCTCATATACAACACCTTGTTCTGGAAAACCTTACAGTATCTTAAAACGGGTAGGAAAGAAGAAATATATACTACATAGACAAAAGTATTTAAATTCTTCTCCAAACTATTACACCAGCGCCTGACTTTACTAATAACCTTGTGTCTGAATGAAATCTCACAAATATACTGAAACAGAAAGAGTGGAGGTAATTATAACAGGAAATGGGGACTAAATGTGGAAAGGGGTGTTCTGATGTCTCAATACTTTTGCCCATATAGTGTCCATATCACTAAACAAATCATTAATCTTCATTTGGAGACAAAAAAAATAAAAAAAAATAAAAAATGCACTTATTTGTAATAGACTTTATAAAATCTTCACCTTGTATTTATCTACAATCGGTAACCTGACTGGTCCGTCGCTCGATCTGCTGAAATGTGGCAAACTGTCCAGGTGTGGAATGAACGGTAATCCTCTGTAAATATACAATGAGTTAATTTAGATATTTAGATATAGATAGATACACAAATTTGGAGGGAAAAAAGCCATTAAATCTCCAAAGCATGTCATTAAATCGCGTAATAAAACAATATCGATCTGGTAACAATAAAAAATTTATCATGATCTAACGTATCACAATTCTGATATTAGATCCTAATATCGCCCGGCCCTACGCTAGATAATGACTAGGTGAATATTCTTAAAGATGGTCCCTTCTCAGTTATACAGCACATGTTAATAATTAGCATTACTACAGGTTGGAAAGGGGTGTAATATTTGTTGTGTTATCAGTGCTGGACAGTAAGGAAGTGAATGTAATTCATTACTGAACACGACACAGCGAGTCACCAATCAGGATCGAGCGCTCGCTCTGTCAAACTCGTTTTAATTGGCGCTTGGTGTATCTACTGATCACCAACATACACTTCAGCATCAGTTCAACAGCAAGCAGAACATTCAGAGAGGAATAAGTCCAGACTCGAATTCGCCACAACACGTGGGGTTATTTACATGATTTTTTTGAAGTAGTCAGGTTTTGGGTTAATGATCATTAATATCATTCCATTAATAGATCAGTGTTTTAAAAGTAAGTCTTTTTTCCCCATAAACTGAGTTGATTAAGTAAAGAGTCTTGCTGTCATATTGCTTCTAATTTGTTTACTGATGGGCCAAGAAGCTCTATTATGTACAAGTTACTCTGCCACCTAGTGGTCATTAAGGATTTTACAGCATTAATGTATTCACTCGGTTCAACCTCGAATCAGACAGCAAACGTTTGAACAGCTTTTTATTAATAATTAATTTTATTTGTTAATTCAAGCAATTTTTTTTGAAAGATTGCTTCACTACTTTTTTTGTTTGTATCATTCTGGGATGTTGAAGAAGCTGTTGTGTTGTTGGTTAATGTAATATTGAGGTGTACAATTTGATTTGTGCCTCTGAAAAATCGACTGTGTTTGGCTTTTCAGTAACGTGTGTCTCGGTGATGAGGACGAGTGCATCTTTGAGTCTACGTTCAATACGAGTCGAATACTCAAGTACTGCTCAAATCACTTTTACTCAAGTCATATTGGAATTGGACTTTTGCACTCTATACTTTTACTCAAGGATGATTTGCAGGTACTTATTTTTTTTACACCTCTGCTTTTAAAATTTTATGTGAAAATCTGATTAGTGTTCACTGGTATTGTAGGTGGACGATATGGCTGTAGATTAGATTTCATTTATTTGGAAACTGACATCTATTACAGTTAGATAAGAACTTTGCTCTCCACTTACGTGTACCAGGAGCAGTGCTCCACTGGTTCTTTCAGGTTGGCCCCTGTCAGTCCTGAACATGGCATGAAATGAATGTCTTTTCTGGGATTGAATCCCACCTTCTTCAAAAATGGCACCAGTTTCTCCTTACACTCCTCGTATCTGTGGAGAGACGTTCACAAGCATGATGAAACGCAACGTCTTTCATTTACCAGACCGAGTTTATCCTGGTCTATAAGCATGAAGACCAGCATTTGATCACAGTTACGCAGATTCCTCACCTCTCCAAGCTCCAGTTCACAGTGGGATCATCCATTTTGTTCACGAGGACGATCAGGTGTTTGACTCCCGCCGTTTTGGCCAGCATGGCGTGCTCTCGCGTCTGGCCTCCTTTCTCGAACCCCGTCTCGAACTCGCCTTTACGCGCCGAAATCACCTGCGGAGAAATCACATTGTTGCTCTTCAAGATGATCAGAAACAAATGTGAAGGATTTCTGAATATCTCCGAGCACTTTTCTGCAAGAGCAGTTTAATAACACACTGATTTATTTCTATGTATTTCAAATAACCACTAGGTGAATATTCTTAAAGATGATCCCTTCTCAGTTATACCATTTAAAACAGCACAGCGTTTTCCCAATTTATTACTTGAGGTCAATAAAGCCATGAGAACTCTCATAGGGAATTTGCATTTGGGGAAATTCGAAGGGAACAGATTTCAAAAGTGTACCACAAGCTGCCTTTGGACCCGAGCTGGACAAGAGACACCACTACGTACAGGTGAAATTTATTTCCGGGAAGCGTGACTAGATTTTGAAGGAATATGACGGTTATTGCGCTTAACGACTCACCAGAACGGCTAAATCAGCTTGCGACGCCCCTCCGATCATGTTCGGGACGAAGCTCTTGTGTCCCGGCGCATCCAGGATGGTGAAGTGCTTCTTCTCAGTCTCAAAATAAGCACGGCCCACCTCCACGGTTTTACCCTTATCTCTCTCTTCCTGATTTGTATCGAGGGCCCAAGAGAGGTACCTGAAGGGAGCACAGATTTTTACACACAGATCATTCAAGACTCTTCCACATTGAAGACAGACGTCTCTTACTAGGACCACATGGAGACAGAAGTAATTCTGAATACAAAGAATATCTAAATGGTCCGTTTTCTTCACGAACAGTAGTAAGATCTTGGTGTGACCACTAAGATAAATCTACTCTGATAGTCTTCTTTTATCTAAGGTCCCCTGGTGGTCTAGTGGTTAGGATGCGGCGCTCTCACCGCTGCGGGCCGGGTTCGATCCCCAGTCAGGGAACCGACCCCAGCCACTCTTAGTGCCGGTCCCAAGCATGGATAAATGGGGAGGGTTGCGTTAGAAAGGGCATCCAGTGTAAAAACATGTGCCAAATCAAACATGCGGAGGATCCGCTGTGGCGACCCCTAACGGGAGAAGCCGAAAGAAAAGTCTTCTTTTATCTCCCAAGTTTAGAAAGATGACATGGATGCAGGAAAACTACTTCATGCCTTTTTCCCATTACAGTTACTATGGTAACGGCTTGTTTATTGTTTGTTTATAATGGAAGGACCATGAATATATAGTATATATATTATCATTACAAGGAAGGAGTCTCCAATATCGGAGCTTCATTAAAGTCAGAAATAAAGTTATGTTCTCAGCTACACAAAGCTGTGACTGCTGGGGTCCTGACCCCATAGCTGCTAAGTAGGGAATAAAAATATAACACAAGTAAAAAAAAAACAAAAAAAAAACAAGGAACTATGTTCTAATACGTTTATTAGACTACACAACATAACTTTCAATTACCAGGTTTCCCTGTTCTTCTCCTTGGCCTCTCTTTCGTATTTCTCCAGAGTCCGTTTCTCCACCATGCCTGTTAGATACCTGTGAAGTGGAAATAACACACAGCAAAAGGTCAAACACCACACAAAAAAAATTAATAATTAAATTATACATACATTATATATATATATATACAGTGGAACCCGGTTATCTCGACCTCGGTTACCTCGACAACCCTATTAAGTCGATGTTTTTGAAGTGGAACCGCCAAATTCTCGCTTTTTCTAAGCATTTTTTTATCGGTTATGTCGCCGAACCCTGATATCTCGAGCACAAGGGGGGAAAAATTACCATTTAACGTCAGTTAAATGATCGGTGCTGTGCAGCCGCAGAAGAACTCGCGAAAGTGGCGGAAAAATCAAACCTTACAGCTGCTCCAGGTGTTGTATTGTATACTGGTGAATCTCTGCTGTTAGTTACTGCACATATGCCTTTTGTTGTTAAATGTTATGCGATGAACGGGAGGCGAAAGCCGCGCTTGGCTGCACATAGAATGAACACCGGCAGGATCGGGGGGGAATCCGCGATGGGCTTTGGGAAGAAAAGAGCAGCCGGTGAGAGAGTGCCGGTGGGAAAACACGTACCGGGATACGCATGAGCGATAACAACGACCGCCGTGAACCAACATATACCAACAATAACGGACAGTGAGAGTGTGGAAGTTTAAATAGGAGCTGGTGATGATGATAAACGAGCACTATATGTGCACGATTGAAGCCGGGAGCTTCAGAGAAAGCGGCCGAAAAAACACCTGCCACGCCGAAGGGGGCGCCGAAGGGGGCGTGGCAGGTGGATTCCTGACAGATAAACATGTACTGTATGTATTTTTATAACATGCCTTCATCAAACAAATCGCGGCAACGCTGTTGTGTAAAAACCCCTCCAAAAACACGTGCATGCACTTTCACATTTATTAACGCACATCATGTACATTACTGCCGCCATTTTGATTTTCATTTATCTCGATCATCAGTTACCTCGATGCTTTTTGGCGACCCCCTAGGACATCGACATAACCGGGTTCCACTGTGTGTGTATGTGTGTATATATATATATATATGCGCTTCTAGAATTCAGACAAACAGCACCATCTAGTGACTACTAAAAAAAAAAAAATAGGACCACCAGCAAGAAAAACTTTGTGACATGTCAAGATCACGAGGGGGAAAAAAAAACAAAACAAAACACACAAAAAAATAAATAAATAAAAAAAAAAAAAAAAAAAAAAAAAACACGCCCTCTGTGGGAACCTTTTCAGGAAACAAGGATCTAATAAAGGTATCAAAAAACTGAAAACTGAAACCTGGAGATTTAAAAGTGCTGAAGACTAAGAATTATTAGGCAGCGGATACTTACATGATCTGTCCGCCGATGGTCGATTTGCCGGCATCTAGAAGAAAGTACAGGAGTAAAGCAACATGGTGAGAAATGAAAAGAGGTCATAATCCACATCTATTTACTATCTATCCATCCATAGACACACAGCAGCTACCTCTCTCTATCTATCTTCTCTTTACTTTCTTCCTTCACCTTTTATTTATCTAAATTTTCTACAGTTTACCTTCTTACCTGTCCATCTCCACACTACCCACCTGTCCCTCACCCTACAGCCCCCCCCCCCCCCCCCCCCCACCCTCAGGCTCAGTTTGTTAAGCAAATATTTCCAAAGTCTTTACAGCATGTCACCGTCTCCTTGCTCCACCTTCACTCCTTCCACAAAGCAACAGAGACATTTTTTCCCCCCTCGTCTGTCGGTCATCGTACGGCCCTTATTATGACACAATCAATCCACAGCAAACAAAAAGCCCACTCTGAATCGTAACGTGTTTCCTGGTGTTTCACATGAAAACACAGGTGGAGAGCGATCTCCAAACATCACTGAAAGACTTTATCTATTTAAAAAAATACACAGGAGTTTCTCTCGCAACCTTTACATAACCGGTATTCGCTCAGTCCTGATGTTCTGGCTCTTATCTGTGTCCAAGGCCAAGTTTTATCTGCTGTCAAAGTCGTTCACACGAACGAAACCTTTCTTCCCACCAAAATTTCCACCATTGTGCCTTCAGAGTTCTTCAGCGAGAGTCTTTAGACATCTAAAAAACATTTAATGACCTATATCCAGCGTACGATTTTGGACAAAAGGTGGTCCTAAATGGTGGCATACTGTGGGATCGGTTCTAAAGAGTCATGAGGTTCCTCCTCATACAATCCGTTTCCACCGTCACCACTACCTCCCTCTGGTACAGGGATAAACCTCCACTAAAATGTATATGTGAAATCGCGTATCATCCACGTATCGCGAAAAGGCAGTAAGATAAATAGAAAAACGCTAAACTGAGCTCTACAAAAAAACATTAAAAACTTACGGCAAATCATTCAATCAAACGGTTAACATTTTGTACTATTGCATTAATATAAATGTTATTAATATTTGGCATTAAATAGAAAAAAAAAATCAATGATATCCGATAAACTGTATCGTGTAATCATTTATCGCGATACTGCTGTAGTAACGATATTCTCGCCCAGCACTACCGCACATACTTCCTCAAAAACACACAAAACACTGAATCGCTTTTAGATGTGGTAGGACTCGCATCAGTGGTTACAATGCTTCTGATCAGGTCATGAGTTCCAATTCCAGCTGCTGCTGGGCCCTTGAGCAAGGCCCTTAACCATCATCTGCTCAGGTAAATAAATGAGAATTCCAAATCGTCTGCCAAATGCAGTAAAAACAAACCTGAAACCCTTTCTAAGAACCTGCGAAAAACCCATCGCATATTTAATACGCTCCAATCTTCTGTTTTTGCTCTTATAATACCCTTCAGTATTCTGGGAAGATGTTCCACTAGATTTTGTGGAGATTTGTGCTTGTTCAGCCACAAGGCTGTTAGTAAAGTCAGGTGATGATGGAGGTGAGTCGAGGAGGTCTGGAGTGCAGAATTATTCCAA
This sequence comes from Silurus aristotelis, assembly GCF_946808225.1. Classification (NCBI taxonomy): domain Eukaryota; kingdom Metazoa; phylum Chordata; class Actinopteri; order Siluriformes; family Siluridae; genus Silurus; species Silurus aristotelis. Next base: position 2,994,805 of record NC_139590.1, read on the forward strand.
CGGTGTTGAAACTCTATAGCAGGAGATCTTCTACTCCAACCCATGTAAAGGACTTGCTTTGTGAGCAAGAGCCTTCTCATGTGGATAAAGTGCAGGTCTGATCCTTTTTCTGGACACTTTCTTCTCACAGTCCGATTGGTCAGAAAATGTAGATTAAATCTCTATAACTAACTCAGGACCAACTAATTCATTTCTATACCCGACGTAAAAAATAAACTAATGAACTTCTGTGGAGTAAAAGAAAATCAAACACTTGCTTTTATGGTATACGAGGAAAAGCAATCATCTGGCGAGGGAGTAGAACGTCACTCACCTACGTGGCCGATGAAGACCACGTTGACGTGCTCTCTCTTGGGAGCGTTGGGCTGAACGGGAGTCACTTTCGGCATTGGCGCTTCTTCGTCCTCCTCCATTCCCTCCTCCTGAGGCGAGTCTTCCTCTCCCCCTTTCTGATCCCAGCTCTCTTCCTCGGCCGCTGTCACTCCATCCACCCCAGAGCCGTTCTCCACGGGTCGAGCTGCTGCCACAATAAACACTCATCAGCGCTACACACACATACTCAAGTCACACTTTACTGTTTACACACTCAACATGTTGCTACCACCTTCCCCAGGAACCAGTTATAAATCCTAGTGAAGAAAAAAAAGTGAGTGTACTAACATCACGACGTACTTCTTGATCTCGACTTTTAAGATTTACCAACTTAAATCCAGGATCACATGATCAACGATTAAAGTGTTGGTCTTTGGCACCAAGCTGCCACTTCTGGGCCCCTTAGCAAGGCCCTTAACCCCTTAACTGCTCAGCTGTATAAATTAGATCATTGCCAAAATCCATAAATGTAAATACAGTGATACTGAACACTTATAACTGAAATTGATCATAAATTGAGAGAAGCGGTTTAAGGAAACAGATTATTCTCCACGAATTTCGGCTGATATTTACCTTCAAAAAATATTAATAAATAAAAAAATGAAAAAATAATAAAATAAAAAGTACACATTCACTCACCAGCCAGTTCCGAGACCTCGATATGGTCATCCTTCTCCGGATCTGCAAAGAGAAAAAAAGGAAAAACATTCTTTCATGAAGAGGAAACGATAACATGCAAAGCTGAACATGCGTCACTTTTTCTCCCCAGTGTGTGTGTGTGTATGTGTGTGTGTGTGTGTGAGACTCCACATGCTCCAGTACTGAAGGTGGGGCTGTAAAAGGTTTTCACTTATTTTCCTTGGAACAATTCGGCTTAGACTTGTGTTTGTTTTCTCAGCTACCAGTTCGGTCCCTGTTTACGCCTCACCGCCAAATCAAAATGGCCGCATGCAACAAAAATATAAATTTTAAATGACTGTTAAGTAGATTGAGGTCAAATCTATAGTGCTGGTTGTTTTGAGCACTGTTTTGCTGTTCCTGAACCGCTCGCTCAAGATATACGGAGCGCAGGAAATTGTTTTCACCGGATTTGGATTCTGCATTTATCCCCAAAGTCGATTCACCAGCGAGACATGATTCATGAGTAAACGGTCTCTTTGGTGACCATCAGATCGACAGTTTAGGGCCTTAACCACCAAATCACCACTTCCCTTTTCTGATCCAACCCAAGAAATAAAAAAAATAAGAAAAGAAACGCCCTGTGTAGCATGGATTTAAAAACAATCTTAAAAATTTATTAAATTAATTAATTAAGTAGCTAATTTTAAAAAAAGAAAGGGGGGGGGGGGTCACGTCGTCAAAACAAACATAACGGGGTAAAAACGTGTACATCTTTTTTTTGCTGGTAGACAGGGCTTGAGCTTCCCTTTCACCACGTGCACACGAGTCATGTGATGTCAGTGGTTTAGGACATGACATGCGTCGCTGTATCTATGTTACGTGACACTAGGCTAATTAATTTTATTCATTATTAATTTTGGACAAAGGAAAGCGATAGCTGTATGTGGATGTGAGGACGTGGTCTACTTCACGGTTTATTAAAAAAGAGGGCGGAGCCGAAGGAAACGAGTGGTAAAGATCATACACCTGCGCGTTGCTGTACTAACGAGTGTACGATCCTTACTGCTCGTTTCCTCCAAGCTCCACCCTTCATTCACAAACCGGAGCTTGACCACGCCCACACCACCACATGACGACTATCCGAATTCAATTCAAAAGAAACCTACAGGGTCCCTAAAAAAGTCTGACGTGCAACAATTTACAGGGAAAAGCGGCAATGAAATCAAACACAAATACGACCAACGCCAGAGCCCTATTCAGACGTGATTAGAGCGACGTGGTCATTAAGACGTTTCCTATTTGACCGAGTCTCTTTTGTGACTTTATTTCCATCCGGATTGGCCTGTGTTTTTCTCAGGGATCGATCTGTTACATACACTTTCTAGTCTGAAAGTTCTCTCGAAGGAAAAAAACACCACGATTTGATGTGTTGAGACACAGTGGCCTTGATAGAGCTCAAATTAATCAATTAAGGAGGCGGGGCTTAACCTGTAGTTTGTTATTTAATAACAAATCTGTTAGGCGAGATGTAGAAAAACCCCCAACACACACCTGCTGTATTTTCCCAAAACCAGTCACCTGACCCCTTTGATCCCGGTTTACTTTTTAATCCGTATTAAAACCTAAGTACATATCTGGAGGCAAAAGTAATGGCACCCACACCATTTTGGAGTGCCTTTTCTGTCCAATAGGGAGCCACGGGGTTAAAGGGGTAGAAAATGCAAAACACAAAATTGTGAATGCTGTTTATTATAAATATTTTTTGACCATCCACATTTGAACAGTTTACATTTTTAAAACTATTTCAAAAATAAAACGCCTGCTTAGTTAAATATTATATTAAATATTTTATAAAAAAAATGGAATAAATCAAATTGCAAAAAAAAAAAAAAAACATTAAATGAAATAGTTTACATTTGTTAAACACCATTTGGTTAAAACAGATGTGTGTGTGTAAGAGTGTGTTTTACATTTAAATATTTAATATGAACTGCTATTTATTTCAGCGATCACTTCCCTGATATGTGGAATTGTCAAGATTTTCTCCTTTTAAAGATAAATGATTGAAACTGGACATAAAACGCGAAAGAATCAATAGCACTAGCATTAGCTGCTAACCAGGAAGTAGTCTGAAGCTAACGCTAACGAAATGTTTTCAAGGTTTTTCCGACTTATTTTACTGCACGTCTTATCCTGCTTATAATTGTGTTTGTGACGAAAAAAAAAACAAAAATCTTAAATCTATAGCGCAATTGTTCTCTAAAGTTTCCACGCGTACGCAAAACAAATCGTATTTCCGGTACGCAGCGAGTCGCCGCACTGACACTGCGCTAACTCTAGTTTCTTTGTTATAGCCTTGGCATTGTTCTGTACGTTTTGAAGTTTAAAAATAATTTAAACTTCAAAGTAGATAAACAAAGTAGCGGTCCGCCACTTGATACGTTCCCCAGAAAACTCGGATTGTAACTGTGTTCCGCACGTAAAAAGGAAAGATTTCAGTATGAATACGTGCACCGTTACACCCCCCAATCTAAATGACTTTAGAATGACTTTTCAACCCACATCAACAACAACGCCGCTGTTAACCACCCCCTCCCTCCCCCGGACTGTGGTCCACTTAATACAGGACATCTTCATAAAGCTCCAGGTGATGATCTATCTAACTGTATCTATTTATACATCTTATTTTTGATGATCAACATCAGTGGTGTCCGATCTTTTTCCACTAAGGGCCAGTGTGGGTGCAGGTTTTCATTCCAACTAAACAAGTCCAAACTAAACTCTACCTGTTTACATCTAATGATAGAAGGTGTGGCCCTTGATTGATCTGACTGAATACCTGGACACACACCGGCTCTTTGTGGAAAAGATTGGACACCCCTGATTTACATGATACAAATTTAAAGACTCTTGGTGTGTTAAGTCACCAGGTGTGCTACAGATGTGATGCCAGTGCTAATATATATTATATATACATACACACATCTCTTAATATGTAAAGTAACGGGAGTGGTACACGTGTTCTATTACTACTAGTGTTAAACCCCAGGACATCTTCAAGAAGCTCCTGGTGATGATCTGCATATCTATCTATCTATCTATCTATCTATCTATCTATCTATCTATCTAGTTCTCTCTCATTGTGTGTGTGTGTGTGTGTGTGTGTATATATATATATATATATATATATATATATATATATATATATATACACATACATACATACATACACACATACTTTATACACTGAGCCATAATATACCAGATGTGGTACAGGTGTTCTACTGCGCATGCGCCTGCTATAAATCACAGATCATCATCAAAAAGCTCTTGGTGATTTTATTATATTACTAATTAAATATTTTCTGAAAGACTTTTGGTGTGTAAAGGACCGCTAGCCTGCTAACCGGCTTCAACACGTGTGTTAATTCGGGGTCGCAGATTCACAAAATGCCAGAGAAACTAATTAAATCAAATGATATCTTTATAATAATTCAGTATGTAATGAGTAAAGTCGCTCTTCGTGCTGACGTAAAAAAAAAAAGCGAGAGAACTTTACACGGTTTTCTCCTTCCTCTTACCGTTGGTTGGGTTAGCTTAGCGGAGTGTAGCCTAGCCTAGCCTAGCTTAGCATGGTAGAGTATAGAGAGCTAGCACGCTTTAGACGGCTGGGGGGGGGGGAGTTTACCGGCACCGGTGGCGATGGTTTTCGCCGGCGCTTTCACGATGTATCCGGGGAAAAACTCCGCCGCGTTGACGTTCGGGACGAAGGGCTTGGCGTTGACGTTGAGGGCGGTGAACGAGTCGCAGAGGCCGGCCGGAGCGCCAAGCGGGGCCTCGCTGCCTTCATCCTCCTGCTCCCACGAATCCGGGGCAGCGTCTCGCGCTGGCTCCATTGGCGCGCGCGCGTGGGGGGGAGGGGGGCTGAAACTGCAAATATATATTCTCTTTTTTTGTTCTTCTTCTCTTTTTTCCCTCTCTCTGTGTTATCCGTTTATACGAGGGGGAAAAAAACCTCTGGATCCGAATTAAACTCGCGGTAATAAAGCCGCCCCCTGACCCCCGGTCAAACTTCTCCGGAGCTCCAAACGCTGGATTCAGCAGCCGGTCCACGGTGCACGCGCAAGGGGGGGGCATTCGCTCACTCACCAGTAACTCCGTGTGTCGCACGAGAGTGACGGCTTCCCCCCTGACGTACAAGAGCATCCTGGGAAATAGAGTCTTTCACGATACATCGCTTCAGTACCGCCTTGTATGAAAAAATGTCCGAAGAAACTACATTACCCAGCTTTACATTCAGATACGCGTACAAGCCCTACACTTAAAGCAACCGAAATGAATGTCAAAGGATGTCCCAGTATCTCAGAAGTGATGGGAAGATCGGATTTTCTTAGTGACTTGATTCTTTGAATCTCGTTTATCAAAATGAAAGAATCTTTCTTTTGGACTCATTTAATTACCTTCACAACGCATATGGTAGTCACGTGACATAAATGTGTAATTATCTCAGCATAATAATACTAATAACTACTAATATTATATTAAATATTAATAATAATATTAACTAATTATATTACCGACTAATCATTAAGCACAAAAAACAGAAAACTAAAGTTTTTATTTTATTAAACCAACTTCATTTTTATTTTTTTATTTTTTTACAATCTGTATAAAATATAGTAACATTATGTATGTGTATGCAAATTATGAAAATGTTCCTTATTTAAACAAAACTCAAACAAAGAAGAAATTGCACAAGTCAGCATTACCTGCACTTCTTATTTCCATGTTCCACGTAAGTGTGTGTGTGTGTGTGTGTGTGTGTGTGTGGATTGCTTATGTGTTTAGTTTCTTTATTCCATTATTACCTGCAGAGTCAGAACCTTTCAGTCTTGTAGAACACCCATGTCTGTACTTACTTATACAGTTGTCAATACAAACATGGAGAGGTTAGATATCACAGGGCAAAAGGTAAAAAATTAGTGACAATAACGTGTGATAAAAAAGAAACTGAAGTAAACATGCCAACTGCATTTCTTTGCTGTGCAATGCCAGTGTAGTTCTATCTATCTATCTATCTATCTATCTATCTATCTATCTATCTATCTATCTATCTATCTATCTATCTATCTATCTATCTATCTAATCTATGCAATCAGGAAATTAGCTAAACTAATGCCTGAGTCCAACAATTTACATTGACATTAATGCTTTTATAAGTGCAATTGACAAACAAACCACACACACATCAGGAATGTTAACATTTCCTTCAGATATGTTGGTAAATGGTGATTTAAAAGCCCTCATTTGACTAAAAATCCTCACTAATTACTTAGCATGAAGTTACACTTAGCATAATTAGCACTGAATGCTAACCCCAGGTCAGAGTGTTATACTATAGATATTTCAGTGGTGTTTCCAAAAAAAAAAGTCTACCTACTTTCTGTAATAAAAGTTTCCTCAAAAAGAAAGAAAGTTGACGAGTGTCATTTGGCATCGTAACCTTTATTATAATTTACAGACTCGCTTTCTGGAGAAAGCTCACGTGATTATAAAAACGGATAGAATCCACGGAATTTGTTCTGCCACAAGGAAAAAAAGAAAGAAAGAAAGAAAGAAAGAAATACAACTACTAGTATATTTATTGCACCAAATGAAGACAGTGTAGCTGCTTTAAAGGATCATCCAGTCTTAATTGGCGTTGGCCTTCGTGAATTTTTACGTAAGACGTCAACGAATATACGTGTTTCTGGTGAAAAACAGGCGTCGTCCAAAGTCGATCGCCTATCTATCGGTGAAAGGAGATTTCGTGTGTTCACAAATCATACGATATTTCGAAGCTCTTATTAGCGAGCGTGGAGAAATAAGGAGGACACGACTAAAGGGAACGACTTCATCAGTGGCTTTGTGGTGATGGCACTACAATTTCGATAATAACTCGCCAGTGTACGTAACATTATCACAAACAGCCGGGACATTTGACATTTTACAGTAAACATTCAAACCAGTGAAACTTTCCCGTTTCCAGGACAACAAAAAAAAACCCCAAACATCCCACAGTTATAAGAACGACCGCTTAGGATCCACTTCGTGAAGGATCCTCGTTCGGAGTTCGAGAAAGTCCTCACAGATATCAATCAGTAGAATAAATAAAGACGATTTTGATCAAGTTATGTCAATCTGTACAAAAGCAAAGTGCAATTATTACTAGAATTATATTCGACTTCATTTTCAGGAAGAGCGCCAGACGAAACAAACGAACAAACAAAAAAAAAAGCCCGTCAAACCAACACAACGTAAGCAGAAGATCAGAGAAAATCATTTACTGTACAAAATGTCCTTCATACCCCGAATCCCCCAAAGTGTTTGTTTCCTCTTAAACACAGCAATTTGGCAGACGATTACGGCGTGGTCACGGCGTGGTTTTTAAACCGTTTAATGTCAACAACAAAACTATTAATTCCTGTTCTTGCTTATGTCTTTCTTTCTCTGAAGTCTTCACTTTCCTGACACAAAAAAAAATAAAAAATCTGTAACCCCCCCTTGTGAGGACTTCCTTGTGAGGACTTCCTTGTGAGGACGTCCTTGTGAGGAAAAACTTCCTGACCGTTATAAATCCCTGACATTGGAGACTCCTTCAAGCGATAATTTTCAACTGTTTTATCACCGAATAAGTCATAATGTGGCTTTTAATGAATTAGATGATGCGGACGATGCAAACGTTAGAGCACGCATTATAAGCCCTAAAATTAGCCTTATAGCCACCGAGGAACTACAGAACGAGATTAAACAGACTCCAGACACATTTCGGTTGATGGATCACTAGGGGGTGGGGAACGAAAGACAGTGTGTACACTTTTTTTTTTTTTTTTTACTGAAGTGATACAAGTGTAGCTAAAAACAAACAAACAAACAAACAAACAAGCATATAGAAGCCCAACCCAGATCAAACAAAACTTTATATATGACGTAAACAAAGTCTCAAACAAACGGAAAAAAGAAACGACGCTGCGAATCGCAACCGGATCGGCAAATATTCACCAAACGGCAGCGACGGACGATAATTAGCGATAGAACGGAGAGGAACGTAAGCAATGCGATGCGCACTGATGAAATTTTCCAGTTGTGTTTTCCACGTGTAGGACAAACCTTCAGTACTTCCTGTCCTGCGTTTCAATACTGTTTGAACACGCGCTCGTCGACTTCCCGGTGGTTCGAGAAGCATATGAAAAGCAGAGGAGGTACAAGTGAAGGTTCAGGTGGAACAGCTGGAACAACTGCTCTTATGTGTGTATTTTATTGCTCTTTTTTTTTTTTTTTTTTCCATTTGGAAAAGAAACTACATGAAACCAGGGGGCAGGGCAAAGCAAAGAGGGAAGTGTACAAGCGAGTGTTACGAACAGTATTGGAACGCAGCCCAAGTCTTACTTGGTCAAGGCATCGAGGTCGCGCACTTCACAGTGTACAGCCGCTACGGCGTCGCCCGCGGTCAGGCGGTTCTATCTGATCGAGTCGGTCTCCTTCTGGGCCTCGGGGACGCGCTGATCCGGCGTCTCGACTCCCGGCACAAGCTCCGGTGCCGTCTCAGAATGAGGATGAGGAACTTCCGCCTCCTTTAGAGATTCGTCGAGGTGGCAGACAGAGCTGGTCTCGCTGCACGACTCGGACCCGGCGGCAGAGCGTCGGAATAGCTTTTGTCCTGCAGGAGAAACCGCATTTATTTGTTTGTTCATTTGCTTGTATATATTACAGACATTTATAGTGTGGGAAAGTGAACCTGTGAGACGCTTGGCTGTAGATGTAGGAGTTTCAGGTGGAGATATTTTACTGGTCTGAGCTTTCATGGAGTAAAGTGGCTCAGTGCTGTCCAAGCAACCTGCAGGAAATAAAAAGAAAAAAAAAAAGAAAAAACAATATTGAGTGAATGGCGTGACGATTTTCAATAAATATAGTCAAAATTAATACTTTTTTTTTATATCAGCCATAAAATCAGGCACATTAAAGCTACAATATAGTATATGTATATTATATATATATATATATATATATATATATATATATATATATATATATATATATACATACATATATACAGTGAGGAAAATAAGTATTTAAACACCCTGCTATTTTGCAAGTTCTCCCACTTAGAAATCATGGAGGGGTCTGAAATTGTCATCGTAGGTGCATGTCCACTGTGAGAGACATAATCTAAAAAAAAAAATCCAGAAATCACAATATATGATTTTTTAACTATTTATTTGTATGATACAGCTGCAAATAAGTATTTGAACACCTGAGAAAGTCAATGTTAATATTTGGTACAGGAGCCTTTGTTTGCAATTACAGAGGTCAAACGTTTCCTGTAGTTTTTCACCAGGTTTGCACACACTGCAGGAGGGATTTTGTTCCACTCCTCCACACAGATCTTCTCTAGATCAGTCAGGTTTCTGGCCTGTCGCTGAGAAACACGGAGTTTGAGATCCCTCCAAAGATTCTCTATTGGGTTTAGGTCTGGAGACTGGCTAGGCCATGCCAGAACCTTGATATGCTTCTTACAGAGCCACTCCTTGGTTATCCTGGCTGTGTGCTTCGGGTCATTGTCATGTTGGAAGACCCAGCCTCGACCCATCTTCAATGCTCTAACTGAGGGAAGGAGGTTGTTCCCCAAAATCTCGCAATACATGGCCCCGTTCATCGTCTCCTAAATACAGTGCAGTCGCCCTGTCCCATGTGCAGAAAAACACCCCCAAAGCATGATGCTACCACCCCCATGCTTCACAGTAGGGATGGTGCTCTTGGGATGGTACTCATCATTCTTCTTCCTCCAAACACGTTTAGTGGAATTATGACCCAAAAGTTCTATTTTGGTCTTATCTGACCACATGACTTTCTCCCATGACTCCTCTGGATCATCCAAATGGTCATTGGCAAACTTAAGACGTGCCTGGACATGTGCTGGTTTAAGCAGGGGAACTTTCCGTGCCATGCATGATTTCAAACCATGACGTCTTAGTGTATTACCAACAGTAACCTTGGAAACGGTGGTCCCAGCTCTTTTCAGGTCATTGACCAGCTCCTCCCGTGTAGTTCTGGGCTGATTTCTCACCTTCCTTAGGATCATTGAGACCCCACGAGTTGAGATCTTGCATGGAGCCCCAGTCCGAGGGAGATTGACAGTCATGTTTAGCTTCTTCCATTTTCTAATGATTGCTCCAACAGTGGACCTTTTTTCACCAAGCTGCTTGGCAATTTCCCCGTAGCCCTTTCCAGCCTTGTGGATGTGTACAATTTTGTCTCTAGTGTCTTTGGACAGCTCTTTGGTCTTGGCCATGTTAGTAGTTGGATTCTTACTGATTGTATGGGGTGGACAGGTGTCTTTATGCAGCTAACGACCTCAAACAGGTGCATCTAATTTAGGATAATAAATGTAGTGGAGGTGGACATTTTAAAGGCAGACTAACAGGTCTTTGAGGGTCAGAATTCTAGCTGATAGACAGGTGTTTAAATACTTATTTGCAGCTGTATCATACAAATAAATAGTTAAAAAATCATACATTGTGATTTCTGGATTTTTTTTTAGATTATGTCTCTCACAGTGGACATGCACCTACGATGAAAATTTCAGACCCCTCCATGATTTCTAAGTAAGAGAACTTGCAAATTAGCAGGGTGTTCAAATACTTATATATATATGAGAGAGAGAGAGAGAGAGAGAGAGAGAGAGAGAGAGAGAGAGAGAGCGAGAGAGCGTCTATTGCTTGTGACGGGTTCTTGAAGAGTGAGCTGTTGTTTTGTGAACAGCACAGCAGCTAGTTTGAAAACAGTTCATGTAAAGCACAGTCACGTGTCTGAACAGCTCATTGGAAAGTTCAGCACCTGTTCATGAAGAGTTCGACAGAACAGTAGCTTCTGTCGTGTGAACAGTTCACGAACAGCACAGTCACGCGTTTGTGAACAGTCCATAAGAAATCCAGCGCCTTTGTTTTGGGAACAGTTTATAAATAACGCGGCACCTCCTTTTCTGTGAACAGTTCGGCTTTTTTGTGATCAGTTTATAAACATTGCAGCACTTGTTAATTGAAAGTTTATGAACCGCTCTGCGGCTCCTTTTTCTTTTGTGAGCAAATTATTTTTTTTTATGTCGTATTAATTTTTATTACTTCAATGCTAATGAAAAGTTTATATAAACCTCAGAACCTCTCAAGGTCTCTTCCTTATACCATTTTAGGGAGGTTTTTTCTTGCCACTGTCGCTACTGACCCGCTCATCAGGCTAAAACAGGCTAAAAGTGCAGCTCACCTGCTGCCAGGTCAAACGCTCGGCCCTTCACCGAGCTCTGAATCGGAGAGAACCAGTTGAGCACAGAGCCGACAAGGGGAATCTGCCGCAGCACCCCCTACAGGAAAGAAGAGGAACAACACAACATACTGTTTATTAAGGTTTTCAGTCCTTCAGCTGTAAACTGGACACTTCACGGTTCTTACAACACTTTGCACATCTCTCTCTCACACACACACACACACACACACACACACACACACACACACACACACACACACACACACACACACACACACACACACAGAGACTGACAAGCAGATAATGATGCAGAAACACACCCAAAGACACACACTGGTATAGATATATAAAAAGACAGACATATGCAAATGCCGACACACACACACACACACACACACACACCTCCTCCAAGAGTTTCTCCTCAGTAGCTTTTTGAAGCTGCAGCTCAGCCTCCAGGATTCCCTTCCTCACCACCTCCGTCATGTTTTCTAACAACTACACAGCAACAAAACGTAACAAGAAGAAAAGGAAGAAAAGTAACAGAACCACAAAAAAAAAAATATATCAGGCAAAAAGTGTCGTCTTGCTTTTAAATTCACTCCAACTCTTTTTGCATTATTCTCTCAGTGTAACGTGGTGTGTGTGTGTGAGTGTGTGTGTGTGTGCGCAAGTGATACCTTCCCGCTCTCCTCAATGTCTCTCCCTGCAGACGCGATGGTGTCCACCAACACGGAGACGTCCAGATCTTCGGACGCCACGCCGATGTACACGCAGTTCTTCTCTTCACCGAATTCAGGCCCTGTACACAAGAGAAAAGCAAATTACACACACACACACACACACACACACACACACACACACACACACAAATAAATAATGATGCAATATATTTTGTGGTTAGGACCTGTGGAGAACTCCAGCTCTGTGTCCAGATCATTCAGTTTCTTCAGCAGCTCAGTGTTGACCTTCTCTAATTCTACCTGTCGCTTTGCCTCGTCCATGTCAGTCCTCTTTGGCTCGTACCTGAAAAAAGTTCAAAAGAATTTAAAAAAAAGTGTCGGAAACTTCGGCACAAACCAAAAAAAAAGTTTTCTGATCAATAATGACACCAAAATAAAAAGATAAATAAATCAGAACCTGCTGCCTCCAACACAAAAACTGACTGAAAAAAATTAGGCCACACCTCCTTCAAACATAAAATATAAAATATATATAATATAATATAATATTTATTTTATTTTTATTTCATAAAAAAGGCACAATATTTCACAATATTTAAAATTTAATTTATTAAAATAAAGGCACAACATTTCCAGGAAATAATAAAAAAAAAAAGAATATTATCAAGAATAAAATGTAAATATTTCTCGAGTAACGGGACTCAAAGACGTGTCCACTGGCAACCATCCTGAGAACCAAAATTAATCCAAAAGTAAAAATAAATAAATAGCTGAAACTGGATAATTCTCACAGCTCACCACATTCTGACTTTCTTCTAAATAATCCCAACTCCTAATAGAGTCATCGGAAAGCTCTAACACTTTTCATATGACCTCATATGCGGTGCATTATGGGTAATACACACTACACTCTGCGCTTCCTGCCTGGAATATTAAAAAACCTAATAAGTATAAATCCCACTATGAGTGTTTCCTTCTGGGGAAATGATCTGATGTAAGCTGTAGTGATTGGGACAGAGCCGATGTGTGGTTTAGATTTGGTTTTGTGTATGAACTCTCCGTTCTCTCTCTCTGACCTCACAGCTCCGAGTCCGGCCCAGCTCAGATCCTCGACGTAGGTCAGGGTAGCGTACTGGAGAACTTCCTCTCGGAAATCGGGCCTTAAGCGCAGCGTGGCGCTCAGCACGGGGATCATCTCTGCTAGCTTGTCTGCTAAAGCTGCTACGTCCGCTTGCTGGGTGCCCAAAGCTACACACACACACACACACACACACACACACACACAAGTTGGCTTAATACTGGCAAATCTAACACTACCGTTTCTATAACAGGGCTCATTCTGAAAGACTTGCACTATAGGGCCAAAAATATCGGGACACCGAACTTTCCCAGCCATATGTGCTTCTTCCCCAAAACTGTCACCGTGTGGCTGGGATTTGAACTCACAGCCTTCGGATCCAAAATCCAATGCTTAGAACCACTAAGCTACCACCTCCTGTTACCCAAGCTACCTTGTATTCGTGCATGTAAATGTGTGTGTGTGTGTGTGTGTGTGTGTGTGTGTGTGAAGTCTCACCTGCAGCAGTCATTAGAGGGTTAAAGCGAACACACACGCCTTCATCTTCCAGCTCGATCACATCAACGCCACTCTCAGGCACCAGCAGTGCCAAGCGCTCCCCGAGCTGGTGATAAAATATATAATATAATACAATAATATTTATATAAATAATATAAAAGATCAAATTCTATTGATTATCATCTGATCTTACCCATGTGTTCAGAGCATCCTGTACATCTCGTTCTCCTCCACTGGGTCCCTCCGCTGACCCTCCGCTCGATGCTGCACACACACACACACACACACACACACACACACAAAGTTCAGAAATCTCAGTTACTCTGCATCGGCGTCACTGCAGGATGAAGAGGCTCGGATGAAAGACGATCAGTTCAGCCAGAAGATCATAAGTCTCGGAGATCAATACTAAATATGAAAGTGATTATAATGACTATATTCTATATGAATAAAATCACAACCAGATTATATACGGCTTAGTGTTTAGTACAATCTGACTCTAGTAAAGTCACAGTGAGTCAGTGAGTGAGTGACCCAACGGAGTCGGTAGGTCAGTGAATGTGTAAGTTAGTGAACGATTCAATGAGTCAAGAAATCAGTGGGTAAGTCGAGCCAAAGAAAATGAGTCAGTGAGTGATAGAGATGAGGTAATGATGAATTATCTGAATCTTCTTTTTTAAAAAAAGGTTTCTATAGAGTATTGTCTGCCAATAATTCTGCACTCTTTTCTGAATTTGGTATCGTTGATGCACCATAAATAATTAAGAAAGTGGTCAAAAAAATTATAATAAATAAATAATAATAATAATCACCTGAACTTGTATCTTGAGAGAACCTGAACACGACAACCGGAGAACTGAGCTCATCCTCAACCTGCAAACGAAAAAGGGAGAGAGAGAGAGAGAGAGAGAGAGAGAGAGAGAGAGAGAGAGAGAGAGAGAGAAAGAAAGAAAGAAAGAAAGAAAAGGAAGGCAAATAGTGGAGAAATAAAAATAAAAAGCAAACAGGAAGTTGACAGAGACAGGTATAAGGAGAAAGAGAAATGAAACAAGAATGCCAATAAGAAGAAAACAGAGACATAAAGAGGGAGAGGGAAAGAGAGGAAAAGAGAGAGAGAGAGAGAGAGAGAGAGAGAGAGAGAGAGAGAGAGAGAGAGAGAGAGAGAGAGAGAGAGAGGGCATATAACATACCTTTGCAACACTTAAATATGAGAATGAGACACAGCCAGAAGGCTCGATGTCATGCACTAAGCAGCACCATGTGACCCGGTGTGGAGTCTCAGGCGTTTAGATGTTGTGATGTAATGGACACATTCTAGAGTTAGTTGTTACACTGAGGTGAAACTGGGGACTGCATGACCTTTGACCTGAAGTCATGCATCACATCGCATCACATTACATCGCTGTTGGAATGTTCATGTGATGCTGAAACCCGAGTCACTTCCTTACTTTCACAGCACCAGCGCACGCACACACTCACTCACACACTCACACACTCACACACTCACACACTCACACACTCACACACTCACACACTCACACACTCACGCAATTTGGGAACTACAGCCCAGGTGAACTAGATGATTTGTTCACACCATGATTAAATGGTACAGTTTCTTAGCGCTACCCTGTGGTGAGTTTCAATCTGTCAGAGAGAGTTAGTCAGTGAGGGGGTTAGTCAGTGAAGTGGTGACTGAGTGAGAGGGTTAGTCAGTGAGGGGGTGACTGAGTGAGGGGGTTAGTCAGTGAGGGGGTTAGTCAGTGAGGGGATTAGTCAGTGAGGGGATTAGTCAGTGAGGGGGTAACTGAGTAAGGGGGTTAGTCAGTGAGGGGGTTAGTCAGTGAGGGGGTTTGTCAGTGAGGGGGTTTGTCAGTGAGGGGGTTTGTCAGTGAGGGGGTTTGTCAGTGAGGGGGTTTGTCAGTGAGGGGGTTTGTCAGTGAGAGGGTTAGTCAGTGAGAGGGTTAGTCAGTGAGGGGGTTAGTCAGTGAGGGGGTAACTGAGTAAGGGGGTTAGTCAGTGAGGTAGTTAGTCAGTGAGGGGGTTAGTCAGTGAGAGGGTTAGTCAATAAGGGGGTTAGTCAGTGAGGGGGTGACTGAGTGAGGGGGTTAGTCAGTGAGGGGGTTAGTCAGTGAGGGGGTTAGTCAATGAGGGGGTTAGTCAGTGAGGGAGCTAGACAGTGAGGGGGTTAGTCAGTGAGGGGGTTAGTCAGTGAGGGGGTTAGTCAGTGAGGGGGTTAGTCAGTGAGGGGGTTAGTCAGTGAGAGGGTGACTGAGTGAGGGGGTTAGTCAGTGAGGGGGTAAGTCAGTGTGGGGGTTAGTTAGTGAGGGGGTTAGTCAGTAAGAGGGTGACTGAGTGAGGGGGTTAGTCAGTGAGAGGGTTAGTCAGTGAGGTGGTAAGTCAGTGTGGGGGTTAGTTAGTGAGGGGGTTAGTTAGTGAGAGGTGACTAAGTGAGGGGGTGACTGAGTGAGGGGGTAAGTCAGTGAGAGGGTGACTGAGTGAGGGGGTTAGTCAGTGAGAGGTGACTGAGTAAGGGGGTTTGTCAGTGGAGGGTTAGTAAGTAAATACCTAAATGATTGATTAACTCAGTCTTTGAAGTGCGCTGTATCTAAAAAAATTAACTAAATAAAGAGCCAAACAATAACATTCTAAACATCTATTTAAAAAATGTAACTACAAACCACTCACACTACATTCAAAACCTTCATCCTCATCCTCAGCTCACATACAACTAATCTATTCACTCATTAATATGAACAGTTTGTCCATTACACTCAGACATCCCATGTGAGTCCCGCATGCTGAACCGCACAGAATTTCCCGAACTCGGCTCCAGCTAGTCTGAATCCGAGTCGTCTGAGCTCCATGAGGTGATCTGTGGGCTTATTTATTTGGGGTTTAATGCACATGCTGTAAGAAGCGGTGGGTGGACATGGTGAGGGAGTGAGCAGTGAAGGGGAAACACAGCGAGCGGAAAGGGAACGAGGGTAAATCCCACCTACAATAGAGAGTATGACAGAGCCCAGCACGTCCCTCAGTGAGGCCGCGGAGAGAGGCCGCACCCGCGAATGAGACACAGCCCCCTGGAACCAAGGCACCCGATTCTCACTAACACACTACTGAAGAGCTCTTACACACACACACACACACACACACACACACACACACACACACACACACACTCTCTAAACACTCCATGCACTCTCTGCGTTAGGGGTGTGATGGTATCTGCCATATCATAATATGCGATAATACACTCTCGCCTCCAATGCTTTAAAATGTAGCTAGAAATAGACAAAAACCTTCCGTCCTTCTTTATTAAGTGTAGTGGTATAAGAGGAATAAAACATTCACGGCGTATTTAAAGGCGTGATTCAGATATGGGACACTAATCGACGGTATTTAGTTGATTTATTTTATTATTATTATTATTTTTTTTAGAATGGCACCCCTCTGACGTGTTTTATTCCTAAGACGATATTGTCTGAGAAAACAGGACCATCCTACCCCTATACACACACACACACACACACACACACACACACACACACACACACACACACACACACACACACACACACACACACACACACACACACACACACACACACACACACACACACACACACACACACACACACACACACACACACACAGCTCTTTACCATACTCAAAGCCTCCAGGAGAGAGATCTCACTGTCAAGGACATCCTGATGGTGACGACAGGAAGAAAGGGCTTCGTTTTAATTGCGCTTTAAAGTTTTTGTTACAGGTCGCTTTCGATATGATATGATACGATACACACACACACACACACACACACACACACACACACACACACACACACACACACACACACACACACATGCATGAAGTGCTTTAAACAGGGCGTCTTCGAATCTATTTATTTATTTTTTTAAATTTTTTATAAGTATTTTATGGCTATAAAGGAAAAAAATAAATCGAACGATGGGCCATTGATCTGTTTAGTTTTCAATCGGGTTCGAATTGATGATGTCAGCAATAATCAATAAAGGATCAATATGTGAATGAAGTTAGCACAATTTCGGACAGTTGACGGTAAAACGTACAACGCAGTAAATCTCACAGAGGCTTCGGTGTGTAAACTACAGAGTAAAAACATTTTCACTTACCGAAGTCTTTATAGAGGCCAATGTCTTCAGTTTGGTCAGAAGCTGCTGACTCTGTGGAAACACCACACAAAAGTCTTTTTCAAAGTGTCTTTCCTTCGTCCAGAAAGTATTCTCTTCATCCTAACACTGTATAAATACAAACTCGAGGATTCCTCCAGGTTTCAATTAAAAAAACTGAAAAAACTTTGTATTTGGTGTCAGCTGATTGGTCAGATGGGTAGCCAATTACTCATACAGACAGCCAATTGGTCATATGGTCACCTAAATGGTCAGATAGTCACCTGATTGGTCAGATGGAAAGCCAATAGGTCAGATGTTCACCTAATTGGTCAGATAGTCACCTGATTGGTCAGATGGAAAGCCAATTGGTCAGATGGTCACCGGATTGGTCAGATGGTAAACCAATTGGTCAGTTGGTAAGTCAGTTGGTCAGATGTAAAGCCAATTGGTCAGATGGTCACCTGATTGGTCAGATGGTCACCTGATCAGGCAACTATCACGGCTGGTGCTTAATGTCTTGACTAGTCTTAAATCATCCGTTACAGAGGAACTTAAGCTGCAAAAACAAAATGGGCCACATTTTACCTGTTTCAGCAACCATATTATTATTATTTGTTCTTAAGGGACAATACTATAGAATGTGAGGGGTGCATACTCACAAGCTGCGAGGCGTGTTGGATCTTCTCTACAATTCCATCGTGTCCAAGATATTGTAACGAAAGCCAAAGAGGAAGAGCACGAAGTTTCTCCACTGGGTGGCTGGAAGTGAGACCTGCTGCTAAAGACTGTGAGAAAGGAAGAGATTCAGGCATCAATGCATGTGTGTGTGCATTTGTGTGTAGGTGTGTGTGCATGTATGTAACTGGCTGAACCACAGTTTACCAACATAATAACGACCCCAAACACACCGCCAAGATGACCACTGCCCTTGCTGAGAAAGCTGCCTTGTGAGATACTGTATGTGTATATTTGTGTGTGTGTGTGTGTGTGTGTGTGTGTGTGTGTGTATTAAACAGAGTTTAAATATACACAATATTACTCTATCATGGGTGGAGCTGGACTCATTGGAAGGTTTGTGATTAGTCAGAAGCATTCTTATGCAGATTTGTTTAACATGAGCTCCGCCCACAGAGGGTTTAAGGGCCCTGTGCTCACCAGTGCAGGATCCTCGTGTCTGTAGAGCGTCGCAGCAGGAACAGCCGGGAGACCGAGCCACGGGCCAGGAGTCAGCGTAATACTGTCACTCTTAGTGGCTGCCTGGAAACACACACAAAAAATGTGTATTTGCACATGTATTTACACATGCACAAAGACAAGGACACACACAAACAAACATGGATGCACATATATATATACACACACACACAGATACACAGACACATATGTAGAGACACAAACACACACAATTAGAAATATACTCACACACATACACAAATAAACATATATACATATACACACACACTTTTGATTTAACACACACACACACTTTTGATTTAAAGCACTTTTGTACGTCTCTCTGGATAAGGGCGTCTGCTAAATGCCGCAAATGTAAATGTAAATGTACACACACACACACACACACACACACACACACACACACACACACACACACACACACACACATACAAACAGAGCCAGGTACACAGACACATACAGAGAGACACTGAAACACACACACACACACACAGCACGGTACACAGACACATGTGTAGAGACACAAACACAGAGAATTAGAAATATACTCACACACATACACAAATAGACACAAATAAACATATATACATATACATATACATATACACACACACACACACACACACACACACACACACACACACACACACACACACACACACACACAGAGCCAGGTACACAGACACATACAGAGAGACACTGAAACACACACACACACACACACACACACACACACACACAGAGCACGGTACACAGACACATAAGGAGAGACACTGAAACACACACACACACACACACACACACACACACACACACACACACACACACACACACACACACAGCCAGATACAGACACACACTTTTTCCAGTATTCAGGTAAAAATGAAAGTAATTTTGTACCATGACTGCAGAAGAGACATTCCCAAGCACCAGGGTTGCCAGATTGACACTGAAAGCAAAAGATGGAAAAGAAATCAGTCACCGCAGTCACCATACACTTTATGTATTTCACACAAGCAGCTCGGCAGGTTACATGAAAAATTTTTCAGTCAGAAGTAAACGTCAAGGTATAAAAATAAACTGCCTGCAACACAGAGGACGTGTTTATACTTCCGAATGACCGATTACACACCCTTCCACGTGGAGCCACACGCTGTACTGAACACACAACTCTTTCAGGCGATTTAGTTTGTCCGTATGACCCGCACCGGGAGTTCCTAAAAAATACACAAATAAAGTCGAGTCAAGAAGCTTTCATTTTCATTTCAACGATATATAGCTGACGCAGTACACGGTGAAATGAGACAATGTTCCTCCTGAACCCTGGTGCTACATAAAACAACACATACACACAAAACTGAGCTACATCACACAACACAGAGTTACATCACACAACACAAAGATACATACACACAACACAGAGCTACATCACACAACACAAAGATACATACACACAACACAGAGCTACATCACACAACACAAAGATACATACACACAACACAGAGTTACATCACACAACACAAAGATACATACACACAACACAGAGCTACATCACACAACACAAAGATACATACACACAACACAGAGCTACATACACACAACACAGAGTTACATCACACAACACAAAGATACATACACACAACACAGAGCTACATCACACAACACAAAGATACATACACACAACACAGAGCTACATCACACAACACAAAGATACATACACACAACACAGAGCTACATACACACAACACAGAGTTACATCACACAACACAAAGATACATACACACAACACAGAGCTACATCACACAACACAGAGCTACATCACACAACACAGAGCTACATCACACAACACAGAGCTACATCACACAACAAATTTTGACAAATCCTACCGATAACTGGTTAATACCCAGCTCACCCTTTTCTACTTTAAAACACCAATTTAATAACATAATATTATGCATACTATATTACTATTAATTATTACTAGGGGTGACCCTGAATAGTAGTAGATTCGATGGGGGGGCTCAATGTTTTTGCATAGAACTACCAGTTTTATCCCAATAAATTAATCTACAGCCTATTATGATAATGTTGTAAATACAAATGGGAAAAGAAATAATTAATAATGAATTTTTAAAGTGTGTGAATCAATCCGCCTTCCCCTGTGACAGACTTAAGTTTTAATTTCAGAATGCAATTATTTGCAATTCTCATAAATCCATATTGCATTTACGATAAAACAACAACAACAACAACAAAACATTAAACTGAGAATATATACAATTGTGGGGAAAAAATATGGTAATTTTGAATCTGATTGATGCAACATGTCTGAAAAAAGTTGGGATGGAGCCATGTTTACTACTGTGCAGCACAACATCTTCTGTCCATATACATCTGGGGACTGAGTAGAGCAGTTGCGGAAGTTTTGAGAGACGAATGTTGTCCCGTATGTGTCTGATGCAGGATTCTAACTGCTCAACAGTTCTGGGTGTTCTTTGTTGTGTTTTTTGTTTCATAATGTGTCAATTCAGGTCAGTTCAGCACCAGGACTCTTCTACTACGCAATCATGATATTATAATACATGCAGTAAACATTGTCTTGTGCAAAAATGCAAGACCTTCTCTGAAAAAGACTATTTCTGGATGGAAGCATTTGCTGCTCTAAAACTCATCTGTACACAGTTCAGCATTGATGGAGCCTTTTTCCAAGCTGCCCATTCCACAGGCACTAATGCACTTTCATACCATCAGATCTTTTTTAACTGAGTGCAGATAACAAGCTAGATGGTCCCTCTCCTCTTTAGTCCAGAGGACGTGGTGTCCATTGTTTCCAAAAAGAAATTAAAATTTTACCTCAGTGCATTTTAAATGAACTTTGTAATTCCATTACAGAACCATGACTCATTGTTGCCTGAGGGCCCAATCACGGTCATCCAATATCGATCCAATCCAACCCAACCCAACCCAATCCAATCCAATACAATATGAGATACGGTTTCACCCTTGGGCAAAGAGATTTTTCCAGATTTTTGCAAACTTTTGTTCAAACATGTTTTATGTTGAGGAACATTATTCTGAAACTGTCTCACAATTTTTAAACACAGTCTTTCACAGATTTGTGAAGCAACACTTATCTTTACTGCTGAGAGACTCTGCTTCTCTAAAATCTTACTGACCTGCTGCCAATTAAACTCATTATTTGCAAACTGTTTCATTTTAATAACACTTACTTTTTCGCTTTTTTCCTTAAAATGGTACATTTTCTCAGTTTTGAACATTTGATACATTTTGATATGTTCTATTGTGTATAAAATAGGGGTTTCACAAAATTTGCAAATCATTGAATTCTGTTTTTATTTACATTTTACACGGCGTCCCAATTTTTTTTTTTATAAAAAAATTTTAAAAAGCGTGTAAAAAAAAAGAAACTGATGCAGACCATGAAATGGAAATAATATATTATAAAAATGTACGTTTTTATTCTTTCTGTATGGCCCGGTGGTTAGGGACGTCTTCTTTAAAATACTGCATACAATAAATTTATCTGAAATGAGTGTAGATTTAGTTCATTGCAACTCACCAGCGTTTGCTACTAGAAGCAGAGGAATCTTTCCAGCCTCAATGTCCGATTTGATAAGCTTGTCGAGCAAAGCCACATCCTGTGAGAACAAGACACTTAAAATACAAATATGATACAAAAAAACATGCAGGATTTAAAAAAATATATATGTTGAAGGACAAACTGACCATTTGGTGCTGAGAGCCGAACATGGTGTTGCATGGTACGGTGCAGACGCTAGACAGAGGCAAACCCAACTACAAACAAAAAAAAGGAAAAGAAAAGAATCAAAATAAAAAAAACCTTTTTTATTTTTAAACAGTCGTTCATTTACCCCTCTTTCTGTATTTTTATTATCGACGTTCCATTTTAAAAGTATTAGTAACAATTATATGGGCAGCAGTAATAGTGCTAGCATTAGGAATAGTAGCATAAGTAGTAATAATATCAATAACTGTAGGGGAAGTAATATGAGAAGTAGCATTAGTATTGGAAGTACTAAAGATAAAACTACCACTGCAGTCGTCATGCTAATAATGCACAGCAGTAATAATGGTAGTTTTTTTCTATTCTATTATTGCTCATGCAGCTGACACCACAGCTAGGACAGTAAAACCACTACCGCTGCTATAATTATTTCTGACACTAGCACTGTCTCTGCACTCTTACTGCAGAGACAGTGCTAGTGTCAGAAATAATTATAGCAGCGGTAGTGGTTTTACTGTCCTAGCTGTGGTGTCAGCTGCATGAGCAATAATAGAATAGAAAAAAACTACCATTATTACTGCTGTGTAGGGGTCAGTGGGTGTAGGGGTCAGTGGGTGTAGGGGTCAGTGGGTGCAGGTGTCGGTGAATGCAGTGTCGGTGGATGCAGTGTCGGTGGATGCAGTGTCGGTGGATGCAGTTGCAGGTACATGCATAAGTTGGTGTATGCAGGTGCTGGTGGATGTTGCTTCGGTGTATGCATGCGTTGGTGTATGCAAATGTTTTTGACTGCAGGTGCTGGTGTGCACTGGCAGTGTATGCAGGTCTTTGAGTCAGTCCATGCAGTGTTGGTTTTTGCAGGTGTAGTTGTATGCAGGTGTTGATTAATGCAATTTATTACCTGGCTGCACAGGTGTTCTCCCAGCCCCGGCCTGCACGCTGCGCTCAGGTAAATGACTGGTGCTTTGACACTGTACACACTGAAGCCCTCTGTAGTGTAATCCTCGTAGCGGGTGTGAATGACGAGCCGACACACCTTCAGCAGCCCGTCTCGCTCGTCCTCATGGTAATACGCCGAGCCGTTCTCATACCTGCAACAACACACGGAATTCTACTTCCATTTTCACAATCACAGCATTTCATTCAAAATAAAAATCGTAAAATAAAATGCTCCTCACACTGATGTGCAGCTTATACATAAACAAATCAAAACAAAAAAATATTCAATTAAACAGCAAAAACTCTGATTAATAAGAAAACTATAATGCTAATGAGGATGATGAAGATTATAATGAGGGTGATGATAATGATGGTGAGGATGAAGATGTGGATGAATATGTGTGTGAGTGAGGTGATTATGATGACGAATTTAATTATAAAGATGATGATGATAAGGAGGAGGGTGATGATTTTGATGATGATGAGGAAGAGGAATAGAGTGATAAGGAGGAGTAGAGTGATAAGGAGGAGTAGAGTGATGATGAAGAGGAGAAGGGAGATAATAATGAAGAGGAGGAGGAAGAGAGTGATGATAAGGAGGAGGAGGAGGGTGATAATGATGATTATGATAATGCTGATGATATTATGATGTGCTGGTGATGATACGAATGATGATGATGATTATGATAAGGAGGACGGTAATAATGAAAGTAATGATGAGGGTGATAATGAAGATGATGATGAGGAGGGTAATGATGAAGGTGATAAGGAGTGATTATGATGAGGATGATGAGGAGGATAAGGGGGATGATGAAGGTGATGATAAGGAGGTTAATGATAAGGGTGATGAGGAGGATAAGGGTGATGATGAGTAGGGTAATGATAAGGATGATGATGATGATGATGATGATGATGATGAGAATGAAGGATACCTGAAGAGTCTGCAGAGCCACAGCGTGGTGTCGGTGAGGATGCGTGTGGTCAATTTTCTCACACGGTCTTTATCCAGGATGGAGATATAAGCAGCCAGGCTGTGACCCAGCAATGCCATGTGACCTTGCTCTCCAACACACTGCATCCTGCTGCGGAAACACACACGCATGCACATGCACACATAAGCAAACAAATACAGTGAAAGGTTTATCATTAATGACCTTATCATCTCTACCTCCAGTGCTGTGTGTTTTTCCTCACCGTGGAAATAGAGGGAAGTGTGTGTGTGTGTGTGTGTGTGTGTGTGTGTGTGTGTGTGTGTGTGTGTGTGTGTGTATATTTGAATCAGAGACAGAGATAAAATGTGTGTGTATATATGAAGCAGAGACTAAGATGTGGTGTGTGTGTGAAGCAGAAAGAGAGTTGAAGTGTGTGTGTGAGTGTGTGTCAGTACTAAATGGCGCAGGAGATTACCGGTGTCCCTGTTTGTCCTCGTCATCGTGCATCAGGTTCTGGACGAGCTGCAGAATGGTCACGAAATTCTGTCCACTGAAAGTGAGACATGAGGAAGTGAGAGTGAGGAGGAGGATGAGGATGAAGGAGGCACTGCAGACGTGAGACAGACAGGAGCGAGCAGCATCAACATGGACGCTGAGCTCTGACGCTCACACACTCATGACTCAGACACACTTACTCTCCCTGTAAAGGTCCTGGAATGTCCCTCCAGCTAAGCCGCCGTCTCTCTGTGTCCTGCGCCATGTCCCTGCAAAACACAAACACGTCACGCTCACGTTCATCCTTAACGCACAAACACCTCCAGAGATTACTATACAATATCGACCTCGAAATGGATGCGGGATTGTTTTTATTTTAAAGGTGCAAAAGGTGATTCTTGTTTTTTATTTCTTACTGGTACAAACATACACTCACCGGCCACTTTATTAGGTACACCTTACTAATACCGGGTTGGACCCCCTTTTGCCTTCAGAACTGCCTTAATCCTTCGTGGCATAGATTCAACAAGGTACTGGAAACATTCCTCAGAGATTTTGGTCCATATTGACATGATAGCATCACGCAGTTGCTGCAGATTTGTCAGCTGCACATCCATGATGCGAATCTCCCGTTTCACCACATCCCAAAGGTGCTCTATTGGATTGAGATCTGGTGACTGTGGAGGCCATTTGAGTACAGTGAACTCATTGTCATGTTCAAGAAACCAGTCTGAGATGATTCGCGCTTTATGACATGGTGCGTTATCCTGCTGGAAGTAGCCATCAGAAGATGGGTACACTGTGGTCATAAAGGGATGGACATGATCAGAAACAATACTCAGGTAGGCTGTGGCGTTCACACGATGCTTAATTGGTACTAATGGGCCCAAAGTGTGCCAAGAAAATATCCCCCACACCATTACACCACCACCACCAGCCTGAACCGCTGATACAAGGCAGGATGGATCCATGCTTTAATGTTGTTAACGCCAAATTCTGACCCTACCATCCGAATGTCGCAGCAGAAATCAAGACTCATCTGACCAGGCAACGTTTTTCCAATCTTCTATTGTCCAATTTTGGTGAGCCTGTGCGAATTGTAGCCTCAGTTTCCTGTTCTTAGCTGTCAGGAGTGGCACCCGGTGTGGTCTTCTGCTGCTGCAGCCCATCCGCCTCAAGGTTCGACGTGTTGTGCGTTCAGAGATACTCTTCTGCATACCTCGGTTGTAACGAATGGTTATTTTAGTTACTGTTGCCTTTCTATCAGCTCGAACCAGTCTGGCCATTCTCCTCTGACCTCTGGCATCAACAAGGCATTTGTGCCCACAGAACTGCCACTTACTGGATATTTTCTCTTTTTCGGACCATTCTCTGTAAACCCTAGAGATGGTTGTGTGTGAAAATCCCAGTAGATCAGCAGTTTTTGAAATACTCAGACCAGCCCGTCTGGCGCCAACAACAATGCCACATTCAAAGTCACTTAAATCACTTTCTTTCCCATTCTGACGCACGGGTTGAACAGCAGCAGATCGTCTTGACCATGTCTACATGCCTAAATGCATTGAGTTGCTGCCATGTGATTGGCTGATTAGAAATTTGTGTTAACGAGCAGTTGGACAGGTGTACCTAATAAAGTGGCCGGTGAGTGTATTGAAAAATATTTTACTAGTAGTTTTATACAATAAACATTTTGGGCATTGAGGCCTGACGTGATCTTAAATTTTTTCACCTTCCTCCACTAGTATAATTAACCCTCTGCTCCTCCTTCTTCTTTAAATACGTGTTCACCACTGCCATTTCCATCCTTTTAGCAACATCTACCACCATCTGTCCTTCCACCTTCCTCTCCTTAAAGCCGTACCTACCCAGTAGGAAATTGGAAATGATCTCTTCTTATAAATCTTATTACTTTGTTTCTTGTACACGAGTGAAGCTTTGCGTTTACTTTGAACTAATTCTTTCCAAAAGTGCAACTTTAAATATTTGTTACACACATTTTCATGGCGATATCATTTCTCCTGCCACAGCCTGTTGTACTTCCTGTAAACCTTGAATGACAGATGTGTCGAGCAATAAACAATGTTTTTGTGTTCAGTAGTGATTTTGTATCAGTTCATTTGTTTTCTAGTTTGTTAATGTGTTTTTGTATAAGTTAATGTTGGTTTGTATTTGTGTATTCGTTAATGTGTTTCTGTATTTGTTTTAGTTAGTTTGTAGAAGTTAATGTTTTTTGTGTTCGTTCTTTTGTTATCGGATTTGTTCATGTGTTTTTGTATTAGTTTGTGGGGTTTATTTGTATTTGTTAGTGTGTTTTTGTATTAGTTCATTTGTTTTCTGATTTGTTAATTAGTTTTTACTAATTTTGTTAATTAGTTTTTACTGATTTGTTAGTGTTTTCTGATGTATTAATGTTTTTATAAAAGTTTTTTTGTATATGTTTTAGTTAGTTTGTAGTGGTTAATATTTTTTGTATTCGTTCATATGTTTCCTGATTTGTTTGTGTTTTTGTATTATTTTTTTTTTGTATTTGTTCGTGTGTTTTTGTATTTGTTAATTTGTTTTCTGATTTGTTAATTTGTTTTTACTGATTTCTTCATGGTTTTTTTTGTTGAAGTTTTTTTGTATTTGTATTAGTTGGAGTTGTTTTGTATTTGTTTTAGTTAGTTTGTAGTAGTTAATGTTTTTTGTATTCGTTCATTTGTTTTCTGATTTGTTCGTGTGTTTTTGTATTTGTTGATTTTTTTGTATTTCTTAATGTTTCTTTGTAATTGTTAATCTGTTTTCAGATTTGTTCATTTGTTTTGCACTTATCAGCCGCTGTACAAACATCACTGAAAATATTAATAGTGCAATAAAGACTTTTAAGTTATTGTGAACTATCATTATTTTTTTTTCTTTATAGATGCAATCTGGGATTTTTCTTTTTTATTATTTCTCACTAGTATAAATACCCTGGAAATAAAATACAATAAAAATGATTTAAAACATACAATAAAATAAATCTTGTACAAACATCACTGAAAGTATTTCTAATATTATACACATTTTCAACATATCATGTCCTGTCATGATTCTCTTTCATTTAAAAGGTTCAATTTGCAATTTCTTACTAGAACAAACATCCCAAAATATTTATTATACTATAATTTGCAACCAATAGTTTTAAGGGAGTAACAGACATGCTTTTTTTATTTTCTCTAGTTCAACTACCTTGAAAAAAAATATGATAATGCAATAAACATTTTACAAATATTGTGGCCGGTCATGATCTCTTTTTCGTTAAAGCTGCCCATATCTTCGAAATCAGAAATGTATCATCTGTGAAAGGACGGAAGCTCGCGTTCAAATTAGCGACATGGTTCCTGAACAGGTCAAATACAAAAATTACCTCAAGCTTTTAAAGCAATTCTGAATAATTGCATACTGCCTGAAAAGAGCTGCTATTAAAATATTGTATTAAATCCACTGAATTTTAAAAAAGGTTTTTAATTTGTAGATGTAAATTATTGAATATATTTATATAAATGAAAAAATGCTAGATTTGTAACATACAGTGAGGAAAATAAGTATTTGAACACCCTGCTATTTTGCAAGTTCTCCCACTTAGAAATCATGGAGGGGTCTGAAATTGTCATCGTAGGTGCATGTCCACTGTGAGAGACATAATCTAAAAAAAAAAAAATCCAGAAATCACAATGTATGATTTTTAAACTATTTATTTGTATGATACAGCTGCAAATAAGTATTTGAACACCTGTCTATCAGCTAGAATTCTGACCCTCAAAGACCTGTTAGTCTGCCTTTAAAATGTCCACCTCCACTACATTTATTATCCTAAATTAGATGCACCTGTTTGAGGTCGTTAGCTGCATAAAGACACCTGTCCACCCCATACAATCAGTAAGAATCCAACTACTAACATGGCCAAGACCAAAGAGCTGTCCAAAGACACTAGAGACAAAATTGTACACCTCCACAAGGCTGGAAAGGGCTACGGGGAAATTGCCAAGCAGCTTGGTGAAAAAAGGTCCACTGTTGGAGCAATCATTAGAAAATGGAAGAAGCTAAACATGACTGTCAATCTCCCTCGGACTGGGGCTCCATGCAAGATCTCACCTCGTGGGGTCTCAATGATCCTAAGGAAGGTGAGAAATCAGCCCAGAACTACACGGGAGGAGCTGGTCAATGACCTGAAAAGAGCTGGGACCACCGTTTCCAAGGTTACTGTTGGTAATACACTAAGACGTCATGGTTTGAAATCATGCATGGCACGGAAGGTTCCCCTGCTTAAACCAGCACATGTCCAGGCACGTCTTAAGTTTGCCAATGACCATTTGGATGATCCAGAGGAGTCATGGGAGAAAGTCATGTGGTCAGATGAGACCGAAATAGAACTTTTGGGTCATAATTCCACTAAACGTGTTTAGAGGAAGAAGAAAGATGAGTACCATCCCAAGAACACCATCCCTGCTGTGAAGCATGGGGGTGGTAGCATCATGCTTTGGGGGGTGTTTTTCTGCACATGGGACAGGGCGACTGCACTGTATTAAGGAGAGGATGACCGGGGCCATGTATTGCGAGATTTTGGGGAACAACCTCCTTCCCTCAGTTAGAGCACTGAAGATGGGTCGAGGCTGGGTCTTCCAACATGACAATGACCCGAAGCACACAGCCAGGATAACCAAGGAGTGGCTCTGTAAGAAGCATATCAAGGTTCTGGCATGGCCTAGCCAGTCTCCAGACCTAAACCCAATAGAGAATCTTTGGAAGGAGCTCAAACTCCGTGTTTCTCAGCGACAGGCCAGAAACCTGACTGATCTAGAGAAGATCTGTGTGGAGGAGTGGGCCAAAATCCCTCCTGCAGTGTGTGCAAACCTGGTGAAAAACTACAGGAAACGTTTGACCTCTGTAATTGCAAACAAAGGCTCCTGTACCAAATATTAACATTAATTTCTCAGATGTTCAAATACTTATTTGCAGCTGTATCATACAAATAAATAATTAAAAAAATCATACATTGTGATTTCTGGATATTTTTTTTTTTAGATTATGTCTCTCACAGTGGACATGCACCTACGATGACAATTTCAGACCCCTCCATGATTTCTAAGTGGGAGAACTTGCAAAATAGCAGGGTGTTCAAATACTTATTTTCCTCACTGTATTATAATGTTTTATTGTTATTACCACATAAAAGAAACTTTTTGTAGTAATACATTTTTATTTATTTTATATTCAATATACCATTTTGTTGGCAAAACCGTGAGATTTCTATGTGGACAAACGTTTGTGGACACCTGACCATAAGATTTATATAATCTTTTTCAACATTCCATTCCTCATTTAGTCTCCATTTCCTGTTATAATAAGCTCCACTCTTCTGGGAAGATGTTCTACTAGATGTTTTTTTGCAATAGTACAGAAGGTTTTTAGATACTGTAGCATGAAATGTTCCCTTCATTTGACCTAAGAGACCCAAACCCAAACATAAACATCTGCTTTAGTTGAGTTGGAGTGGAAGATCCCCTTCTCTAGAGCTCTGGTGAACGCTGACTGCACCCCAGGCCTCCTTATCTCACCTAAATAAGTCCCTGATTCAACTTGTGGATGAATGAATCTCACACAAATCTCCACAAGCACACTTCAAAATCTAGAGGAACATCTTCCCAGAAAATTGGAGGTTACTAGAACAGCGATGTGGAATGTGAAGTTTAAAAAGCACATTACTTTACGGTCAGGTGTCCAAAAAATAACTATTTATTTCCAGATTAAAAGGTAATGTGAATTAGAATCTTACAGCGGGCCACTCTCCAAAATCTTCATGGCATCGGAGAGGTGATTCCCCATCTCAGCAAGCGTCGGGTCCATCTGAAATCACACAGTCAGAAAGGTTTGATTCAGCTTTAATCACTTGATCAATGAATATTTGATGCTTGAAACTGCGTATGTGAGAAGATCCAGAAGCCTCTAAAAAGGATGGGGAAAATGGCGTAAGGCAAATTAAAGGCGAAATCAGGAAAGCGTATTTATATCCGGTCAGTTTCAAAAGTATCGCAACACCGAAGCCCATTCATTCATTTTTGCTGTGGGGTAAAAACCTTTTGGGTTCCAGATCAAACGGTAAGTAGGAGATGAGCGATTCGATGGAATTTATTTTTCCATTGAACACGTGGTGTAAAAATGTCAACAAGTCAAATAACGGACTGCTTCCATAAATGTTGAATTTGATCAAGCGAAATCGCTGCCACTTCCATTTTCACGACAGTGCAGCGATATGGATTCTTTAGTGTCCAGCTTCAAGAATTTCTCTTAAAAGGAGAAAATCCTGAAAAATTCCACATATCGAGGGAGTGAATGAATGAAGAAGGAAAGGACTAATGTTAAAGTAGAACATAGAAAATTTAACATCAAATGTTAAACACACACACACACACACACACATTTGTATTAGGTCTACCAAACGTAAACTCTAATAAATTTTTTTCATTTATTTCCTTTCATTTTATCAATTTAATTGATAAATTCATTTAATCACAAAAAAAAAACATTTATTGCGTTAATTTAATTTATACATTTTTTTATACTTTATTTTTTAAAATATCATTTTATATATTATTTAACCAAGCAGGCATTTGATTTAAAAAAATATAAACAGTTGATGTTTACAAATGTTAATAAAAATAATAAACTGCATTAATAATTAAACATTTTTATTTTTTTAAAAAGCAATTTTATACAGTATTTCGCGTTTCTCCCCCCGAACCGTACCGAAATCAACCCGGACCGTGACTTAGAAACCATGGTAAGTACCGAACCGTGAATTTTGTGTACCGTTACACCCCTAATATAAACACGTGCCAGACAGATCCCAGCGGCTGCGCCGTTACTACAGCAACAATAACGTACAGGAACGAGCGCATTAACAGAAACCCGAATCGATCCCGATCTGACCAATCAGAATCCATCAGCTATGCATTATTTCCAAAAGTACACTAGATGGACTACGGTTTGTGGACACCTGACCATATGATTGGTATGAACACCCACATTCCACATTTGTTGTTATAATAACCTCCACTTTTCTTGGAAGATGTTCCACTAGATTCCACCACAAGGGTGAGGTTGAGGTGCGGTTAGCATGAAAAATTCATTTCAATAGGGTTGGAGCTCTACAGCAGGAGATCTTCCACTCCAACCCATGTAAAGTATATCTTCATGGAGCTGGCTTTGTGCACAGAGATGGCAGTCATGTTGGAACAGGTTTGGGTCTCCTAGATTAAGTGAAGGGAAAATTTCATTACAAAGACTCCAAGTACCTCCAAGTTTGTGGTAAAAGTCTGAGGAAGAACCACATATGGCTGGAAAAGTCTCTCATTTAGAGTATTCCAGGTATTTCAGCTATATCGAAAGCAAAAATGAGAACCCCGAGCTACAGGGAAAGTCGTTACACCAAAAAGCAAGTTTGAGTAAAGGAGTGGCTGTGTGAAGAACAGTGAACAAACAGTCTCGACCAGGATCTTTTTCATAAACGTTTGTTTGTAGATAGCAACAGGGAGCTCCGATAACTGAAAAAGTGGGTTTGTGACCTGAAAAATCTGACTCTCCCCCCCAGAGTTCCCTTTATAATATCCTAAATGAGAACAGGTTCCATGATATTCACCAACAGGGGTCCAAACACCAACAGTGGAGTCAGAAGATCAGCATTAACCTGAAATGTATATGAAAAAACACGAACGCCAGAAAGTTGAATAAAACTGGAATTTGAAGGCCAATACAATCGGTAAAAGCAAAAGGGGCGGAGCTACGGTTTCTCAGGATACGCTTTGATAAGTTTGGTAAACATGGAACAAAACAAAAAAGATCTTTCCTCGTGAAATCTTATTTTAGACGTTAATACTCGCCATTCCGTTTCGTTTTTTCGTTGCACTCGTTTCTCCACACGACGTCTACGAATCAAATATTCATAAAACAATGTGTGTGTGTGTGTGTGTGTGTGTGTTTTTTTTTTTTTTGGGGGGGGGATTAATCACAGCAACACTACACTAGAAGCGTGGAAACGGGTTCGACCTGGAAGTACATACGACTGCAGATTCTACAGAATTCTCTTCAATGCAAAAATTCCTCCTATTTCTAGCCTTAAATAAAAAAACCTATTGTTCTTATTTTAAGGATAAAACACTACGCGAGAGACGGTTTATCTTTTTTTTATTAAAGCTTAAAGCTCGTTATTTGATCTGCTCAGCTTCATCACCATCTCAATGACATCATTCGAGGCCTTGTATCTTTTACGATTTTATTTTAGCTAGTTTTAAGTTGTGTTCAGTAAAAAAATGCTCGATAATCACAATTAAGACTTGTTCATTAGCATTATTTATTTCAAATGCTTGTTTTATGTCGACACCTTTATTTACAGGCCGATAACGAATGATGAGAGTCTGCAGTGTTAAGTCACCAAACTCCTCACATTATCCAGTACAGTTATTTTTAATTTTCAAGTTGTTCTGTAGTTTAATTTTAGTTGAATTTTATGTTGTAATAAGTATTTCGAGAAGTAACGATTTTGCTTTGTTTTTGCATCGTAACTTCTGCACGTATGGATGAAAAATATTATCAATAACAATAATAATAATAATAATATGGACCAATTGGCATGTGAGGTTTTGAATAATGGAACCAACATGGCTGCCAATCATGTTTCAGCTGCATATCCTGCATGCTGGTTGGTTTAGTAAATCAGCTTTGCACGTCGGTTAATGTTTGATGAACCATCCAGGAATTGAGAACATTAAATTTGTATCGTCTTGCGTTATCATGGATTTTCTCCGGGTACTCAGGTTTTCTCCCTTTATCCAAATCCATGCAATGTTGGCTGATGGGCATTTTTAAACGTTGCCTGGATCACCCTCGTTCAGGGTGTCCACCATTAGAGTTCTCTGAAATCGTCTCCAGTAGTGTAAGGAGGGACAATATTTGTGAAGGGACCCCGAGATCACTGCTGGTATATGATATCTATATCCAAAATGACTTACAATTAAGGGTTTTGCTCAAGGGCTTGGGGGTGGGCTGGGATGTGAACTCATGACCTTTTTATTAGAAGTTCTAACCACTCATCTATCACCTTCTTCACTAAAATATCACATCACCAATTTTCTATATTTATGGCATTTGGCAGAGATCCTTTTCCAGAGTGACTTATATTAGGCTATTTATACCGCTGAGTAGCGACGGGGTTAAGGGCCCCCAGGAGTGGCAGCTTGTTGTGGCCAACGATTTGAACTAGTAACCTGAGCTAGACAGACTGTTTAACCAAAAATGTACATTACAGAATAGAGAAAATAATTTCTTAATTTATCCCAGCAATGTTAGGAAACGGGGTCAGAGATGATACAGTGTCCCCGGAGGGTTAAGGGCCTTGCTCAAGGGCCCAACAGTGGCAGCATGGCAATGCCGGGGTTTGAACCCCCAAAACTCCTGATCATTCTGAGAGACTGACTGCTCGTTTCATGATCAGAAACCACAGATCCTGATCAGGGTCGTTGTGAATGCCGAGAAACCGTAAGCCTCACCCAAACCCGTCTCTGGACATCGGCAACTTGCAAGGAAACCAGACAACCCCGAGGGAACCCCCACCCTGACAAGTATAGAAACCATGTACACAAGATTGCATCGACCCACTGTGCTGGTGAAGATCAAGGTGAACCAGTTTAACTAGCTCAAGCACTTTAGCAAGCAGCTGTTTAGACCAAACCTGGATTGTTCAGCCAAGTGGATTGACATCTTTAGCACGATTTTACAGCCTGCAGCTCATTGCGTCATTGTGTTAGACATAAATACCGACATGGGTTTGGAAAGGCCTATCGTGACGTCACTCATCACGATACCTGGCATCATATGATCATATTGCCCAACCCCTTCACCGCTCCTCCCCCCCTCCCCCACATGTCATCACCCCATAAATCTGCACATCTGATATAACATTAGAGAATGATGACATCCAGAGCTTTGTCTTAATTCCAGATTCTCCCCCGTGTCTCACTTGCATGTTAGTCTAATCTGATCTGATCTAATCTAATCTTATCTAATGAACCGGACCTTCAGGGAAAGTCAAGCTCTCCTGCGTTCATCTCATACCTCTTAGAATTAGACCTTCCTCGGCAACGTGCAGAACGATAAAGTCTCGGCTTCCTTCCGGGTTGAAAATAAGAAATGATTAATAACGTGAAAAAGAAACCTAAAAATATATAATAATAAATCCAACCTCTTGGCGTTTCCTCGCTCTCGGCTAATTTGTGTAGAGCAATTTTTTTCAACCGCACTTCCTGGTGTGCTGGCAGCTGCGACGTAAGCACGTACAGGACACGCCCCCTACTACCCCGGCGCGCTCCCGTGACGAATGAACACAAGCTTTTTTTTCCCCTTTTTTTTGTTTTTATATATATATATATATATATATATATATATATATATATATATATATATATATATATATATATATATATATATATATATAAAACATGCAGACTTCTGTAAAAGCTAAATATATATAACAAATATTATATTGTGTAAAAACAATTTTAATAGCCTATTACATATTTCTTCATAATATACAAATATGATTATTAATACACGCTAATTTGCATATCAGGAAAAAAAAAAAACCCTCTTCATTTTATCGTTCATATGCAAATCACTCATATACACCTTCATCCTAATATTACAATAAAAGCTAACCGATGATATAATACTGACGTCATTTGTTTTCCTTATTGAACTATGATGCAATATGCAAATGATTTCTCCCCATTTAGAATCCGAATCAGAATATTGGAAAAAGGGGAAATCGTTCGGTTGCAGTTGCTCACAGTAAAAGATTAAAGTAAAGATAATTTTAATAAAAGATAAAAATAAATATACATATTAAGTTATATATTAAGTGAATAAAATATGTGGGTGCAGTGAAAACAGATGACAGAAGGTCAGGCCACAATAAGAGTTAGAACAGTTATTGCACATGTAACTAATTATTATTATTGTACTAGATTAGATTATTGCACATAATTGCCCGAGATATTAGCAATATATAAGTGTGGCATGAATATATAAATATATCTATACCTTTATTATCTATATCATGGAACAGCTGCGGGTCAGTGTGAAGAGAACATTCAATGACAGACTCATTCAACCACGATGAGCACCACAGGAGATCATTTCTGCTTTTGGCCATCAAACTATATATACTCGAGGAGTTTTATATATATATATATATATAAAACTCCTCGAGTACTTTCAGTCTGAGGAGTATATTTAGTGAAAGACTCACATTAGGTCTCAGACGATTAATTAAGTGCTAATTTGCATATTTGGGGGGGTGTTTTATGATATGCGTGGGACTGCACAATTTCCAAAACTCTTAACAGCTTTGAACTCAGTACTATTGTATCTCAGCCTCACACTCTGTGTATTTTTGCACTTTTCTCTTATTTCCACTTCTATTTGCTGTTTAAGCAAAGGAGAACATTTACACACTGAATATCTGTATACAAGAGTCAAGACTTGTTCGTGCGAAATTCGATTAACTTCGCTGGAAGGCTTCATTCCGAATCACTGCTCATTCCAGAGGAACTGCTGAGGATAAAAGTGCTGATTGCAGACATGGAGGCTTTTAGACTAATTGCTCAACAGATCCTCAATCATCTTCAGTACCTGGATTACAAGGAATTTATATCATGTATACAGAATCATTTTCAAAACCAGATAAAATACTGTACACACGGCTGTGAAGTGATGGTGTTTCACGCTGAGACGTCAATCAAGAAAAGACACCATTTCAGACTTTCATTGGGAAGGACGGGATATAAAGCTGAATATAAAAATCTTGATCCCATCCTGGTCTTTCTGTAATGTGTACACAAAATATCACCTGTTCTATACCTGGCCGAGTTTTGAATACGTCACACTTTTTGAGCAAAAAAAAAAAAGTCTGGTTAAACCTGACCTACAGGGTGTGTCCAAACCAGGGACAATTTTCTGTCAGGGCACAGACTGGGCGAAGTGCCACAGCTCAGTGTTTTAGTGCTTTACTGAATATAAAACAGGTTCACTGAAGATCTGGGTGTAAAACAGGAAGACACCATGAATAAGATATACACCTACAGTACAGATTACACTGGTATACATACAGAGGAACATATTGGATTTTATGACTTTTCGAGCCATATGTAGTTCCCCCAAACAAAGGACATACAACCCCAATTCCAAAAACAGTTGGGACACTGTGAAAAATGTAAAGAAAAACACAATGCAATGATTTGCAAATCTCATAAATCCATATTCAATTCACAATAAACAACACTAAAAAATAACGTGTAATGTATAAACTAAAAATAAATAAATTTTAAAGAGAAAAACAAGCTCATTTTTAATTTGATGGCTGCAACACGTTTAATAAAAGTTGGGACAGGGCCGAGTTTACCTTCGTGTAGCATCACGTCGTTTGTTCCTATACATCTGGAAACTGAGGAGAGCAGTCACTGACACTTTGGGTGAGGAATGTTGTCAAATTTGTGTCTGATACAGAATTCCAACTGTTTGACAGTGCTGGGTGTTCTTTGTTGTGTTTTTTGTTTCATGATATTTTTTCAAATGGTGAAAGGTCTCGATTGCAGTTCAGCACCAGACTCTTCTACTACAAAGTCATGCTATTATAATATATGCAGTTAGCATGGTCTTGCTCAAATATGCAAGGCCTTCCCTGAAAAAGACGTTTTCTTAATAGCATTTGTTGCTCTTAAACCTGCATATACCATTCAGCATTGATGGAGACTTTCCAAATGTACAAGCTGCCCATTCCACAGGCACTAATGCACTCCCATACCATTAGACAAGTGACCTGTTTAAATCAGCGCTGATAACAAGCTAGATGGTCCCTCTCCTCTTTAGTCTGGAGGACGTGCTGTCCATGGTTTCCAAAAATAAATTCTGATTCATTTGAACACCGAGCACTTTTACACTCTGCCTCAGTATATTTTAAATGAACTTTGGCCCAGAGAGGTGGGCGGTGTATCTAGATGTTCACGTAATGCCTTCTTCTGTGCATGATAGAGATTTCACCTACATTTGTGAATGATACGGCAAACTGTGTTCACAGACAGTGATTTATGGAGGTGTTAATGACCCCATGCAGTGATTTCCATTACAGAATCATGACTGTTAAAAAGGTAATAACGCCTGAGGACCCCGAAGATCACGGCCATTTTATATTTGTCCTTGACCCTCGTGCACAGATATTTCTCCAGGTCCTTTGAAACTTTGGATGATTTTATTTGCTGTAAATGCTCTTCAATTGTTTTGCAATTTAATGTTGAGGAACATTATTCAGAAATTGTTCCAAATTTGTTGCAGTCTGACAAGTTGGTGAAACTCTGCCTATCTTTAGTTTAGAAATATGATAAAACATTTAATATGTGTTCTATGTTCTATAGTAAATAAAATATGGGTTTATGAGATTTGGAAAGTGCATTCTGTTTTTATTTACACTTTACACAGTGTCTCAACTTTTTTGGAATTGTTTAATCAATAACACTAGGAAACATATTTCTCCTTATTTACCCCTAAATGGTGCACCTTACTACTTCAAAAATTCACAAATGGATTCCTAAAAGTACTTTTTTCCTGACAAGGTGAATCCCTGAGGAAAGACAAAAAACTCAACATGAGCTTAAGATCAAACCTTGGATCCACACTGGTAAAAAATTATGTGTTGGATTTACTTAAAATACATATACACCATTTTACGGTCACACTTTTTAAGTAAATTGAACTTGACAAGTGAATTTAACATTTTTTGTAAAATGAATGAGAAAGCTTTTGTTTTATGTTCATAAATATGACTTCACTCAACGTTCTATAATTAAAAGATTTTTGAACTACAATTGAATCTGCTAAGTAAAAATATTGTGTCTTTACTTACTTTACATTAAAAAAGATAATAATTTTAGTTATTATATTGAAAACTAACTTCATATTTTATTTTAGAACTATTGAATAAAAATGGTCTACAGCACTGCTCCAGAACATAAAACATACTCATAAAACATTTGTACTAATGAATTAGTAAAAAGCAGCATTTTATTTTGGTTTTATTGGACAAAGCTTGCAATATTATGGTAAACACATAAATGTAATGTATTTAACAAAAGGCTTGCAGAATATCAGTACAAAAATCGTTTTAGATTGCAATACAACTCTGTAAAAAAAATTTTTTTAATAAATAAATATATATTTAATAATCTGAAACCAAAAATATAACATTTCTCCAACCTCTCATTTTGAACATGCAACAATCTTTCTAAGAATAAAACACGAAAATGGGTGCAGAATAATAATGTACTGAGAACTCAAAGTAATGTGGAATATGATAATTATGGCTAAGTATGTGTTTTTCAAACATATTTTCTGTTGTTGGAACGTAATAGTCAAAGCAATAACACTGAAATTCTTGATTTCAGGTGAAGAAGCCTGTTTTTCCAATAGGTCCAGTAAAATCTTAAAAATAATTTTAATGTGCACCTATGCTTTTTTTTAGGTAACTCAGATTAACTGTCGTTAATATTAAGCCAAGCAGCAAAGCACAAGCTTTTGCAACACGTGTCAACCCCCGTCAGCACCTCGATGACTTCCAGTACTCTCCCAGTCTCTAAAGGGAGATCATCCATGGAGCCACCTTTCGTGATGATTCGTCAGTTCATCCAGATCTTAATGAGTATCCTTAAAGAAATCAGTAGCAAATGTGTATTTATGAGCAACATTGCTTTGTATGATTTGGATTGGTTTAAGGGTGATAAAAATTATAATGGATTTAAATGACACAATATGAGACAATATTTAGAAAAAAAACCCTCGAGGACAAATATAAATGTATAATTTACAATTATATATTTAATAAATTTTAGAAATGAGTTTATTAGAGGGACAGCGCATGTAGGATGTTTTAGAGACGAGGTGAGGGAGGTGAGATTGAGATGGTTTGGACATGTGCAGAGGAGGGACATGGGGTATATCAGTAGGAGAATGCTGAGGATGGAGCTGCCAGGAACGAGGAAAAGAGGAAGACCAAGGAGGAGGTTTATGGATGTGGTGAAGGAAGACATGCAGGTAGTTAGTGTGAAAGAGGCAGATGTAGAGGACAGGGATGTATGGAGACGGATGATCCGCTGTGGCGCCCCCTAATGGGAGAAGCCAAAAGAAGAAGAAGAAGATATTTAATAAATAAAAATTTTTGCCAAAATAATTGCCATAAAGTTGTTTAGGTTTGGAGTTCCACTTTCAAGGTGGTGGATCTCAATAAATCAAACAAATACCATATGCGATTTGATGTACTCCAGATGTAGTATTCATAATGGTAATGTGTGATGAGATTATCAGTGTTCTCAGAGAGATACACCATTAAACACATTTTTACAATTACATTCATGGTGTTTAGTTTTATATATGTTTTCAGAGTGATGTACAAAAGCGCTAGCAATGAATAAATCTACACCGGAACACTAGATTACAACGTAAGATAAATCAGCCTACAAATTTGTTTGGAGGATTGTTTTTTTTTTTTTTAACAAAGACAAAGCAAACCTGGAAAAGTGTTTAAGTGTTTCAGAAAGAGGTGGGTCTTCACCTGTCGCTTAAAGATACCCAGAGACTCGTCTGTTTGGACATCTAGGGGAAGTTTATTCCACCACCTCTTATCCTGAGAGAAGGTGGTACCAGAGAAGCAATGCTAGAAGATCTCACGCATCGTGGTGCAGAGCGAGGAGTGATGAGGTCGCTGAGGTAAGAGGGTGCTGGTCCATTTTTGGTCCACCGAATCAAAACCTCTCTGCGTTTTTTTTCCCACAGCACTGGTCTAAAAAGTCCATTAAAAAGAAAAGGCTGCTTTTTATGGAGGATACACACAAAAGCACATGTATAAAAGACTTATATGCAGGAGAAAACCCCAAAGTAAATAAAATCGCATGCAAAACCGTTTCTCTATTCATGTGCATTAAAACGTACACAAATAAACATGATGTAAATTTGCAATAGATTACAATATTTCTAGTTGTTATAGGATCATTTGTAGCAATAAAAACAAGCAATAAACTAATGGACAAGATTTTCCTCGATGATATATTGACAAGCAGTACCTTCTTTTTCCCCACTCATTGTTTCATATTTTAG
The DNA here is from genome assembly GCF_946808225.1 of Silurus aristotelis. Taxonomy (NCBI): domain Eukaryota; kingdom Metazoa; phylum Chordata; class Actinopteri; order Siluriformes; family Siluridae; genus Silurus; species Silurus aristotelis. The sequence goes on from NC_139590.1 coordinate 3,036,042, forward strand.
ATTTATAGACCTTACCTACTTATTGTATGAAGAAGTCAGGTGTGTCAGAGAAGTATGTGAGGGTGGGGCAGGACATGTATGACGACAGTGTTACAGCAGTAAAGTGTGCAGTAGAACCGACAGACTGGTTTAAGGTGGAGGTTGGACTGCATCAAGGATCGACTCTGAGCCCTTTCCTGTTTGCAGTGGTGATGGACAGGTTGAAGGATGAGGTCAGACAGGAGTCTCCATGGACTATGATGTTTGCAGATGATATTGTGATTTGTGGGGAGAGTAGTAAGCAGGTTGAGAAGAGCCTGGAGAGGTGGAGATACGCGTTGGAGAGAAGGGGAAAGTCGGTAGGAGTAAGACAGAGAACATGTGTGTGAATGAGAGGGGGGGCAGTGGAGGGGTGCGGTTGCAGGGAGAAGAGGTGGAGAAGGTGGAGGAGTTCAGGTACCTGGGGTCAACAGTGCAAAGTAATGGAGAGTGTGTTAGAGAAGTGAAGAAAAGAGTGCAGGCAGGGTGGAGTGGGTGGAGAAGAGTGACAGCAGGAGTGATTTGTGATAGAAGAGTATCTGTGAGAGTGAAAGGGAAAGTTTATAGGACTGTGGTGAGACCTGAGATGAGGACGCTGAGGATGGAGCCACCAAGAAAGAGGAAAAGAGGAAGACCAAGGAGGAGGTTTATGGAAGACATGCAGGGAGTTGGTTTGAAAGAGGCAGATGTAGAGGACAGGGGGGTATGGAGACGGATGATCCGCTGTGGCGACCCCTAAAGGGAGCAACCGAAAGAAGAAGAAGAAGATTTATGGACCTTACTTTATTTACTTTATTTACTTACTTTAATGCTATAAATATTAGATGTTTCTAATAATGGAGTCACGAACAGAATATGTTTTTGAGGCCTTTGAATTTAAAGATTCTGTAATGAACCTAAAGGAGGTAAAATGAGACGTAATATCAGAGGAGAAAAATCTAAAATTAGGTTTACAATAAAGAGCTTTGACTTTGTGAATATGAAATGTACCCAGGAGACCAAGTAACTAAACAGTATAATCACAATAAACATCCTTAATGGCTTCTGTAAATTGTACAATAGATTTTTTTTATTTACAACAACATTTACATTTGTGCCATTTAGCAGACGCCCTAATCCAGAGCAACGTACAAAAGTGCTTTGAGTCTGTAGTAATGAATAAATCTACACTGGTACACCAGATTACTAATATAAATATAACTCTTGAGTTCTACAAACTTGGAAAGTGCTAATTTAAGTGTTTCAGGTAGAGGTGGGTCTTCAGTCGTCGCTTGAAGATAATCAGGGACTCTAGGGGAAGTTCATTCCACCACCTCGGTGCCAGAACAGAGAAGAGCCTTGAAATGTAGTTACCTCTCATTCTGAGAGAAGGAATAGTAGCAGAGTAACTTCTGACCAAAAAGACTTTGTGAATGGACTGTGTGAAAACAAGTGTAGAATGGATTCTTCTTCAACATAAAAAAAAAGGACATAATGAAGATGCATTTTGACAGAATCTGCTCAAGAGAAGGTCACAGGTGTAAGATCTATGACCGATTTTGAAGTGGAGATCTTTATTTTAATAGGGATAAAGAGTTTGTGAGGGAAGGTCCCTACATTATTCAGATACAAATTTTATATATAGATAGATAGATAGATAGATAGATAGATAGATAGATAGATAGATAGATAGATAGATAGATAGATAGATAGATAGATAGATAGATAGATAGATAGATAGATAGATAGATAGATAGATAGATAGATAGTGCTTTAGGGAGCATCTATTATAAGGAGCAGACTTATAGGCATTAAACTTATTTATTCTTGTAAAACCTCAGTGTCTGTGTAAAGCTGCTCTGAGACAATTTCCACTTGTACAAATGAATAGTTTTTCCATCTTCAGTATGATGGGATACCCGCATGCGTGATCACGTGTGATTACCATGTTTGTGATGCACACAGGTTTAATCCATTCATCCATGACAGCAAGGTGACAGGAAGTGATCCACGGTTTGAGACACTCCCACACCAGGCTTTCATAAATCTCTCAGCAGAGCTCAGAGACTCCAAACCGCTTTTCGATTCTTCTTCCAGCTGGTAGAATGAGGAAGGTGTTCCCGTGGCTGGCCAACGTGTCCCTGTACGGCACCCTGTACGCCGGCGGGGACCTGGTCCACCAGCGCGTGACGCGCCGCCACGGCGCCGAGATCGACTGGCGGCGCACGCGGAACGTGGCGCTGGTGGCGTTCTGTTTCCATGGCAACTGGAACTACTTTTGGCTGAGCGCGTTGGAGCGCCGGTTCCCGGGAAGGTCCATATCCATGTTGCTCTCCAAGGTAGCGCTGGATCAGAGCTTCTCCTCGCCTCTATCCACCAGCGTCTTCTACACAGGTGAGTCCGAGACGCACCCAGGAACCTTTAAACCTTCAAATGACAATTACAATCAATTAATAACCAACCAATTAATAACCAAACCAATTAACCATCAAAACCAAACCAAAGCAGACATTGCTTCCACTTGAGACCTGCTGTAATCCTACTGCGTCACTACTAAGCATGCTAAACCCCTCAGAAAGCCTTAAGACAACACTTTACCTTCTTCTTCGTTGTATCTTCAGTACCTTCAGACCTTCAAAAATACAGTAAAGCAACTGATGTAGCCTATTGTACCAGAAATGTCCTGCTCTGTCCTGTCCTTGGAGATCTGGTGGGTAGAACCATCTTTGGTTACCTGGAAAGCTGCGTGTGATGTGCATGTATTAGCTTTTAGGGAATATAGAGTTTCAGGTCCTCAGAAAGCTGTAAAAACAAAAGAATGGACCTTGTAAAGCATGGGGTCTCCAACCTTTTTGTACACCACGGACCAGTTTCATCTGGAAAATCTTTTTTTATGGACCGGCCGGTGAAGTGTGTGTGGAAAGTATGTTACTGGTTGTTTATATATATATATATACACCGTGTCATATCTATAGGCATTTTCCACAGAACGTACTTGACAACCCAGTAGCAACACTTCCACATCCGTGTCCTGGTAGTTAGAGACCTCTGTCTTCCTGTTAACCCAACATCAAGACGGAATCGTACACTGATTTCTGAAAGTTAAGCTTGAAATGCTATACTCTTTTCATTTTCCTTTTCCAAGTGCTTTTTTTTCTTATTAACGACATTTATGAAAGGATCATTGGTTAAGATTTTAGACTTCTGATCAGGTCATGAGTTCAAATCCCAAGCTACCACAGTGCTGGACCCTTGAGCAAGATCCTTAATACTCAAGTCTTTTACAAAATATTGAGGACTTCAACATCCACAGATGGACCATAAAAAATATTTAAAAAATAATAAAGACCAGTCTGTACTTCACATTGTCTTTGCAGATGTTTATTTTGTATAAATATACATTTAAAAATTAACAAAAGCACATAAATAGTGGATGATTTCTTTCTATTGTACAAGCAGAAATATTTTGGTATATTTTACCCGAGATGGTGCAAATGTGGTGAAAATGTCATTATGTGTTAGTGTAAAAGGCTCATCGATGGCTATTAAGGTCTGAGTAGGTGAGTTTCAGTTCAATAGAAAGCTAAATATAAACAGTATCCCAAACTACAACACTTGCACTTTTGCTTTGTATCTTTATACTTTGATAATAGTTCACATTATTTCCCTTAAAGACCCCCGATGAAGCTAATTAAGAAATTTCTCCAAAATGTAGGTACGGTATGTTTCCTTGTCGCAGTGGCGGGTGGTACCATTTTTGGTACAGCTTGTATATTTTACCTGGGACAATCCATGTAGCTTACTTTTAATGAATGTTTATGTAAAGCTGTAAAGGTTCACCAGTGGTACAATTTGTTCCCTTTATTTGAGAGTCAGTACAAAAAAAAGACTGAAAAAAGGTACTTTTCCTTGTGTTTTGAGGTACATTTTTATATCAGGTACCGGGAAATGAGAGTGTAGTCTATTTATAAATAATTGATGGTACATTCATTGAATTCAACATCACAATTAGCTTCACTCTGATGGTTTCAAATCACAGTTTAGTACTTTTATTATCTGAGAATGGAACAGGGTAGATGTGGTGTGGCTTATAGGTAAATCAGCTGCTTTTGATATCTAATGATAGACCTGAGCTGCAGAAGATGTATCCTTGCTGGTACCACATGGGCAAGGAGGAAAAGGACAGTTTACATTAACAGCATTTGGAAGCCACACTGATCTCTGTCTCAGTAAATAATGGAGCAGTTGGTGGTTAATTCAGTTTAATTCACTTTTATTTGTACAAAAATTGTTCTTATTTTAACAATAGACATTTTCCTGAAGCAGCTTTAGAGAATTAAATAGACTATGAATATAAATCTTATCTCTAATAAGCCAGCCAGTGGCAAGGAAAAGTGCTTAAGCTTGATACTGCTGCTATCTACTACAAATCATCAAAAATCAGCATCTAAGCAAATGATCATCTTCTTCCATGTCAGACTGCTTTGTTTCGTTCCTGCTTGGCTCTCTGTAAAGGTGGTGTTGGAGCGTAAACCTATAATCACAGATTAGTCTTTCACGCTTATGTGAGAAGGTCATTCATTCCCGGCGAGCCTTTACAATGCCGTCAGTGTCACCGGTGTTCCATCTGAACAATTCTTCAAGGCTAAAACTGTAATGCAACAGAGATTCACACATTATTTCCTATGAAGAAAAAAAACACCTCAAACTTAATTAAGGGCTGTGGACCAAAAGTACATTTTTGCATGGAAGTCAATGTTCTCACTGCCATACCTCGAGAAAGCTGAAGGATATATATATATATATATATATATATATATATATATATATATATATATATATATATATATATATATATATACATACATACAAACATACATATTAAATAACAACAGTCAAATTTGCTTATATTCTCTATCTAAAATATTTATTTACATTTTTTAAGCTTATCTTTCTATCTGTGTAAGAGCATCATTAGTCCACCAGTGTCAAGACCACCATTGCTAAGTTTAAAACCAGGTTAGACAATCGTTGTAAAGATCAAGACTACTATTAGACTACCATTGTCAAGTCCAAGACCACAATAGACCATTATTGTCAAATCCAAGACCAACATTAGACCACCATTGTCAAGTCCAAGACCACTATTAGACCAGCACTGTCAAGTTCAAGACCACCTTTAGGCCATCATTGTCAAGATCAAGACCACCATTAAACCATTATTGTCAAAATTAGAACCCAGTTGGACCACCATTGTCAAATCCAAGACCACATTAAATCACAAGTGTCAAGACCAAAATCATTGTCCAAGACCACCTGTCAAGTCCAAGATTGTGTCAAGTCCAAAACCACCTTTAGACCATTATTATCAAGTCCAACATTAGATCACAATTGTTAACACCAAAATCACCATTAGACCCTCACGCTCAAGTCCAAGACCACATTAGACCAGCATTATCAAGACCACCAATAAACCAGAAACCACCACCAGACCACCATTGTCAAGACCCTTAGTGTTAAACTACAAGAGCACCGTTCAGTGGTCCTCTTAGACCAAAATCGAGCTCAAATGAAAGCCAGATTAGGTGTTTCTGGATGAAGGAATTACTTCTTATCACACTTTGTCCATGTGAAAAAAATCGACATAAGCAATAATTCCTCATATGACTCTCGATCAAGACCAAGACCAATACTCAATGCGGAGAAAAGTCCAAATATAAATGAAAATACAGGACTTCTAGAATCTTCATTCCTCCTGTTCTTATTTACATTTTTTGCTTTCTTAGATGAAGAAGGATAAAAAAAAGACCACTCTTGTTTTTTTTTCCACAGGAATGAGTCTGTTGGAGGGTAAAGAGGATATATTTGAGACCTGGAGGGAAAAATTCTTCAACACATATAAGGTAAGATGTAAAAACCAACACTTATTTTGAAAAAATCGATGATTACACAGAAAGTGACATTAAAGTGAGGATTATATATTTGCGATTGTCTTGTAATGTTACGTACAGACATCATTTTACAGATATTTATGGACTCAATTTATGTTTATTTTGTGTTTCAGTCGGGACTCATGTACTGGCCCTTTATGCAGGTATGTTGTATGAACTGAACACACGCATTCATCTTATTTAGTCAACACGCTTGTGCTCTGCTTCTGCTCCTGAACACACGCCTCCTAGTGCTTCACTACACAATAAAATACTTTAGCTAATATTTATCCAGCTCACTAGGTACATATTTTGTTTCGAAGCAATATTAGATTATTAGCCGTGTTTATTAGAACTCATTTACACAATATGGATAAAAGTATTAGGACACCTGGCTTGTCCCTTCACTTCGACTAGGAGACCCAAACCCTGTTCCAGCATGATAATGCCCCTTTGTACAAAGTTAGCTCCATGAAGATATTCTTTACATGGGTTGGAGTGGAAGATCTGGACTGCACCCCAGGTTCTCTTACCTCACCTTCGAAAAGGATGTTCGAAAAGCAAATAACATTTTCATGCTCAGGCGTCCACAGACTGTGTTTCAGTAATAATCATTGAGCACTGAGGTGGAAATCCAGGCAGTGAAATGAACAACCAGGACAAAAGGATGAGCTTAACAGGAAATTATGTGTATATTCAGAGAGAGTATCAGGAAAAACAGGACTAGATTAAAGAGGGTTATATTATGCTGGGTCAACAGGGACAGACGGGACAGATAAGGGCAGACGTGATGTCACTACTTACTAATTTAAGACATTCGAATACGGAAAATATTCCACGACTGACATTTTTATCGAGGGCATATGAGCTGAAATGAATGAATGAATGAATGAATGAATGAATGAATGAATGAAATAGAATAAATATAATTTTTTTCAATTTTAGCAAAAATAACAGGAATCTTCAAAATCTTGGGCTTCACTCGGTGTATTACCACAGGTAGAAAAACTAATCAAATGTTCTACTCAAGCAGAATTGAATTGAAGGAAGACCTTTACAAATAAAAGGGCAATAAACAAAACAAAACAAAAATAAAATAAATAAATAAATAAATGAATAAACAAAACAAAGCAAAACAATGCAAAACAAAACAAAACAACAAAGCGAAATATAGCGAAACAAAATAAATCAAAGCAAAACAAAACAAAGCAAAACAAATTAAAACAAAACAAAGCAAGACAACACAAAGCAAAACAAAACAAAACACAGCAAAACAAAACAAAACAAAGCAAGACAATACAATACAAAACAAAACAAAACACAGCAAAGCAAAGCAAAACACAAAGCAAAACAAAACAAAGCAAGACAAGACAAAACAAAAACAAAAACAGAAAATAAAACAAATAAACAAAGCAAAACAAAACAAACAAAGCAAAACAACACAAAACAAAGCAAAACAAACAAAACAAAACAAAATGCAATGCAAAGCAAAACAAAGCAAAACAAAAAAAACTAAGCAAAACGTAGCGAAACTGAATGAAGCAATGCAAAACAAAGTAATCAGTGAGGTATTTTTTTCCCGCTTGCGTTATTTTTATGCATTTGTTTTCTTTACTCAGTAACTGACATGATTGAAATGAAATTAAGGACAACCAAAGTACAAAAACCATCACTTAAATTCATTCTATAAAGAACCAAAAGTCCATCTGGTAAAATATTTGAATAGTTGAAATAGTTTTGGATAAATGATACTCTGAAGTGCCTCAGCCGTGCGTTTTCACTGTGTACTGATGAGAATATTCACATTTTCTAATCGGTTTGTTTTGTCCAGTTTGTGAACTTCCTGTTGGTGCCGCCGTTCCTGCGCACGGTGTTCATGGGCTGCTCGGCGTTCGTATGGTCCGCGTTCCTGTGTTTCTCGCAGCAAAGCGGCGACGGCACAGCGGCGACGGCTCTCGACTGGATAATCAGTCCTGAGAAACGGATCATCAGCCACAGCACTAACGAGGAGAAGTGATGGATGTGAAGGCACATGGGAACCACAACTTTGGTGCCTTCTCTTATACTACAGACCCGTATGGAAATGACGCACAATAATGAATTATCTAACTTATATATTGAATTTATATATGTATATATTGGATTTCCCTCTGGGGTGAATGAAGTGGGCTAGAAAGCTACAAATATATACACTGTATGGACAAAGGTTTGTGGACACCTAATTAGTATGCGCTTTTTTAAACATCTTATTCCACCGTTTCTATTCGCTCTTATAATAAGCTCCACTCTTCTGAAAAGATGTTCCACCAGATTATTGTGTGTGCTTGTGGAGATTTAAAGGTGATGGGTTGAGGGTCTATAGCAGGAGATGTTCCACTAAAACCGATGTTGTACACATCCTATACAATTGTGTCCTTCCAGCTTTGTCACACAAGTGGGTGGAAATGTCAGGTGTCCCAATACCTTTGAGCATACTATATATACAGTGTGTGTGTGTGTGTGTGTGTGTGTGTGTGTGTGTGTGTGTGTGTGTGTGTGTGTGTAAGTTCATATGTAAATGTTACTTGACATAACTTGAAACATATTTTATTTTCCACTGACTGGATCGCTCACGTGTACAAGCATGTGCTGAATAATCTGTTCCTCAAGATACTGTGAGATCAGAACAACATCCCAGTTAATATAATCATATTAATAGCATTCAGAAAATTGTTTTTGGCTTCTCTGGTTTTTACATCCTCATCATTGCATTTAACTACACGAAGCACCGTTGTGTTTTTAACATTTAATATATTATTACTCATTTATTTATAATGCAGAACGGGTACTTTTTCAATTCCGATTGGTCTGAAGGTGTAGATTATCCTCATTAACATACTTTTGATACCTCGTCTTTTTACCTCGTCTTTAGCAACATCTTATGATTTTTGTACGGAAAAACATGCAAGTATATATATATATATATTTATATGCTGTTAACTATATACTGTAACAGTCAATGGCAAAGCTGTTTTGTTTTTTTGTTTTTTTGCTGATTACCATAAAATGTTATATATAATGTAAAATGTGTAACATATATATGTTATATTTTAAAATGTTATTGCTAACGTGTTGGTTTCGAATGCAAGTAAATTAAAAAAAAAACAGACACATACCCAGTTATTTATTGTTTTTATTATTATTATTATTATTATTATTATTATTATTATTATTATTATTATTATTATTATGTAAATTGTAAGTTAATTAGAATTAGAATCAACTTTATTGCCAAGTATCAGGGTTTGTATGTACAAGAAATTTGTCCTGTTGTGCTGGTGCTTTAAAAAAAAAAAAAAAAAAAAAAAAACCCCAACAACTTAAACTGTAATTAGAAAGACATATAGCGCCACCTTCTGGCTCTGCGTCTTATAACACAATTATAACTCATCTGTTGAATAACATTTCAGTAATTGTTAATATTAATATTACAAAAAGTTTTGGACAAATTAAGTAGCAAATTGGGAAAAGTTTTTACAAAAAAGAACACTATTCAAAAAGGGGGAAAAAAAGAAAGAAAGAAAGACAGCACAGGTGAGGACTGAGAAAACATCACATGGAAAAGAAGGGAAGACAATTAATTAAAATAAATAGGATTAACTAAAGTGAAGAAAAAAATTATGCAAAAAGCCTGAAAACGTTCAACCTGTTTTTTTTCCCAGTTCCCTGTTTGTTACTTCCTGGTTGTAAAGGTGTGGCTCCTCCCACTTACGGTGTAACAGGTAACGGTGTCGCACACCTGGATTGGTTTCTCCTGCGGAGCAGTTGAGCGCAGGATTCGGGAATCATCTCTGGGTCTTATCGAATAAGATTTTTTATAAGGGAGAAAAAAAGGGCTGGTTTGTTTGTTGGTTAATTTGATATATTTTTGGGAAGAGGAGAGAAGATCAGGGTGGATCCTGATGGAGGAAGCGGCTCTTGGAGGTCTGGGCCGGTGCTCGTGTGCCTTCTGGCTGGCGGTGGTGTTCGACGTGTGCGGCCTCGTGGTGCTGCTCGCCGGGGTGTTCGCAGACATCTTCTTCTACGACTTTCTCATCTACGCCGGCGCCATCATCATCTTCCTCAGCCTGATCTGGTGGGTGTTCTGGTACACGGGCAACATCGAGGTGCCCCCCGAGGAGCTCGAGGACGACGTGGGCCTGCTGAAGAACAAGGAGAAAGGCTTTGCCGGCGTCCTCAGGAGGTTCTCGAGTCGGATCAGGAGCTCGGTGAGGAGGACCGGAGGATCCACGTTTGAACCACGTGGCCGACAAAGTGGCCAGGGGTCTGTAACCGTCAACCTTCCAATGACTCCTCCTCAACCTCAACCACCATCATCCCATCAAGAACACCTGAACACTGTTTCAGCCGCTGTGGCTACAGAAACTTCACCCATATGAGCTTCAGATTTACAGGTTACTATCAATACATTGCATATTTATTACTAATACACACCTTTAATGGACAGGTAAGTCCTGTAACCACGCCCACTTCCAGATTAATATTATAATTGCTTTAGAAATAAAAAATAAAAAAAACACATTCAGGCTGAATACAGTTCACGTGACAGATTCTATTTTGTTGGATTAATAATGTTTCGTTATTATTTACCCTCTTAGACAAAGTTGCTTGTACAAGGTGGTATAAAAAAAAAATATCGAAACTAGTTTTGTAACACACCAACAGATGGCAGCACGCACAGGCACAGGGAGCACCGACTTTCAAAAGTTGTCAAAAGACAACTTCCCGAAGATGAAGATCCAGCTCAGAGGTGGCCATTTAGACGCCATTGCGGAGATCGCAGAAGGTGTTTGACTCTGGGAACGCTGTATTGCTGTGAAGGTGATGCATGCAACTGTGGATAAATAATATCCTTTCTCGTAAAAAGAGCTCACTCGTCTACGAGCGAAGCTACAGTATTGTTTTTTGGATGTTTCCTTTGGAGGAAACCCACATAACCCCATTACTGCACTCAGAGCTCGGGTTTGAACCCTGATGCCCTCCAAAATCTAGTGGAACATCTTCCCAGAAGAGTGGAGGTGGATGTTAAAAGAGGAGCATAATACCCATCTTATTTCTTTCTCCGTGCAAGTCAGCCTTGTGTCACTCGATCAGATCATCTGGACATTTTTAGATAATATTTTCCATAAAGGAGGGATAGGAGCTCATCAGTCTCAGATAGTTTGATTAATAATGTTTTTGAATTTTTTAAATAGATGTAGCACAAGGGAGGGATGGTCCATTGTAGGCTATTTAATATTCATATATTATAAAACATTTATCAATAGCAATAAACAATAAACTATGATCGCCATCAATGGTACACATCTGGAAAATCCTTGGTAATGGATGACCCTTTCACAGCCACGCCTCTGTAGTGCAAACAAAAGAATGTAATAAACCCAGACGCTCTTTTCCTGTTGTGTCTGCAGGAAGACGCAGCTCTACCTCTGCCATGTAAATCTGTATTCTATGTGACTCTCAGGAGGTAGTGATTAGAAACCAACTCAGTGCAAATGACACGGTGTACAAATATAGTGGTGCATTGTACAGAGAAATGAGGTCAAATATGTCCAGTGGCTATTATCAGACTATACATTAGATCACGTAGTAATTATACAGAGGTGCAAATGACAAGAGACGGATTGTGTTAAGTGCGCAAACATCATCAGTGCCGTACAGTACGGGGTTTTTTTTTTAAAACAGAATAAGTGATTAATCAATTCATTTGTGTTTGTTTGACTGTACGAGTTGCTTTAACGACAATGACAAACGTTTTTTTTGTTTGTTTTTTTCTCAAAGACTCGATTAAGTGCTGTTTTTTCTGCTGTGTGATAAATGTGGCTTTTCAGAAAACCAAAGAGCTGCTTATCTACGTTAATCGTGTTAACCATTAACCATGCACTAGAAATATCACACACACACACACACACACACACACACCTCTGTATTGTTTCACCTTGCCTATTTTTCTGACTTATTGTTCGTAGAAAATTTTTTTTTTATTCTTATTATAATTATTATTATAATTAATAATTGTATTATATTATGATATGATATAATGGTATAATATTAAAATTATAATATATAATATTATTATATATTTTCTATTCTTCTTCATATCATTATTATTATTATAATTGATCATTGTATTTTAATATATAATATAATTGAATAATATACAAATTATATTGTATAATATGTTATATAATATATATTTTATATTCTTCTTCAAATTATTATTATTATATAATTATAAAAATGATAATTATTATAATGATCCAAAGCAATGCTCATGTGCTGTAGTGTGTATTCTGTACGAGCAGGTGTGTGACTCAAATGTGTTTCTTTTTCACTCCACAGTGACCTGATGAGCAGAAAATAAATCAAAATGGACCTGAAGTCACGACGGCACTGTGTATTTATTTTTGTAGTTATTGATATTTTGTTTGTACAAATGATTATTTGATACTGTTGTATATTGATTATTATATATATTTTTTAAAAACATGTTATCATTTTGATTATATTTTGCTTGATTTTCTTGTAGTGATGTAATCACTGCCGGCTCTTTTACCTTCGGATAGAAATACTATACGGCCAAAATTATTTGGACACCCAAGCACATTCCAACAATTTAGCGGAGCATCTTACCAGAAGAGTGAAGGTTATTATACCAGTAAATAGGGACCAAATCAGGAAGGAGCACATGCCAATCTTATGCTCAGGTGTCCACAAACTTTTGGCCATATAGTTTAGATGGATGTACAGCTCTCTTTGTTTCTCTTTCATGACTCAATCATGACTTTTGTGTGGATTTGATGATGATGACAATGATGTTGATGATAAAACACTATGTATTAGGTGTTTTTTTTTTTTTTTTTTACGAACCAGACTGAAGAATAAGCGGGTGTTTTTTTGTAGACGTGATGTTGGAGGCTGATTTGTGTGCACTTCCTCGTTCGGTTTTAACTTCCACCTACGTTCGGTTCTCTAATAAACGCCACCTTTGAACAGCGAGGCGTGTCCCATTTCCCCTTATCTCCTTCTTCTGTTTGCGTGTGAGTGTATGCTTATGGAGAGATTTGTACAGTGTGAGAGGAAGCGTGAGAGATTTGATTCTCTGTGTTTTATTTATTTATATTTTTATTACTCTTTAACTTATAGTGGTTGCTAAGCAGGACACAAACCTTTGACCTTCGGGCTGATGAATAACACACTGATCCTGGTGATTTAAGAGACATGTATGTGTTTTGGTATGGACATAATGGAAAGACTAAATGAGCATACGATATATATATGATATATATAGAGTACAGAGTTTGTCAGTTGTTATGGCTGTCACTCTTTGACCATTTTTATTGTAAATATAAATAAATAAGAGGCAAAATTAAAACCTTCAACACATCACATTTAATCACGACATCCTTCCTTTACTCAGATTTTAATCACTAAACATTTGTTTTACTGAAGCAACAAGTCTCAGATCAGGCACCAAAATCCACCATGATGTGCACATCCGGCGAATAAAGCCGTCCGTGTGGAAACAGCAAAAGTTTGGTTTGGTGTCCTGATGATAAAACACCATAATTACTTAATTATTACATAATTACAGAATAAATAGTTTTCTTGCTCTATGTTGAGTTTGGGTTCACTATTGATAAACACACATTTTTATAAAGCATCCGTATTTGTCCATGCGCGTATTGATTAGAGTATTAAATACCTGAAAAGGATTAATTTAAGGTACGTTTAGAACAGATAAAAAAGTACTGTATTGTGTGTATGTATGTATATATATATATATATATATATATATATATATATATATATATATATATATATATATATATATATATATACAAACTTGATATACATACAGGTAATCCCCAAGTTGGGATCCCAAGCCAGGATCTCCCACCTCTTGAGATGCCCTAATCTTGCCAACGTTGCCATAATTAAATATTACAAACATAATATAAACATTATATATTTTTTTGAGGGCTATGATATTAATTATATTAATAATTAAAAATAGTAATATTTTTCTTTTTTTTTAAGTGGGAGATATTGAGCATCCTTTCTGATCTTTAACATTTGTGTATAAATAATGTAATAATATTAAAAGGTTTAGCATGAAAATGTGTTCCATATCTTTTGTTTTTATCTGAAATAATAAATAACAATTTTAGATTCAGTCAACAAAGTAAATAAACATTTAAACATGTGATGACTTCCGGTAAACAAGTAACACTTCCGGCTTTTTATTATTTTATTATTATTCGCATCTCTACGGTGATGTCACTCGTAATTATTTAAAACTGTTTTTATAATTATGTAAAACTGTTAAATCAAAACGAAAAAAATCAAAAACATTTTGGCAACATTCAAACCGGAACACTTTCTCTTTGTGTCGCGCCGAGATTACGTAATCGGTTAAGACCCGCCCTTCTACGCTGTGATTCGGCAAGAACGCGTGCGTTGAAAGAATTGTCCAATCGTTATCTAATCATGCTGCCGGTGGGCGGGGCGGAGCGCGTCTCGCGGAAACACGGGTCCTGGAGGATGATCACGAGGCGCCCGCGTGTGTACGTGTGTTTATATACAGCTTATAGATAATTATCGGATGTGGACGTGTCTGTGATTGGAGACGCGTGGACATGTCTCGACATTTACGCCGGAATATAAATTGGATTAATCAATAGAAATCAAGACTTTAAGTTAGGCACGTGCGCAGGGTTTAGATCCATTGATCACACTCCATTACCCTATAGAGCTCTTTATTATTGTTAGTAGTAGTGTTAATAAATCCATCATGGAGGTGGAGAGAGACTTCATTCACACTCCTCCACCCAAAACTGTGCGCTTTGGGGACAATGTTGTCAACACTCTTGCCAAACTCGAGCAGGTAAGAGATTTCAGTCTCAATAAACTTCCTTATAAATACATTTCAGCATCAAACAATCAGTTCTTGGGTTTTAATTATAATTTGTGGTTTTGTTTCCATTCTTAAGGGAGACACAAGTGACTATGAGATGATAAAGCACCAACTTTTAGACCCTGATATTAAGGTAAGGCGTTTTGAAGGACCTCCTAAACTATACACCTGGTCATCTCAAAACTACATCAAGACCCCAGCAGGGTGAAGTGAAGAACATCTCCTGTGTAGAACAAGGTGGCATGGTTTAGGCAGCATGTGAACAGTTTGTAAAGTTGAGGTGTTGGGAGATAGAAAAATGGGCAAACGAGTGTAATCATCTGATAAGGGACAAAAATGTGATGTCCAGACCAGACGTGTCAAACTCAAGACCCTCGGGCCAAATCCATAATATTGTTTCTTTTTTCTTTGTATTTTTTATCAAAGAGTAAAATCTCTCCTGGGAAGATTTGGGTTCATCAGCCTTGAAGGTGTTGGAAAACTCCGGTAGTGATGTAGGTGAGGTGAGGAGACCTGGACCACCATCCCAAAGGTGTTCAGTAGGGTTGAGATCAGAGCTCTATCGCAAGCTAATCAAGATCTTCCTCTTCAACTCATGTAATGTAGATCTTCATGGAGCTGGATTTATGCACATTGCCATGCTGGAACAGGTTTGGGTCTCCTAGTTGGAATGAGCTTCTGCAACCTGTAGACAGGTATTCCGGCCCACTCCTCAATACTTCTCTAGGGTTTAATGTTAGTTTGAGAAGCAGTGCTATTAGTATGTGTGGTAAAAGATCTCTCAGGTCACATTAACCTGTTATGTAAGGAGTAGATCGGACAAAGGTGTGGAGAAGGTGGAGAGTTACTTTTACAATCCATCATGAAGTGCTTTTATTTCTCTCGTTTTATTTCTCATGTATTGGTGTTTTTTCACAGGACGCTCAGATCATCAGTTGGCTGCAGGAGTTTAGGGCGTGTGTCACGCAACTCGGCAAAGAGCACGAACAGCTGATCTACCCGCTTTTGGTAAGGAGCATCTCTACACACTCTACGCTGTAATCCAGAGTGATTTACATTAATCTCATTCATACTACTGAGCAGCTATAAGGTTAAGGGCCTCGCTCAGGGGCCCACGGCGTGGCAGGTTAGTGTAGCCCATGACTTTCAGAGGCAAAGTCCAATGCCTCAACCACCAAGCAACCACCTCCATCACCACTGACACGGATCGGTTCAGTACACCGTGTTTTAGGGCCGTCCAGATTTTACCGGGTGGTGCGTCAGTAATAACGGTCCGTGGGGAAACACAGTGCTCCGTGTGTAGTTAAATGGACTGAATGAAGCATCGAAGCAAAAACACACAAGAACCAGTGAATGAGTTGAAAAAAGTTGAGCAGACAGATGAGTCCAAACAACAGAAGAACTTGGAGAGAAGCAGAGAAGAAAAGATCAGACTGCCCTCACCCCCATAGTCGCACATGGAAGTGGAAGTTTAATGGTTTGGGGTTTTAGAGCAGGAAGATTTATTCTGGAAAGTGAAAGCAACCAACATGGCAACCATTCCATACTACAACACCATGTCTGGACTGCGGCTCATTGGAAGCGACTTCAGCGTATGACAAGACGATGAGCCAAAGCGACGAATACGTCCAGACTCTAAGTGTTATTTAGAGAGCAGACAGACGTCTGGAGTGATGTCTATCATAGAACGTCCTGCCCAGTCACCGCACCTAAATCCTATTGAAATGCTCTGGGATGAACTCGATCACAAGAAAGAATGAAATCTCCAACTAGTGAAGAACATCTTTGGTAAAGCACAGCATAGTGTTTCAACTGAATGTTCTAAAAAACGTGTCCGGATACTGAGAGCGTGTGAAGCTGTTCTTCATGCTGAGGGAGGATTTTTCACTGAGAATAAAGAGTCCTAGTTTCCACACTATTTATTTATTTATTGGATGTAAACGGTGTATTTCCTGCCAGAGGTTGCCGTGGCTCGGGCGGAGTCCCGCCGTGGTGGACGAATACCTGGCGTTTCTCGGTAACCTGGTCTCGGCTCAGACCGTGTACCTGCGGCCGTGTCTCAAATCGCTCGTCTCCAATTTCTCACCCAGTGAGTTCCGCTTATTTATTCCTGTTCTCGCTGAATCAGCGCTTTTTATTTCGAGCCAAAGTGCTAACGTTTCACCATCTTTTACAGGAAGAGTCAAAATCCGCGAAGGGAACGTGGACATATCGGATTCGGATGACGACGACGAGAGTGAGCGTGTTCTGCATCTCACACACACACACACACACACACATGCTACTTTTATTAATTAGAAAGTGACCAATAATTTGTGCCCGATATTTGGTACGTTGATCGCTTTCTCCTGTTTCTCAAGCGCGTTCTCTCAGCACCGCTGCTACTACGTGAATACGACGTATCATCTCTACGGAGACCGAGGCGTGTCCTGAGAGTCACATAGAGCGCAGATTGACATGGCAGAGGTAGAGCTAGTGGTGGACGCGATCCTACATGTTGCTGTAGTTTCCTGTAGAGGAGAAGAATGTGTCCTGATTTACGAGGCGAATGCGTCATCAGTATGCTAAACGAGAGCACGTTTTCACGATCATTGAACGATTTCGTAATTTGTGAACCAGGAGAAATAGGAAGAGAATGAAGTCCAGCCTGAAGCCTAAATACAGGAGGTGAAGAGTTTATTTTAATACCGGAAAATCGTTTTTATCAGTCTGACGATTAAAATTAGCGTTATCTAATGCCGACATTCCGATATGACAAGAATATAAAATTTCACCGCTATAGCTACCTGGATCTCTCCCTCTCTGGAAGAACTACGCCAGTGTCTCATCGCCAGCACTGCCGTGGGACCGTGTGAGTCGTCAGACCAAAACCAACATTGGTATCAATACTATCAATATTAGGATCGATCCTCCCACTCCTTGGTAGAGCTGCATCGTCTTCCTGGAGACAGAACAGGAAAAGAAAGTCTGGTTTTATTTTTTATTTATTTTCTTCTTTCACTACAAAGGTGTGTGTGAAAGGGGTCATGTGTTAGAAGTCAGAAGTCACTTAAGTCAATGGATGATTTTCTGAACTTGTATTGAATCGCAGAGCATCAGATTTTTTTTTCTCAATTGAATCGCATTGTGTTCTGTTGGATCGGATGAAATCGGTCGCACCGCAGCATAATGGGGCGAATCGGATCGCATCGGTAGCTGCTTCATTTATAAACGTGACGTATGCACAAAACGAACGGCACTTCCCCAAAAAAAAAGTATTTATTATAATAAAATTATATTGAATTCTCATATTATACTGAATTTTTATTTGTATTTGTTTATTTATAATTTTTTTTACTTTTTATTTTATTCATTCATTCATCATTTTTCTCTTGTCGTTTTATGGTTTTGGTTTCAATTCTTTTCTTTCTTTCTTTTTTTTTTTTTTTTCTTTCTTGTCATATGAATCTTCCTTTCATCTTGTTATAGAAAGTCATTCGCTTCAACTTTTTCTTCCCCCTCGGAAGTGTCTGGGGCTGGGATTTGAACCAGACAGGGTCTCTGATGAGGTGCTACAGGGGGTGGGTGCAGAGATGAACCTCAATTAGAAGAAAAGGGTCCCCATTATTTGAACTAGGAGACACAAACCTGAAAACTGAGGGTAAAAGACAAAAAGGTACAAAAAGAAATCCAAAATTCATTCATAAAAATCCACAAGCTGGAACTTCCGCCATGAGGCGACAAATAGGGACATCTAGTGGACAAAGAGGGTAAAGCAAGGAAACGTCCTGACAGAGAGCTTCGTTTTGTGTCTGAAAGGTGCTTTATATTATAAATACATTGGGTTTTTTCTTATTATTATTACTATTCTCAGGCTTAATGTACAAAATTCTGTACAAGAACAAATACCCAGTAAATAATTTTGAGAGATTTCTCATTTCTATATTATACTGATTTTAGAAAAAAATAAAGTAGACACGTACCCCATCTCTAATTTGGTCTTGTATTTCGGCTTTATTCAGACCTTCCTAGGATATTCGATCACTGTCATCGAGCCTTGCAGATGATCGCAAGATACGTTCCATCGTAAGTTACAACAAAAAAAAAAAATCTTGTTGTTATTATTATAAACAATATCATCAAATTCTCCATCTTATTTGTATCAACACATATTTAGCAGGTAGTTTTGACATTAGTTATTATTTTTATTATTATTATTATACTTCTGCATTTTCATATTATATTCTTTTCATATGCTATAGCTGTTATTAATTAATTAATTTATTATAGTTAGTATTTTTATGATTAGTTTTTCATTATTTCAAAAATTATTTTGCTTTTCAACATTATTATGACTATCGTTCTTCATTTTATTATTATTTTAGTTTTTCATTTCCCTTTTTTTTTTTCCTTTCTTTCCTCTCTGTAGCACCAGTCACTTCCTGATGCCGATCCTCATCAGCAATTTCCCGTTCGTACAGAAATCTTCCAGAACACTGGTACGTCTTCTTTTTGTTTTGTATTTATTTTGGACGGCTATCTCGCAAAAGTGAGTGCACCCCTCACATTTCAGCAACCGTTTTAGGGTCTTCCCAAGGGACGATACTGTAGAAACTTGGATATATTTTAGAGTATCAATGTGCAGCTTGAAAAATAACTCAACATAGTCATTAATGTCCGAATATCTGGCAACAAAAGTGAGTACACCCTCAGTGATGACGTCTGTACATCGTGTAAACATGCAACACGTTCTATTCATCATCGTCATGTTTTTATCTGCTTGTCAGGACCATACAAATTTGTGTATCTTCTATTAGAGCAGATAAAATGTGGTGCTTTGAGTACAATTCTCTCATACTGACCACTGGATGTTCAACATGGACCTCATGGTAAAGAGTCTCTGAAGATTTGAGAATTAGATTTGTTGCTCTCCACAAAGATGCCGAGTCTGTAAGAAGATCAGTATCACCCTGAAACTGAGATACAGTACAGTGTTCAGGGTCATACAGAGGTTTTCTCACACTGGTTCCACTCAGAACAGACCTCACAAGGGTCCATGAAAGAAGTCGAGTCCTCGTGCTGTCCCAGAAGGAGCCTCTTCCAAAGCTGCTCACAAGAAAACCCTCAGTTTGCTGAAGAACAACCTGTCCAAGAACATGACTTACTGGAACCATGTCCTGTGGTCTGATGAGAATAAGATAAACCTCAGATGATGTTCAGCATGTGTGGTGACGCCCTGGTGAGGAGAACCAAGAAAACTGTGTCTTGCCTACAGTAAAGCATGGTGGTGGCAGCATCGTGTTCTGGGGCTGCATGAGTTCTGCTGGTACTGTGGAGCTGAGGTTCATTGAGGGAAACATGGATTCTCATTATGACATTCTGAAGCAGAACATGACGCAGTTCCTTCAGAAACTGGGCTGAACCGCAGATTTCCAACATAATAACGACCCCAAACACACCGCCAAGATGACCACTGCCTTGCTGAGGAAGCTGAAGGTGATGGAGTGATCAAGTATGTCTCCAGACATGAACCCTATTGAGCACCTGTGGGCCTCAAGCAGAAGGTGGAGAAGCTTCATGGGTCTAACATACAGCAGCTCCGTAATGTCATTATGGAGGAGTGGAAGAGGATCTGAGCAGCAACCTGTGCTAAAATGGTTGCTGAAATCTATAAACACACCCCTTTTTACACACTTATTAAGTACCAGTGACGCACAATAACACGTAGAGTGTTGATCTCGATAGACCTTGTGCTTCTAACGTTCCTGTGACTCTGTAGCAGCTCCTCCACATCCACGAGACGCTTATATATGTATATAAAGTGTGTGTGTTGGTGTGTGTGTGTTTGCAGGAATGTTATGTTCACAACCTGCTGCGGATCACAGTCTACGTTCCATCTCTGAGACGGGACGTGCTGGAGCTCATCATCGGCAAGATGCTCGCTCTGGATGTAGGTCTCAAATTTCCTTCAAAATCCTTCATTTTTCTCTTTAGTTCATTTGAAACGCATCCGCTGGCTTCACGCTGAGACGAGTTTGTCGCGAATTTGTAATCGGGATCAAATTTGAATGTTGAGGTGTTAAGGTGAGGTTTGTGTGTGGTAGGTGAGCGCCCCCCGCAGTGAGATCGAGGAGATGGAGAGTTTGAGAGAGCAGAACGCAGGGGCTCAGGAGGACTTTCTGTTCAACATGGTGAGCGTTCAACATGAAAATATAAATATATATAAAAATACAAATCACGATATACCCTCGGTCCAAAAGTATTTGGACACTCGACTTTTCCAGCCATGTGTGCTTCGGGGTGGAAGGTCTTCCGCTATAGAGCTTCAACGCTATAGAACAGCTTTTTCCTCCTCACATCACCTCACTAACGCCCTTGTAGATGAATGAATCTCAGGCAAATCTCCAAAAGAACCTAGTGGAACATCTTACCAGAAGATTGGAGGTGGTTATAACAGCACATGTGGAATGAGATGTTCAGAAAGACCACTTTTTTGTTATAAACTTCGCTTTAAACACAAGTGCTAATGATTTCTGTTGTTGTTTCTCGACGAGGATGAGGACGAGGTTCCTCCAGGTGCCGGCGGTGCGGTGATGTTTCACTCTGTAGCCGAGAGACTGGATACGTTGATGTCGGTGCTGCTGACCTTTATCAAGGACATGAGCCATGTTAACGGTGTGTTTCTGATTATTCCTGCTCAGGTCTATTCTCAGGATACGATTGTTTTTACTGTCTACATCTCATGGATTTTAGATCTAAATGTCAGTGTCTCTGGTCTTTCCTGTAGGAGACTTGGATGTGGTGAGAGTCAAAACTCTGTACAGAGATCTGGTGTGCGTGTTCGATAAGCTGGTGCTGCCCACTCACGCTTCCTGTCACGTGCAGTTCTTCATGTTTTACTTGTGCAGCTTCCGCCTGGTGAGTGGTAGATGTTTAAATCACAACACACACACACACACATGCTCATGGATCTAATTCTTGTGTACTTGAGATGTTTATATATACATACACACTATATATATATATAATGTCTCATGTGTTCAGGGTTTGTCTGAAGCCTTCCTGGATCACCTGTGGAAGGTCCTACAGAGCCCATCTCAGCCCGCTGTTCTTCGCCAGACCGCCGCCGCCTACATGGGAAGCTTCCTCGCCAGAGCCAAGTTCATTCCCATAGCGTACGTATCCATCTCTTGTTCCTCATTGTGCTTTAACTTCTATAAAGAAGCATATGATCTGTATGTGATGCCAGAACGTTACGCTTCACACTTCCTTATATTGGTTTGCCCTCATAATGCTGCTCACTTTCTTATATTCGGATTCAGACACACCCACGTGATCATCCACACACACCTTCTCATTTACTTCTCATGTATGGACTCTGATACGCCCACTTAAAGTTGCTGTTATTCTTGTATATGGACCTAAAGACATTCGGAACCGCTCTTCCTTTTGTTTATGGACTTGGACACCCCCACACAATCATCCACGCCCACATTGACCCGCTCTATCTTTTTGTTTATGGACTTGGACACGCCCACACAATCATCCACGCCCACTTTGACCTGCTCTGCTTTTTTTGTATATGAACGTAGACACGCCCACACAATTATCCACGCCCACTTTGACCTGCTCTGTCTTTTTGTATATGAACGTAGACACGCCCACATAATCATCCACGCCCACTTTGACCTGCTCTGCCTTTTTGTTTACGGATTTAGACACACCCACATAATCGTCCACGCCCACATTGACCCGCTCTGCCTTTTTGTTTATGGACTCAGACACACCCACATAATTGTCCACGCCCACTTTGACCTGCTCTGCCTTTTTGTATATGAACGTAGACATGCGCACACAATCGTCCACGCCCACTTTGACCTGCTCTGCCTTTTTGTATATGAACGTAGACACGCCCACATAATTGTCCACGCCCACTTTGACCAATTTGTGTGTTCACGCACAGGACTGTGAGGGCGTGTCTGGACCTGCTGGTTCCTTGGCTTCATCTCTATATCGACAGTCAAGACTCCGGATCTAAAGCGTTCTGTGACATTTCCTTGCACGGGCCGTTTTACGCCTCCTGCCAGGCCGTGTTTTACACACTCATCTTCAGACACCGAGCCATCCTGGGGGGCAACATGAAGAAAGGTGTGTCATCTTCATCCTTTAATCTTTGTTTATACACACCACGTGATCATATTCTAGATTTTGTCACTTGCAGTCAGCGCTGTTGAATTCTGGATTCTGATTGGCTTGAAGTTGTTAATGAGTTTTCAACTACATAACAGTAGTGCAGCTGCATATTTCATGGTTTAAGTTGTTCTGTGTGTGTGTTTGGGTTTGTGCATGCAGGCTTGGCCTATTTACAAAGTTTGAACCTGGAGCGGATTGTGATGAGTCAGCTGAACCCACTAAAAGTGTGTTTGCCGGCTGTCACCAACATGTTCGCCTCCATCATGAGGTATCATCATAACGCACCATAACAATTGTACACACACACTTTGTGCTCCTCTACTTTCTTCGCACGTTATCAATGCCGTCATCACTCAAAAATGTATACGTATATAATGTGTTTTTATTTTTCTGTTCTTGCAGGAAATATCAGCTGGTGTTCTGCTACACGATCATCGAGCGAAACAACCGCTGCATGTTGCCTGTAGTGAGGAGCTCAATGGGAGGAGACTCTCTTTCCACCAACACCAATCCTCTGGATACGTTTTTCCCTTTTGACCCGTACCTGCTGAAGAGGTGCGTTCTGAGGAAAAATCGATCCGTTTTTTTCTTTTCCATTAATAAAAAAATGGCCTTTGCTGTCAGGGAAAAATAATCACAGATGAGGCTGTAGGTTGCAAGCAAAATACGAGGTGATATCAAGTTTCGATTCTGGTTTTATTACACATTAACAGATGGCAGCACAAGGCTGCAGTCACAGGGAGCACCGACCTTTATAAATCATTACACCAAAAGCTCTGCACATCCGGTCACGTGAGTTTCTTCCCGGAAATAACGTGATTTCAATTCCGCACCCACCACACTCACCAGATTTGGCTCCTAGCGACTTCACCCTCTTCTTGAAGATGGAGATGAGCTCAAAGGTCGCTGTTTACCATTGCGGCGATGTATGTAACGCTTTGAAAAAAGAAAACTTCCAGGACACGTTTGAGGGAGCACTTTATTGCTTTGAAAGGTGGTAGTGAGTAAACTTAAATAGATAAAGTACTTTCTTGTAAACGGAGCTCCAAACGTCTCCACCTCGTACCTTCTACAGTCTGTGAAATGTCAGCAGATCTTTACACCGTGTGACACAGATCTTATAAACATGGATACGATGTGTATGTGGACTGTGCTACGAGGACACCTATTGAATCGAAGGCTACAGCGCAGGTCATATTGCAATTTTTTTGCCTAGCAGACGAAAGCCGTTGGAAAATTGTGACAGGCAAACTTTGGTAGTGAGATTGTGACTACGCCGTTTTTAAACTTCTCTCACAGTTTATCGTTTTAGGAATCAGGAACAAAGAAATCACCACGTTGGTCATCTTTTGTCTGGAAAAGCCCAAAATCGCACAACACATACAAGCCATCAAACAACGAGCCTCGATTATTGGTCGTTGGTTATTAAAGTCTTATGTTCTCTCGTCACAGATCCGGACATTATTTCGAATCCATCTATCAGGTGTGGGAAGAACCGAGCGACTGCATGGCAGCTCAGAAGAAACACGTCACAAATGTATGTTGACTTTATACAGTGTTTTATTTTAATGTATAAAAATGTGTTTGTATTAATTTAATGCAAATTGCTCTGGCAAAAGTTTGTGGACACCTGATTGTAAGATTGATGTGCTTTTTGAACATTCCTTTCCACATTCACTCCCCATGTCTCCCAGTCTTCTGGGAAGATGTTCTGCTAGATTTTGGAGTGTGCTTGTGGAGATTTGTGAGATTTTATGCAGTCACAAGGGTGTTAGTAAAGTCAGGTACTGATGGAGGTAAGATGGAGG